>NC_071580.1:20784166-21127500 GCF_024509145.1 Vidua macroura | reverse complement strand
GGTGACAAGGACCATGGCAATCCCTCAGCCTGACCTCCTGCCTGCTGCTAATCACCTGCCAACGATTGTGCCTCGCTCCCAGCTTTCAGCATTTCACTTGTGGATTCTTTCCTGGTGGTTGGGTCACAGAAATGAAGCAAGAAGATTGGAAATGGCTCATCCTCCTGTCAAGGTCAGTATTGTCTTCATTGATATATTTTCCAGTTTTTTAAGGGTTAAAATTATTTAAGGCACAAATCTTCTTTTCCTTCTCTTATGAGGTTTTTCCAGATGATTCCAGGACACTTTTCCTGAAAAGCAGCCTTACTTCTTTCTGCTTGAGCTTCATCCAAACGAAAACTTTGTTCTTCCTTCTTTTGCAAGCCCATTTTTCAAACATTAAGAATGCACGTTTTCAGCCTCCTGCAGTCATCACTAAACCAAATTGTGTGTATTTTGCTCTTCATGGATCAGTCCTCAAGGAACAAATCATTTTTGTCACTCTTCTCTGAACTGCCTCCAGTTTGTCACTATCTTTGTAAAAGCAGCGTGCCCAGAGCTGAGCATACATTGTCAGCTCATGCTCACCATTCTCTTCCCCTCTGAATGAGCAAATTGATCTTTTTGTGAGTGCGTGGAGATGACAAAGTGCATCAACAATCGAAAAAATTTTTAAATGGGTTTGCAAAGCTGATTTGGATATGGGGAGGTTGCTGGCCTTGGTGGCCTGTCCTTGTAGGAGCAGATAACGGCAGCTTACGAGAGCAACATCCTGCTTTGTGATGTGCCATTATCAGCTGCTATTTCCCAGGGGGTACTGATGGGATCATGATTATGATTTTTTTTTTTACTGGATGATGGAACATGAAAGAGTCTTGACCCTCTTCATAGATTCAGTTTGTTGGGTGAATAATTCTTCTTGGCTCCAATTAATTTTGACACTGGAATAAATCTGTCAACAGTGGAAACATCTGCAGGAGTCGTGATGGTGCCAGATTTTCAAATGAAGGGGACACCTGCAAGAGGTCCTTGTTGCCTTCAGGATTCATTTTCCTGTGTGGATCAGCCATGAAATGGGCTGTATGTAATGTCCTTTGTAATTTATGGAAATAAATCCCTAATATGGAGTCAAGAAAGTGGTGCATTTAATGTCTGCTTCCCACGTGGTGGAAATTAGGGTTTTCTTTCAGCTCTTTGCTCTTATTTGGGCACAATTCCTCTTCTCCTCTTCCCCACTGACTTTTTCCATCTCATGGGCATTGTGGTACTGGTTAAAAGGTTGGACTTTATAATCCTGGAAGTCTTTCTAACCCTAAGAATTCCATAATTCTACAGCTGTGCTGAAAGCCACCACCCACAATGAGGAGATCTTTAATGTATTTTGGGGACTTGAGTGCACTGCCCTGATCCCACTGGTGTCAATGAACACCTTGGCACTAGAACGTGGGTTTGTGCTTCACTTTGACTCATCTGCAACCCCTAAAAGCAGAAAGTGGAGCTCTGCAAAGACTTTCTTGGTTGGTTACACGCCAGGTGAAAATGGGCTTGAGCATCTTAGCTGAGACTTCGTATTTACCATCATGGAGGCGTAGACCAAAACTGGATCCATCCTAATCCCACCTTTAGGTCATTTCAGAGTCTTTTACTTCCATCTGGTTTGTGTTGGCTTTGAAGACACCAGATTCCCTTTTGCTGGTGGCATTCAGACATGGGTCCACCAGAACTCTGTCCTTTCCATGGCATCCCATGGGTTTCTGTCCCTGAAACTGACTCAGCGTTTGTGCCCTTGTGCAGACATTGTGTTACGACAGGGTGTCCTTTGTGCACAACCCCATCAATGGCAGCAATTTCAGAGCTCTAATCCCAATAAGTTTTTATGCTCAGCACTGGCTTGATATTTCCTTTGGTCATCCTTGTAGAATTACTTTCCCCAAACTGTTGTCAACTTGGGTCATTTTGTGTTACTTGTTTGAACTTGTCAAATTTCATTTCAGACATGGGTAGTACTTGACTCATATTTACTTCAAGCTCCTCTTCCTGCAGTTCATTGCTTTCATTATTTATAGGTGTTCTTGAAAGCATATCTGCTAAGCTCCTTACTGGGCCTGTATTTCACATTTAATGAGTACTTTTGCAATTTCATTACATTTTTTTTTCTGAAGTCCAGGTGGCTCATTGTACAATGGATTTTTCTCTATGGCTCCTGGTGCTTTATGGTCTCTTTCAACCTTGATTGAATTCTTCCCATAAACATATTCATGAAAATACTCGTGACCTAAAACAATTGCCAGGATTCCAAGTGCAAGCTGAGCTTTTGGTGGATTTTAGCCCATGGCTCAGATTGTCATTCTGCCAGAGGGCCAGAGCCAAAGTGTTCTTGCATCACTTTGGGTCTTATACTCCCAGGTAACCTCAGAATGTTCCAGTGTTGATGCTTCTATGAGTGCTCTGCTTTACACAAAACCCTATTCTATTTGCAGTTATCTTGGACTTGTTCTGCACTATCTGTGAGATCCAAGTGGCCAAGGGAAGGGACCTGGAGGTGCTGGTGACAGTGGCAGGACACAAGCCCAGGTGTGCCCAGGTGGGCAAGAGGCCAATGGCCCCTGGGCTGTCCCAGCCATGGTGGGTCCAGCAGGCGCAGGGCAGTGACTGTCCCCTTTGCTGGGACCTGTGAGGCACCTCCAGCCCTGGGGACAGTTCTGGGCCCAGCAGTTCAGGAAGGACATTGAGGAGCTGGAGCGTGTCCAGGGAAGGGAACGGAGCTGGGGAAGGGAATGGAGCCCCAGGAGCGGCTGAGGGAGCTGGGAAAGGGGCTCAGCCTGGAGAAAAGGAGGCTCAGGGGGAATCTTCTGGCTCTGCACAACTCCCTGACAGGAGGGGACAGCCAGGATGGGGTTTGGGCTCTGCTCCCAGGGAACAGGGACAGGACAAGGGGAAATGGCCTCAATGTGTGCCAGGGGAGGTTCAGGTTGGACATCAGGAGGAATTTTTTCATGGAAAGGGTTGCAGCACATCTTGCACAGATAGTCTTGGTCAGGCAGTTTCTCTCTGTCATTGCAATATTATTAGCAGGAAAAACAGTGCCTGTGCTCTCATGCATTCCCAAAAAACTTCCTGGCCAGAGGTTACATAATCCCACCTGCCCTCACTTGGCTAACTGCAAAGCTCTGCTAAAGAACATAAACATTTCTTGTGTTCTCAGTGCTCGTGGTTATCCTAAACATAAGGTTTAGGATATGCTGCAGCTTCAGTCTCATGGTAATCCTCTGAGATCTGGGCACGATATGTTAGTGCTGAGATTACCCTACAGAGATGTTTGCTTGCATCTCCTAAAAGAATTACTGAGCAGAAGCAGGAATCTTTTCCATCAGCCTTATCCAGCTTCCTAATGCAAAAATCCTCTGGAGTTTGGAAGTCTAGACTTGCACACATCAGACATACCTGCAGGCTTCCTTCACATGTTTTGCTGTGGTTTTTTTTTTTTATTTGTTCAAATCCTTATTTTACTTGTTTTTTTAATGAAAGTGACTATTTTCTGTTGGATACGTTGATTGGTTTCTGTATGTATTCAGTGTGTTCTGTTTTTTCACCCACTCAGGTTCACTGTTTTGCCTTTTGGTATCTGTGTGACTTCATGGGGTTGATTTGGAGAAAAGGAGGCTCAGGGGGGACCTTCTCACACTCTCCACAAGTCCCTGACAGGAAGGTGCAGAAAGGTGGGGTTCAGGCTCTGCTCCCAGGGAACAGGGACAGGATGAGAGAAAATGGCCTCAGGCTGTGCCAGGGGACCTTCAGGCAGGACATCAGGAAGAATTTCTTCCTGGAAAGGGTGGTCAGGCATTAGCAGGGGCTGCCCAGGGGGAGGTGTAGTCCTTATCCCTGGAGGTGTCCAAGGAATGCCTGGACATGGCACTCAGTGCTCCGGGCTGGGTGACAAGGTAGAGATTGGGCACAGGTTGGATTTGGTGGTCTTGGAGGGCTTTTCCAAACTGTCATCCTGTGTTATGGTGCATAATTCCTATGGAACTACAGCTGTAGTTGTCAATGTTATGGCTGATGGCATGACCTGGGTCTCTCTTTGTCACCAAATGCATTGAGACCCACTGCTACAGAGCTGGATATTTGTCAGTCTTCCTTGGTTGCTCCACCATGCTGGTCTCTGAGTGTCCATCAATCCATTTCTGCTCAAATCAGTCCCAGTCTGCAGCATTTTTGTTGGTCTGTGGAGCCATGTGTTTCGGGCTCCCAGCAAAATGCACAGGGTTTCAGAAAGACTGGTTTTGTACCTGATTTAACTTTGAGGTGAGAACGTGTTCCAAAGGGAGGGTCTCTGGGAAGTCACGCATGCCAGAGCTGTAGAGGTGACACAGTGGCTCTTGCCCAACCTCCACCTTGAACTTCCATGGCTGCTCCTGGAGAAGGGAAGGGTCTGCAGGACTGGAGCAGCTGGATCTATGATTTGACCTTGGAGAGGGCAGGAGGAATTTGCCTGAAGGGCTGAGTTCACCTGAGGTCTCAGAGTAGTCTGGAGCCTGAGCTGACACCAGAACACGCCTGGGGCCTCTGGAGATGGATAAATTCTCCCACTTTTGGGCAGCTCTTCACACCACATGGATTTATTTGTTCCGTTGCTTCCCTTCCCTATGACCACATATGCGAGGAAGAGTTTTCCAGGTCTCCCTCCCTCAAAATCTGTCACCCTCCCATGCCAACCTCTCCCAAGCAGAAAAACAGAGCCACCAAAAAAAAAGTAAACTAGTCTGATGAAGATTTCTCCAGCAGGCAGCCTCCTCCGCCAAAATCAGGGTGCACCAAATAATGGAGCAAACAACAACAACAAAAAAAAAGTCCCTATGTGTATCCTGAGCATTTAAAATGGCTGGGAAATTCTTGCTTTTTGGGAGTGACCAGTTCATTGCTTTGCTAAGTATCTTTCTAAGCCACCTCTTGTCAGAAGAAGAGAATAAATGAAAAGAGAGAAAGAGAGAGAGAGAGAAAAAGACCTTTGCATAGCTTGAGCCTTTGTGCCGTGCATTCAGACTGATTTGTACCCTTTGTAGTCTTAATTATTTGTGAGAGCAGGATAACAGGAGTACCAAGCTCACCCATTATTTCCTGCATAAAAAAAGGCACACAGAAGCCGCTGATCGGTTTTGAATTAGCAAACATGATACTAAAAAAAAAAAAAAAAATATGCGGGGGGGGGGGGGGAGAGGAGAGAGAGAGTGCATAAAAAAAATTCATTAATATCATCAGGGATTAGGAGGCTGATTAAAGTGTAGCTGTTAGCGTATGCAAATGAGCGATAGGCATTTATCAGAGCCTGTGCAAGCTGTCTCAGAGCTGTAAAGCCCACGTATGTTTTTCAGCTGATTAAAACAGTTTTAAGTTCTGGAGGATTTTTTATTTTTTTTTAGAGAGAATAAAAAAAAAATTTAAAAAAGGCACCATCATCTATCCTTTTCCTTTTGGCTAAATTCCTCTAAGTGCACTCCAACCATTTCCACTTGAATACACTCACTCTCTCTCTCTTTCTCTTTCGGGTAATGAGAGTTTGGGAAGGAAATGAATGCAAACGAAGCACGAGGCTTGCAACAGCCTCCTTGGCTTCCAAGGAACTTCCAGAATGAGGCCATTGGAGGCTGTGCCCCGGAAACATCTCTGGAATATGGACATGGTGCAGCCTGGCCAGGCTCAGGCCCTGGGGGAAGAAATGGGCTGGTGGCTCTTGGGGAGTCACGACTGGAGCCCTGCCTCCCTCTGGGATGGAACTGGGGTCTCCATCCTGGCTCCCCGTTACAAAGGATCTGTTCTTTCCACCCAGGCAATAATAGTTCTTCCTCGTTTTGGATGGGTTGGTAATGAATGGAATAGCAATGGATAACCAGGTGTTTGCAGGGGGGATGTGGGATGGGAGGCAGCCCACGACCTGCTGGAGCACAAACCCTGTAACTGTTCCCAACCCCACTACAAAGCTTGGAGGGGGGACATGTAAACCACAGCAGAGGAGCAACATCAGCGAGAGCTGCAGCTGCTCCATGCAGACATCTCCAGATTTCTTTTGCTGCACCAGAGGCTGGGCTTGGCTTTATTTTGGAGTCCCCAGGTGAAATCCCCAGAGGGGAATTTTTCAGAAAATAGTGATGCTTTTTAGAATGGTTGTTTAACCCAAATCTGTGTTTTCCACTGGTTCAGTCCATCTGCATCTCCAGCACTTCCAAGGAGAAGCCATAGTAAAAGACATGGAAATGTCCCTCTGTTATCACTAACATCAGGATTTCATGCACCCATTCATCAACATTGCATTAAATTTCCCTTCCTTGGGGTATTGTCCATAATCAAGGCTTTTTTTTTTTTTTTTTTTTTTTTTTTTTTCTTGTTATTTATCAGAGACTCTTTAAAGGCTCTGAGCTCTTGTTACTCCTCTACATGTGGTTCAGCTGGGAAAGGCATTTCACAGCCTTGGGAATCAACAAAAGTGGTTTTGGCAGACTGAAGTGAGGTGACTGGCTGAGGGGAGTGAACTCCTGGAGGAAAT
Source organism: Vidua macroura (assembly GCF_024509145.1). NCBI lineage: Eukaryota > Metazoa > Chordata > Aves > Passeriformes > Viduidae > Vidua > Vidua macroura. Next base: position 21,120,980 of record NC_071580.1, on the reverse strand, counting down.
TCTGGAATTGTTCTAGATCTGGGAAAATCGTGGAGCAAGTGGATAAGGGTGGTTTTGTGTGGTTTATCACGTGAACCCAAAATTTATCACGTGGCTATTGATCTTATCCCATATGTGGAGTAAGCATCCCGGTAAGCATTCTTTGGAAGAGCACTCTCAGCTATGAGCCTGCCAGGTTTTCCATTATAAACCAACAATGGAATTTAAAGTGTTTATAAGTTCACTGTAAAATTTTGCTCTGTTGAAACTTGGCAAACGAGGGCCCTGCCCAACAGCAATTTTTTTTTTTTTGTTGCTGTTACGTATTTGGAAGTAAATCAGCTTGGCCATTTATGTTTTAAAAGATTATTTCTTTTGAGCCCCAGTCTCTCATTTCTCAGGCTGGCAAAGGCTCCCGGCACTGCAGGGAAAACACATCCAGCGTAGAGGACAGGCTTTGTGCCTGTCATTGAACAGCGACCCCTTCCAGTAATTGGGGAAGCACTCTGGCAGGTCCTGGACTGCATCCCATCCCATTCCCCCCCTGCAGAAGCATGGATATTCACTGCTATTTCATACCATTCATTACCAGCCCTTCCAAGGCCAGGGAGAAATATCGTGTCTGGGTGGAAGATCGAAGAAGAGTGGAACGGGGCCAGGTCTGGAACAGCCTGTGAGTGCCTCGGGAAACCACAGCGCTGGGAGCACTGGAACACTGGGAGCACTGGGCTCGGGACAACTGGTGGGGCATCAGCGATGGTGGATCCCTGTGGCAGCAGCTGAGGGAACATGGCAGAGCCCAGCAGCAGGGACACAGGAATGTTTGTATGGCAGGATGGGCACAGCTGCATCCAGCCCTGGGATCCTCAGCATGGGAAGGGCATCAGCCTGCTGGAGGGAATCCAGAGCAGACCATGGAGGTGCTCCAAGGGCTGGAGCCCCTCTGCCCTGGAGCCAGGCTGGGAGAGCTGGGAATGTTCAGCTGGAGAAGACAAGGCTCCAGGGAGACCTTAGAGCCCCTTCCAATGCCTGAAGGGGTTCCAAGAGAGATGGAGAGGGACCCTTGGACAAGATATGGATTGAGAGAACACGGTGAATGGCTTTAACTTGAAAGAGAGTAGGTTTAAATGGGATATTGGGAAGGAATTCCTCCCTGTGAGGAAGATGAGGCCTTGGCACAGGGTGCCCAGAGAAGCTGTGGCTGCCCCTGGATCCCTGGAAGTGTCCAAGGCCAGGTTGGACAGAGCTTGGAACACCCAGGTTGGACAGAGCTTGGAAGGTGTCTCTGCCCGTGGCAGGGGTGTAATCTGGTCGGATTTTTATGGACCCTTCCAATCCAGGCCATTCTATTTGCTCTTTGCTTCACCCACTGTTCCTTTTCCAATGACAAAAAGGAACAACAAACGATGCCTTGTTTAAACAAACAATTGGATGCCCAAGCTGCCATTTCTATGGCCAAGTGTGGGCTCCCACCTTGAAGCTGGAGAGAAGTTCTGGTTGTGCCACATCCAAAATTAAACAAGGAAACAAAAAAGGCTTAGAGATGATACAAAGACTTCCAAGTGTGGCTGGAGTGACAATATTGTCTGTTTTTTCCCAGGAAAGAATGACTAGAAAATTAAATGACTGCAATAAACGGTATAAAGGAGGTCAAGCAGGCAGTCAAATTTATTTTTTAGACAATTACAACAGTGTCTAATTCAAAGAGACACTGAATAAACTTGAAAGGCAACAGAACCAGAACTGATAAAAAGACATTTTTGTGAGCAATTCATCCATAGCCTCAGGCATTCATTGCCCCAAGACATTGCTGTAGCTAAGTTCTCCTCTTATACTACACAGGAAAAAAAGCTGTCAGAAAAGATAGGAACTGTCACATTCCAGGACTTACAGGAAGTTGTTCCAGAGCAGCCTGTCCTGGGATTTTCTGCATCTCCTCCTGGCGCTGGTGGGGGTGCAATGACACTGGTTCTGGACACTGGTGGTGTTCTGAGCAGGTCCAGCTGTTTGTGTCCCCCAACATCTGGAGATTTCCATATTGCACCTGCCCCCGTGAGAGATGCTGCTCTGGTGGGGCTGGCAGGAGAAGAAGGTTTTGTGTAAATGAGAAAATTTGGAATGTTGATTTCCCCTGAGGATGGACACACATTTCAGGACAGAGTGCTCCAAGTGGCTGCTCCCACACTGGAAAAGGAGGAGCACTGGGAGGTGACCTGTGAAGCAGATGTGAAGCAGAGTTGGAGATGGAAGGATCCATGTTTCTTCCCTTCTCTGGGAAGTTGTGGATAGACAGGACATACCTCTCCAAATGGATGCCACAGTCAAACAGAGAACTTGGGTTCTTTTAGCATCTCTTTCAAATTAAAGCAGGTGAAGCCTCAGCTCAGTGACAAGGAATGGAGAATCCCACAGAAGGGCTCATGGAATGCCCTCCTCTGTGTAGCCAACTCAAATCCATGAGGAGTAGTCTCCAGGCTGAAGTGGAGGAATTTCTGCATTGGCAATGAGCTGCAAAGAAGATGAACACACCAGCTGAAAACACCTTGCTGTTCCCAACCCAGGCATCCCAAGTGCTGAGTGAAGCAGCGAAAATACCATGGAAATATGGTGTCACCAGGGTCATGGGATCACTTAGGTTGGAAAAGCCTCCTAAGGTTGTTGAGTCCCTCCAGCATTGCCAAGGCCTCTGCTAATCATGCCACTTTCTAGGGGTTTTTGAATCCTGTGTCCTTCTCTCCAGGCTTGAGAAAACAAACACCCTGATTATGGCATTTAACAACTCCTTGGTCTTTCACCTTACGACATTTAATTTTTTTGGGTGTCTACCTACATGGAGTCTTCAGGTGAGAAATCATCTGCAAATAAATTTATAATTCTCTGCAAAGGTTGCCTTCCCCATTTCACAGACATAGGCTATGCCTATGAAATTTCTGTGGTTCTACTTGAGACAAAAATTTATAAAGCTGCTTTTTTCTTAAATAACATAAATCAATCTATTTTGAAATGTGTCATTCCATGGAGCCTTTCAACAGGGAAGTCATGATCCAGCCAGGTGAAGATTTCATCGTCTATTTGCTCAGGTAGACTCTTGAATTTCAGAGGAGCTTTGGGGCAAATTTTCTCCTGCTGCTCTCCTTGACAAGGCAGTTTGGAGACATGAGCAGCTGCCGAGACAGAGGAGCTGTACAAGAAGAAATACAGCCCGACTCCTAAGCATTTTTGGACCTCTCCAAAGGCTGGCTGCAGTTTCGTGGAGCTGGCAGATGAAATTGGAGTTCAAGATGTATTGCAGTAATTCTGCCAAGGAAGTGCTAACAACAGGAAACACAATGCAAATATAATCGAGGTCATCAGCCCCTTTTCCTTGCATAAGTACTTAAATATGTGCTGGTATTGCAGTTACTTAACTGTAATTGCTCAGGGCTTCACGGTCGCTGAGCTTGTATTCTTCCCTCAGGTGATGTATTGGTTTCTGACCCTCCTTGGGCACGCCCTGTAAATATTTGCACACCTCCAGTCAACGGCTTTGTGTGTTTATTCAAAGGGGGGACAATTAACACGCAGGGGGAAGGAGTTTTCCAGGCTTCTTACAGACGTAGTGCAACTCCGTCTATGGGACAAAGATGGATGTGAGAAGTAAATCCAAAATGTCTCACTTTTGGAGGGGTCCAGAGCGACTTTTTTCTTTGCTTCAAGTGGGGAAAACCTTCTTTGAGCAAACGCTGGAAGTGATGCTTGAATTACCACCACTTAATAGACTCAGACTGCTCACAGATGCCACTAAGCTTCCTCCCACACCACTGCCAGAGGGTCTCCTTGGTCCCTCCAACCCCCCCGAGCTCTTTCCAGCTGGTCCAGCTGGCCAGGGAATGTCCATGTGTGACACTGAGAGAGTTAACCAGGATGAGGAGATCATTTTCACAGCTGACTGCTCTGCAATGGGACAACGGAGAGGCTAAAGAATATTTACTAAAAGGCAGAACATTTGTGGAAAAAAAAATATATATCCAAGCACACATAATTACCACAGCATATCATGCTTTCATTTTGCAGCTTTCTTGATAACTTCTGGCACAGCTCTCTGGCAGGGAGAGCGTGGGTTAGTGAACAAGCCATCCGTGCCTCCTTTCCCATCCTTGATGTGCCAAAGAATTGGATACAGCCCCAGCTGAAGCTCTAGTCTTGGTTTCATGTGCACTTCCAACTGGAGTATTTATGTTTTGCTGTCCAGACCAGGATAGGTACTGGAGGACAGGGTGGGGGGACTTCCTTGGAGATTGTACCACTGCAAACCATGTTGTGGAGCTTCCACCTCCCTTGTGTGTGCCTCATTGGGGAGAGTTGCTCACCAGAGAAGAAAAGGATGCCTGGGAGAGGTAAGACACTCACTTTTCCAGCTCAGAGTGATGCACCTCAGCCAAAATGTTCTGAATGCTGCTAAATCCTTGTACTTGCTCAATTTCCTTTGTCTTTTTAAACAGGAAGTTTGTTGAGAGACATCCACGTCTCCTTCCCACAATTTCCTGAGTGGATTCTGCCTTATATTCCCTAGTGCAGGTGAGGAAATCCTATGGCCTGGGTCTGGGGCTGGACTACAGTGCACAAAGGGAACACCCAGTTCTGGACTCTGCCACTCCTTGCCATTTTCACCTTTCTGGCACTATTTTGCTGTGCAGGGTGAGGTTGCAGGTGACAACTTGTCACCGTGGCAGATCCCAGGGAGGGGACACTGGGTGCCTGAAAGATTTCCATGGTCCCAGACACACTGCAGAAGGGCATCCCCAGGCTCCCTGGTGGTCTGGGAGCAGGTGGGGTTGGATGGGATGTTCTCTGTGTCCAATGCCCCAGAGAGATCACCTGGGTTGTGGCTGCTGGGTCTTTGGTGTGACAGATCCTGTTTCTCCAACCTGTTAGACTTCAATTCTCCATGTTTGGAGATGTGTGTTTTCTTTTTAGAGTGCAAAAGTATAAAATGACCCTTCCATGAAGGATTTCTGATCCCGCTGAGGGCTGCCTTCAGCAGTCTCTCAGCACTGTGTTTGCCTGAAGAGTTTCTTTCACAAATGGGATCGTGTTCAGAAGCATTTGCAGGATCTGCTCCCGTTGATGCCTTGGTGCTAGGGCTGGGGGGTTGCAGGGACAGCTTAACAAAGCTTTTCTACATTTTTGTCTTACACTTTTGTAATATCCTATCCTATCCTATCCTATCCTGTCCTGTCCTGTCCTGTCCTGTCCTAATCATGTCATGTCATATCAGTTGTATCATATCATGATTTGTGTTGGAAGGGACCTTAAAGCCCATCTCATTCCACCCCTGCCATGGGCAGGGACACCTTCCACTGTCCCATGTTGCTGCAAGCCCTGTCCAACCTGGCCTTGGGCACTTCCAGGGATCCAGGGACAGCCACAGCTTCTCTGGGTACCCTGTGCCAGGGCCTCAGCACCCTCACAGGGAGGAATTTCTTCTCAATATCCCAGCTAAGCCTGTCCTCTGGCAGTGTGGGGCCATTGTCCCTTGTCCTGTGTCTCCCTGTCCCTAGGGAGTCCTTAGTCCATCCTAACTCCATCTCCAGCTCTCTTTGAGCCCCTTTAGGCACTGGAAGGTGCTCTGAGTTCTCCCTGGAGCCTTCTCTTCTCCAGGCTGAGCACCCTCAGCTAGCCCAGCCTGTTTCCAGAGCAGAGGGGCTCCAGCCCTTGGGGCACCTCTGTGTCCTGCTCTGGAATGGCTCCAACAGCTCCATGTCCTTCTGGATCCCATCGCAGCAGACGAAGTTGGATGTGCATTGTCACCCTCATGGGAGTCAACACAACCCAGAAAAGCCTGGGAAAGGGGCCAGCCTTCCCCCACACACAGGCAGGCAGCACAGTCCCAAGGACACGTTGGGAGCTGTGGGATTCCTGACTGGAGACGGGAATGGGAATGGCAGGGAGCTCAGGAGCCTTTGCGCCTCTCCCAGCAGCTGATCCTTGCTGCCTTGGAATGCCTCTCTCAGCTAATGGATGTTACAAGCAGTTTAGCTCTAGTTTTTCTTGTATGGCCTTTTGCAAATTCAATTACAGAGCCTCTTGTCTCGCCACAGTCGGAATTGTTCTCAGCCTAATATCGTGTTCGTCAGGCTTTTGTTTTGTTCTCCTTGCAGCCCAAGATGTCCTTGTTGTGCACCCGAGCATCTCCTCCGCCTCACGGCCCTGCTACCTTCGCGTGCAACACTTCTGCTGCTCTAAAGATACCAAAAGGTTTTAATTACGATTAAGCCAAGTCATTTCTACACTTTCGAGCTGTAAATAAACAGCCTGTTTTGGATAATGGAGGTAATGGTTTACATTTCAACTCTACTTCTAACCTCTGATTTTTGCTTGTAATATTTTATGTGGTTAAATCAATTTTTTCTGCCATTGAATGTAGCTTTTCTTTCCTTTTTTTTTTTTTTTTTCTTTTTAAACCCACTTGTAAAGCATGTGTTTCATCACATCCTTGTTACCCTAGGACATGCCTGCTGCAGTTAAACTCGCCTGTAGTCATGCTCCTTTTCAGAGGGGTCTGGAATGGAGAGGAGAAATTTTTGTTGTTTCCTCCTATTGCTGACAAAGGAAGCAAATGCTTTAGCTTATTAAAAGTCAGGTAAAAATGCAGGCTTTGGGATGTGGATGTTTTTTCTGAATTCACAGTGTGGTTTATTGTACAGGGTGCTGGGCTTGGCACACACCTGGTTTGGGGGTCACAACTCTTCTGCACTGCCTTTGCCAACCCCAGGTTGAAATGAAACTATGACTGCATGACTGTTAAACACACTCTGCAATTTCCAGAGCTGCTCTAAACGTGCTTTACGAGGGCAAAGCGACTTTTCCAGGCAGGGAATTAATGGTGATTATTTCGGTGGACAGGAAATATAATATGTTTCATCAGTGCAAACTGACTTAAGCCAGCCAAGGAGTTATCGCTGGAGTATTTTCATCTAGGTCACTTAAAGCCTTCATTAATTAAATACTGCTCTGTGATTTTTTTCCAAAGTTTAATCTACAATCTGGATTTTTGATTAAAATATGTGCAATTTCCAGCTCCTCACAGTGACCACGCCGTGGTTTTAGAGTCCTCAGACGTCACTGCCATTGCCTTGGATTCTTCTTCCTTGTGTGCTGCTGAAATTGCCCTTTGGATCCTGCCTCAGTCCCTTCCCCAGCACCTTGCACTGAATGTAAACCCTTTGTTTTTGCTGGTCCTGTCTGCTGCCACACCCTCCTGACTGGTCTTTTGTGTGTGGAAAAGTCACATTTTGAGCCAGGGAAGAGGAGGGAGAAGGGGATGCTCTTCACTCAGTTTGGTGGTGGCATAGGAATTTCAGCCCGGAATTGCATGATATAATTTCAATATGTCTGTATTGCTGGCAGGTCGTGGAGTCCCAGGATGGTTTGGGTTGGAAGGGATCTTAAATCTCATCCAGTTCCTGCCCCTGCCATGGGCAGGGACACATTCCACTATCCCAGGTTGCTCCAAATCCTATCCAACCTGGCCTTGGACACTTAGAGGGATGGAGCATCTCCTGTTCCTCAGACTTGTGTCTCTGCAGCACCTTTAACTCCATAATGTTGGACCATTTTCTGGTAATCTCCAGTAGCATTCAATTACTCCTGGGTCAGGTGGTAGCTGAGTGAAGTCTTTTTCCTCTGAGGCTGTCAGCTGCTCCACAGGCAGCATTTTCTGCTCCATGAAATGCAGCTCCTTGGCCCCTGGATGCTTCCCAAACACGATGGTGGTCAGCGGCCCTTTTCCTATGGACATGGCAGGGAACAAATGGCTTCTGCAGAGCTTTGCTTACAGAGTGTTGGTGTTACCTTCCAGCTGCCTGGACTGTCCTCATGAGCAGGAGGGAATACAGGGAAGAGGAGCAGGAAATAAGAGACACAAAGAATTCCTAAACACGTTTTTCCAATTAAAACAACAAATACAGAGCCTGTATGAACATAAAATATTGCATGTGTGCATCACTTTAAAGACCTGCCTAACCCCCTTCCCCACACCACAACCATTAACTCTTTTTTTTAAAGCCAATAATCAATGTGGGTCTAATTTGTTACATTGACATTTTTGCTGGTTTCATCTGAAAGAATTAATTAACATCAAAATGTTTCCTTTCCAGGTGTAAGAGTGGGGTGTCTCAGCAGTCAGATAAGTTTTGACCTTTGTTGAGGGAACATTTAAATGAAGTTAAGCCTTGGATCTCGTTGATTGAAGATCTGGTGTCTGCTCTGACAGATCTGGAAATACATTACCTGGGCCTTCCAGGCAGTCTGGGCCCAGTGGTCTTGGCAGGGCAGCTGGGAAGTGGAGGATGTGAAAATAGGGTAAGCTCTGCCCTGGATCCTCTTTCCCCACTCCAAGGCATCTTTCTGTCTTAATCTCTGCAGCTGCAGCTTGGCCAGGAGTCCCTGGGACCTGCACTCTGCTAATTGAAGTGCAGTTGGATCAAAGCTGTCTCAGCCTGAAGAGCAGCTTTTCTTTATGAAACATCCTGTCTAATGCACCTTGTGTTGATTCCAGTGGGTGATAGGGAGCCGGGGAGAAGGGGAGAACAGGAATGTTATCCAGGTACACCTGCATCTACAGCACTTGTTTTAATTGCTTCTGGAGCTCTTCACCAGGGCCTTGTCAATAGGGCTAATACAGAGGAGGACTCAATTTATTTCCCACAAGAGATGGTCGAGTTGTTTTCTCTTTGTTATGAAGATTGATAAGAGCAATTGGATAAAGTCTGGGCTGCTACTTAACCACCTCTGATCTTCCTGGGATTGGGTGGAGCCTGCTGCCAAGCTGGGCTGCTGGAGCGCATCCCAGGAGGGATACAGGAACCTGGGGCTTTTCATCTCGTGCTGCAGTGGCAGCACTGGAAACTTTAATCAATAAAGTTAAGTTTTTAATGCTTAATTTGGAAAACATTAAGTTTTCCAAATTAATGGAAATTAGTGCAAAATTACAGGTTAGGATGGGAGGATGATGCAGAGATCTGCTGCCATTACAGCAAGTCAAAGGAACAAGAAGCAGGTGCAGGTGTCCCCTGCTCTGCAAGGTCCCCCTCCTTCTCATTTACTCTATCGTGTATCACGGAACCAAGAGACACAAACCACTGCATCAGTAAAATAACCTTTCTGGGCACCTTTTAGACCCCTGCCTGCCTGGCACAGCCCCTCACAAACTCCCCTGCAAGCACCACAATGCTCCATGTCCAGACACGTCCCTGGTGCCAGCTTTCCTGTGGTGCCTCACTCAAGGATCCTCACTCATGGGGCTGAGGATCCAGCCCAGCCCAGCCCAGCTGTCGCTCCACGCTGGCCTCTTTGCTGGATTGTTTTCCAAGAGAGGTGTCTGGAGCACAGTAATTGCAATGTTTGGGAGGACATTAGGATGCACATTGCCTGTTTTGTGGCAGATCCTGCCTCTTCCTTGTTGTGTGCTCTTCTCTGTCCTCTGTCCTCTCCTGAAGTCCTAACTAGTGCAACCTCAGGGAAAATTAATAATGGTATCCCTGAGAAAAAATAAAATGGCATTTTGTTATCTATATTCTGCCATGGTTTGGAGTAAAGGAGTTTGGAAATGGCTGGAATAGCAAAGCCCATTGATTGTGTCCACCACAGGTGGGAGAGGTGACCTGGGGGATACCTCGCACTCCAAATTCTGCCCTGGCAATTAGCAGGGAAGAGACGGAACCCATCTGAGTTTCAAAATTTAAATTTAAGTGTGTCTGTTAAAAGATAATTCATGCAGGGAATGCACCGACTGCCACCTGCTGTGGCTAGTCAGGAGCTCTGGCAGAGGATGATGCTGCTCCTCAGGGACTGATCCCTGGTTTAGGACAGTCATGTCCTCCCTCTGGAGGGAATAACAGCTGATAACAAATCTGACCTCATGCTCTGGTCACATTTTTTGAGGTGTCCCCTGGTGCTGTTCCCCATGAGGTGTTTGAGAGGACAGGTTACCTGTCCCAAGGGATGACTTGCAAGTGGGCACATCCCCTCAGCATTCCTGGGAACTGTGGAAACCCACATCCCTCCGGGAATGCTGGAGCTTCCAAATCAGCTTGAGGCGCCCCATTCCCAGTGGCTTCAGCGTGAAGGCAGCCCAAAGTGCAAGGCTCTGCAGGTGCCACATCACCACATCCACAGCAGAATCCACTCCAGCCGTGACCACAGAGCACACACAGACCTGGACTCTGTCCCACACCCTCCAGCCAACCTCTCCTCTGAGTGAAACACACAGTCTGTCCCACCTCAACGTCCCCAGAGAGCTGTGTCCCCATTTGGCACAACCCACTGCCACCACCAGTGCTGTAAAGGGGTCTCTGCACATCATGGACTGTGGTCCCTGGGTGGCACAACCTCTCCATCGTTGTCCTTGGGGTTTATCCTTGTGCCCATGGATTAGCACAGCTGGGAAAGCTTTTTTTTTTATGCCTTCATCCTCATCTCCTGCCAGGCATTTCTGGTGTGCCTGCTTTTAAGTGTCGTGCACTGGTATACAGCTATTTACAGTGCCTGTTCCTGCTCTCCCAACAGTGTAAATCAAGATTAATTCCACTGAAGTTTATGGAGTTACGCCAGTGTAAAACTGACTGATAAGAGATTCAGGCCATTTTCATCGGGTTTGTTCGCTTGTTTGTTTGAAATTATATGTGTTGCTGTGGAATGATAAAATGTGGGGATTCAAAGGCAGGTTCACTGCAAAATACAATTCAAAAGGTTTTTGACTTCACATAATACAGCAAAACAATCACTTACAGCAGTTGTATTTTATTGTGGAGTATGATCACGGAGTTTTTGCAGGAGGAGGGGATGAAAATGAGGCAGGGAAAGAGGAGGGGGAGAATGGAAGTTTCCCAACACAACATCAAACATGCCAGTAGAAAACTGGGGTGCTGCCACAAAATTTTACATAGATGGTAATTTAAGCAGGTATCCATGAGAATGAGGCTGAGTGGCTCCCAAAATCCCTTCAGTGGGGGTCACACCAGCTCGGACCCCAAGTGGATAATGCAATTCCCTATTTTTGGCAAATTCATCTTTTCCCTTCTTTGTGGGAATTGTGGTTCCAGTTCTTTCACCCCTGGTATGACACAGATTCACCCCAATGAGCTCCTCTCCCTCCTGCCAGGCGTCTGCTTGGAACAGCCTGTCCTCCAGCATCTGCTGGCTTTCCCAGCAGCTTTTCCTGGCTCCCTCAAGCTATCACAGTGTTTTTGGTTCCTTCAATGGAGAGATACTTCTGAAGAATTCCAAGCTCTGAGCAGGTTTGCTCTGGCACAAGTATTTTTCAGATCAAAATAGCAGGACTCAGTTTCCTGTGGCTGTTAATAAATTAATTCCCTCTTTACATACATGTAGTCACTGCTTTAGTAATTTATGCTCATTTTAGAAGACTAATTTATTACTCTCTATGTTTCTGTTGGACAATGTTGCTTTGCAAAGCTGAGATCTGGGAAGGACAGATTTTGGAATTGGTTTTGGTTTCTTGTAAGATTGTGACAGAGGGTTTAATTACACAGTTGTAGTGCTTTATTTCCTTGGCTGGGCAAGTAGGAGGTGCTGAGGTAACAATATCATGGTCTGAGGTTTCCCTCATCCTCCAGTGTGTGGCTCCAGGAATGTGTCCAGAGAAGGGAACAGAGCTGGGGAAGTGGCTGGAGCACCAGGAGAGGCTGAAGAAGCTGGGAAAGGGGCTCAGCCTGGAGAAAAGGAGGCTCAGGGGGAACTTTGTGGCTCTGCACAACTCCTGACAGGAGGGGACAGCCGGGGTGGGTCGGGCTCTGCTCCCCAGGAACAGGGACAGGACAAGGGGGAATGGCCTCAAGCTGTGCCAGGGGAGGTTCAGGTTGGACATCAGGAGGGATTTCTCCACTGTAAGGGTGGTCAGGCCCTGGAAGGGGCTGCCCAGGGAGGTTTGGAGTCCCCATCCCTGGAGGTGTCCAAGGAATGCCTGGACATGGCACTCAGTGCCCTGGGCTGGGTGACAAGGTGGGGATCAGGCACAGGTTGGACTCGATGGTCTTGGAGGTGTTTTCCAACCTTATCAATTCCATGACGTGCTCAGTCTGGAGAAAAGGATGCTCAGGGGGATCTCTCTCCACCAAAGCTGTGTTGGTGCTGGGTGCTGGCTGGAGGTATCCTCACAGGCCTGTCCTAAGCAGAGCCAGAAGGGTGGAGCTGTGCCTAATGCAGGATCCCTGTGGTCTCAGGGCAGATCCACATCCAAAGGCTGAGCTCTCTGGGGTGGTCCTTGCCTGGCAGAGGGAAATGATCCACGATTCACACAGGCACAGACAAAGCCAACACCAGGCCTTTGCGAGCTCCGGGATGGGTTTGTTCCAGTGTCCTCCCAAATAACCTTCAGCTGGGGTGGCACTTCCCTCCCTGCTCCCAGCACATCCCACTTTGTCCACGGGCCCCACACCCAGCCCCACACCCATGGAGCATCTTCTGCGTGTTGAGGAGAGGCTCCTGCATTATTCCAGAGCCTCCCCCCTCAGAGCTTGCCTATGTAATGTTCTTCCCTTACAAATTTCATCTTGCTGCACTGTGCATCCAAACGATCCGGTGATGGAGCGCACAGGGAAAAAAAATTATAATGCCATTAAAAGTTATCATAAATTTCAGATCAGCATCACTTTTAATCCGATACACAATTTTACTGCCTCTATAAAGTAGGTGATTTGCAGTGGTCTGAGGCGTCTCCTGGCGCGTTTTACTTCTTTTTAAATTAAACACACCAACTTTGTGCTGAATTCAGAGTGCGGACATAAAAAAGGGGGTAAAAAGGAGAGGGAAGGGACATCAGATGGGAATTGCAATTGAATCTTTATATATGCCATCTTGGTACTGTGGTACTAAATATAGTACCAGGTAAATAGATGTGCTGAAATATTCAGAATAAAAAACAAATGTTCCAATAGCAGAGGAACTGAGCATGGAAAATGTTTCCCTCGCTGCTGTGCTTTAGAGGTTAAAATGCTGTTGTTTAAAACACTCTCTACTGGAAGATCTTCTGTATCTCATGCATTAAATTATACACTGTGCACAAACATGGATTTTATATTTTAGATTGTATATTATGTGGTTTCTAACCCTCCCCCTTACCAATGGAACGAGTAGTAAACCAAGAATATCCAATTAATATAAATATAACATTATGCCATTTGCTAATATGACATTTTTAGGACTGGGAATGGAAACAGACAACATTTCATGGCGAAATATTTGAAATTAAGATCAGAGATAAGGTAATTATGCACCAGTGATCAAGATGTCACCTGCTTGTAGGCCCAGAGGTGTCAGAGCCTGACAAAACCACCATGACCACCTGAAGAGCTGGTCCTTCCCTCCGCCTTTCTGACCCAGTGACCCCCCCCCACCAATTTTGGACCAAGAGTTTGTAACTGATCTCATCAATATCCTCTGGTTGTACCTCCAGTCTACTCCAGATCTTAAGGAGATCAAGAACTAACTGCTGGCTTTGCTGAGCTGCTCTCTGCCTTCAAAAAAAGCAAAATATTTCCCCAAAATAATTCTGAAAAAGGTTCGTCCGTGTTGTGTCTCACCTGAGTTTTATAAAATGACAGAAAATAATTAGAGTCTGGTTTTAAAAATTCTTTTCCCAATCAGTCGTGGTTTTATTGGCTATTAAAGAGGATCCATGAGGCTCTGGAGGTCTGTGAGGTCAAACAAATAACCTAAAGGAAAAGCTTGTACTGTCCCAACCTCTTCCTCTCCTTCTCGCAGACTGGGAGATTTTAGTTTGAATAAATTAGCTTTTGCCAGTGATAGCAAGGAACCAAAGCAGCCACATTTCAGTGAAAGTCTGGTGCAGCAGTTCTCCTTTCCAGGTGATTACTGGGGTGACCAGTGAAAGAACCATTTTCCATGTGGTTTGGACAGATTAGTTGTAAAATGAAGTGAATGAAGAGATCCAGCTTCAACTTCCCAAAAAGTAAAAGGTAAAGAAAGTGAAAACCTATCCCTGAGGATGTGGCTGCAAGAAGGAAGCAAGCAGTTAAAGAGATTTTTTTTAAAAAGGTATAATAATTTATTTTTTGTTTTAATTTCCAGATAAACAGTTTTCCCTGCCAGCCCCATGCAGGAGTGTGGATATTTAGGCTGTCTCCCTCCACTGCAGTAGCAGCTGTCAGGTATTTCCCAGCCATTCCTACCTTGGAACACAGTGGGATCCTTGGGGTGTCCTGTGCAGGGACAGGAGCTGGACCTGATGATCCTTTTGGGTCCCTTCCAACTCAGTGTAGTCTATGATTTCCTAACTATTTGTTTGTGGGGTTTTCTTTGTTTTGAGCCAAGACAATTTATTTCTCAGCTGTGGGCTCTATCAGCAGCTCTCGATTCCCTCCCGACTTCCAGGCGTGGGTTTGATCATTCAGCTTTTCCTCCCTCCCCTCAGCTGTGCAGCACAAGGAGCTGCCTCTTCCCAAACCCGCTCTGCCTCCCAGTGCTTTCCTATCAGGCACAGCACTCTGCGATGGGCCCGAGGGCGTGATATTTTATTTATTTTGATTTATATAATTAAAGGGATGTCTGTCCCTGAGTGGAGCCGGCCTGGCGCTGATGATGTGGTGAAACGCCAGTGGCGTGAAAATGATGGTTTATTTTAACCGGGACTCAGACAGGGAGTCGCTGACACCATTTAGCAGCTTGTCGTTGTTGCTGGCAGGGAAAACATCCCCAGATCTCACAGAAATGGCAGTTTTGTCGGGAAAACTGTCTGGGGTGGGAGGGACGAAGTTCCCTGCGTGGCTGCAGGCTCCCAGCTCTGAGCAGCACCCGGGCTGGGCTGTGCTCGGCTCAGAAGGGAGGAGGTGCCCAGAGCATCCCCAAAAATCCCCTCCTGGGCCTGGCATCAGCTGCTTCCTCTTCCCTGCTGTGTTTGTAGGCACAGTTAGGGAGCTGAGGATGATTTGGGAAGATGTGCACCCCTCCATATTTCCCCGTGGCCGATCCCTGCTCGATTTGCATATTCAGGGTTGGAATGAGACGAGCTTTAACGTCCCTTCCAACCCAAACCATCCTGTGGTTCTGTAATTCCATGACTCCATGATTCCCTTCTGCATTGTGGAAATCCTTCAGCCCCACCCCACCCTGTTTCACCGTGCCCAGGACATATCAGAAATTCCAGTTTTTGCAGGGAGGAACTGCTCCTTGAAGGTGGAGCCAGCAGAGCCTCACCCGGCGCTGGGCAGGGGGGTTGCCCCCCATGAGACACCTCCAGGCACGGCGAGTGGGAAAACAAGACTTTCTCAGGTTTCTGAGCATGGCATTCTATTAATAACCCCCCCAGACCACCCCATGGTCCCCCCTCCCCAAATCCTGGGAGCAGGCAGCTCGGCTGGAGCATCTCCTGGCGGACTGGCACATCCCCTGCTCCCTCCCGTTGATTGCTGCCCGCGGGGCGCCCGCTCCGTGCGCGGATGCCCGTGTACCTCTCCCCTCCCCCCCCCCCCCCCCCCCCTCTTTATTGCTCCCGATTCAAATTCAAGGCTTGTTTAATCAGCAGACATTAGCAACTCGACAGAAGTCTGGCTGCAAGGGAAAGAAAGGTGTGGGCAGGCAGCGGGACTTGGGAGTGCGCTGCTCTGGAGAGCGGGGGCTGCTTCTCCCGCGTTGGATTCACTGCCCAGACGGGCAAGGGAGGAACTGGGGGTGGCGTTCGAGTGGGACGCAGGAAATCAGCCAGGGAGAGGCTCCGGGAAGGACCCAGGATCCAGGTGATTGTGCTCTGGGAGCAGGCTGCTGGCCCAGCACGAGCTCTCCTCCTCGGGGGGTTCATGCTGTGGATTCCTGGGAATCTGGGGGGGAAAGTTTTTCCCGTTTAGTTGCAAGATGTTGGTTTTCCCAGGTTCTCCTAGCAATGATTCCCACATCCCTGGAGGACTCACATCCCAGGAGGACTTCTCTCCATCCATCCATCCATCCATCCATCATCCATCCATCCATCCACCATCCATCCATCCATCCATCCATCCACCATCCATCCATCCATCCATCCATCCATCCACCATCCATCCATCCATCCATCCATCCATCCATCCTCCATCCATCCATCCATCCATCCATCCATCCATCCATCATCCATCCATCATCCATCCATCCATCCATCCATCCATCATCCATCCATCATCCATCCATCCATCCATCCATCCATCCATCCATCCATCCATCCATCCATCCATCCAGTGAGCTGCCTCCAAATCCCTGCTCAGCCTTCCAGCCCCGCTTTGCTGTGTGCGCAGCCCTCTGGAGTGGAAGATCCTGGGAAAAAGGGGCTGATTTTCCATAGGAGACCTGTTGGCATGGTGAGACTGTGTGAATCAGTGAGGCACCCCCACTTCCATGGGGTGCTGCTGTGGAGGGCAGCGACCACCCACCACTGACTTCTGACACTTGCAGTTGCTCACTGGTAGGACATGGAATCAACTAGGAATGTGTTTGGAAGCAAATATCCTACAGCTAACCCCCCAGGTTCCTCTGTCAAGCAAAAAATCTGCATGAATTTGCAACATATAAATCATCAAGAGGGTTGTTTGCAGCTCAAAGGTGTCCCAGCAAAAGGGTGATTCCAGTTTAAAACTGTTCAGATTTCTCTCCAAACCCCCTTGCTGAAGGCTCTAGAAATGGGACTCCTCCTGGAGTCCCCCAGGGACAACCTGGTCCGTCTCATGGGATCGGGGCACGGGGGAAAGTGTCCCTGCCTGCAGGGACACACAGCTCCCTCATTAACAGCCTAATTAGGAGGTTCTTTATGCCTTTCGCATTCAGTGCTTGCAGCAGAGCCATCTTCCTATTGATTGAGCTACAAAAGTGGATAAAACCCCCATAGTTCTGAAGGGAATGGCCAAATATTGATACTGAGAGAGAGCTGATGCCTTATAAATAGTGAATTATGCTTCTAATTAAGCAGGCACTCCTTTTCTAGTGCTGTAGGTGATTCCCTTGAATATTCCAGGTCAGATCCTCAGCTGGAATTTATTTTAAAGATGGAAAACAAGGCCAAAAAAAACCCACTTAGAAGCAACCGAGAGAATTAATATTTTTTAAAGTTCATTTAAGAAGGGAAGTCCTGTGGGTGGCTCTTGCAACTTGAGCCACCCATGGTGACCCCCAGGTCTGCTGGCACAGCTTGTCCAGAGGAGATGAGGCTGGCCCATCCCTGAAGTGTTCCAGGTTGGAGAACCTGGGCTAGTGGAAGGGTGAAACAAGATGGTCTTAAAGATTCCTTCCAAGCCAAACTATTCCATGATTCTCCATTGTCCTCCTGCTGGTGGACAAGCCCAGGAGAGGGGACCAGACAGGGCTCACCCAGCTGTGCTCACCAGCACAGAAAAATCCCCATTTCTTAATGAATAAGCACCTGTTTAATTTTAATTTTCTTCTGATTCTCAGGGCTCAGGGAATGCAATGGAGACCCTGGGTCTGTTCCCATTTGGAGCTCTGTTTTCCATCACTCTTGATTTGGTTTCAGCACTGTAGTCTGTTGTATAAAAAATACCCACAAAAATAGTTTGATACTCCTAAATTATTTTAATGATAGTTTGACTCACTGGCAACATCTTCTCGCCACCCACATCAAAGAATCTTCTTTGTTAATAATGACTTCAGCTGCACTAAACCACTAAACTCACGTAGAGATCTTCCAGCAAACTGGAAGCAAAGTGATGGGTTTGAGTCAAACTAGGACTAATTTATTTGGGGATTGGCCAACAATTTATATTAGATAAAATATAAATTAGATTTATATTAAATAAAAGTATATTTATTTATATTAAATCTAATATAAATTAGATTTATATTAAATAAAAGTGCCCTTTAGCACTGCAACCATAACCAAACAGTAGCCTCGCAGTGGGCAGGGTTTGCAATGGGAGAAGCTGGAGATGCCTGGTTGGACCATCAGAGGTGGCCGTGGTGGTGCCTCCTGGGCAGGGGGATGAGAACAAGCCTGCCCAAACCACCTGAGTCAAACACCTTCCTCCTCTCTGGTGCTTTTGCTTTCTTTGTTCAGCTTTGCTGGTTCCAAGCAGCACCAAAAATGAAGTGTGTGGGCTTTGCACCTTTCCTGTCATGGCCCTTAGAGGCTTGCCCCCACTTTGCTGAGCTTTTTCAAACTCATTTTGCACAAGTTCCAGATATTCTCAAAGGCCTAAATTGGTCCTGACTCTGCCTTAGAGCTTCAAGATGGAGAAGAACATCCCCAATGGGCTCCTGATATCTCCAGTGGCTTGTGAGCCAGTGCCCAGGATAAACTGGGATTTTGGATAAAAGCCAGAGTTTGGAAGGGATGGCCATGGTGATGTGGGTGATGGGAGTGATGGGCTATGGAAATGCTTCTCGTGGTGCCAGGAAAAACACTGATTTGTGGCTGCATGGACACAGCTCCTGGTGTCCAAGCCCTTGATTTGAGTTTTATTTCTGTCTTGGCTGTTGTTTTGGTTTGACTCTACTCTTTTGCTTGGTACCAGGTGGTGCCACCCTGTCCTCAGTATGACCCAGGGCCAGCATCTCACTTCTGGCAGGGAGGAGGATGCCGAGGTCTGATGGGGAAGGGCTGAGTGCCTCTTCCCAAACCACAGGTTCCAAACTGCTGCTGCTCCTGGATTTTAGGGTAACACAGACTCAGCTAGGATGTCTGATCGCCCCAAACTCCTGAGGAATGAAGTGGGCCAGGCAGGACAGGACCTTTGTGGAGGGAGGTGACCTCAGGAGCTCCATCTTTTCAGCATCCTCTGATCACAAGCACAATCAGGACCCTGAAATCCCACATAAGCTGTACCCTGAGGGTGCTCAAGGTGTGATGAGGATCAAGGAGTGATGAGGATGAGATTCATCAGGAATTGGAGTGACAGGACAAAGGAGATGGCTTCAGTCTGACAGCAGGGTTGGGCTGGATATCAGGGAGAAATCCTTCCCTGTGAGGGTGGTGAGGCCTTGGCACCGTTGCCCAGAGAAGCTGTGGCTGCCCCATCCCTGGAAGTGTCGAAGGCCGGGTTGGACAGGGCTGGGAGTTACCTGGGCTAGTGGAAGAAGGTGTCCCTGCCCATGGCAGGGTGTGGATGAGATGATCTTTAAGGTCCTTTCCATCAGTCACTATTCTGTGACTCTCGGCAGGAGTACATGGGAAGGGAAGGAAAGGTGGAAGCACATTAAAATATTTTGGGGGATCCAGGATCCCACGTGGATGGTGACGCATGACCTGCACTGACCTACCTGAGCCCCTTGAGATCCTCAGCCCGGGGACTGCGGATGTGAGGGACAGACCCCCAGATGACATCAGGGGATGAGGACATCTGCCCACATCTGGAGCAGGCAGAGGAGCCTGGCCACATCCCAGCTGGTTGCAGCAGGCAGAGCCAGCCCAGAAACCAGTCAGCACCCAGAAATTCCTGCCTCCCTGGGTGTTTTGGAGGGGTCTTCACATCTGGAGCACACCCAGAAAGGGGCTGGCATCCCCTCCTCCCCCTGAGTTGCCAAGTGGCCCCAAACAATCCTTTGGGATCTGCAGGCAGCCCTGTAGGGCTGGCAAGGCAGAGGATTTGGGGGATGGGACCCCAGGACCCCTGTTCCCACCTCAGCACGGCGCTGTGAGGCTCTGCTCTGAGCCGTGCCTGGGTTTCTGTGGTTTAAATCAGCCCCATAATGTTATTTGAGCATGGATTTGTTCTTTATTTTTTTCCATCCCTCCCTCCTCTTTTTTTCTTTTTCTTTTTTTTTTTTTTTTTTTTTTTTTTTTTTTTTTGGTTTAGTTTCTCTCTTAACAGGAAAAAATGATCAAAAATAAGAAAACAATCACTGTTTGAAAGTGAATGAAGGGCGCTTTCTCCCCTTCCCCCATGCTTTTTTCCTACTTTGACATCTCAGTGGTTTTTTTTCTTTTAGCTGCGGTTTCTGGGATAGGTGATAACTGCCAGTAATAGGATTAGCATTGATTTCTTTAGCAAGAACAGAGATGTGGCAGTTCCAGCCATTTACTGAACTGCCAGCTTTGAAATATCAAAAAAAAGAAAGAAAAAGAAATCTGCAGAAAAAAAAGCTTCTTGCAGCATTTTAAAGAAAGGAAAGCCTATGTGAATTAAAATACACACACACACACACATGCACACAACACACACACACACTCACAGTCCAGCACATGGGGTGTATAAATATATATATTATATGTATATTATATATATGGATCTCGCTCAGTGCTTTTTTTGTTATGGTGTGATAAAGGATCAAAAGAGCTGTCTCTGTTCTAAGCTTCAAGAAAGCCTTTTTTAAATTCATTTGGCTTTCTTTAGCTTTCACTTGCTAACATATTTTAGGAGCTAATCTTACATATTTACTATTGTATCCTGACTTTTTTTAACCTTGAAATTCAAGCAAAGACAGAATGAGAAAAGGGGGGGAAAAAAGGAAGGATTCTGAAGAGAAAGAAGGAGGGATGAGCCCCTGGAAGGCTGTGCTGTCTCCTCTGCCTGGAGGCATAGCGTGAAACCCACCCAGTGCTAACTTTGGTGTGGCACATTTTCTCCTTGCTGCTAGCTGGGGGTCCTGGGAGGGATGTGGATTTGAGGTGCACCCACCAAAGGCTGGGTTCTACCCCCATTCTCTTGTGAATCCCCACCTTGGCCCGACTGTCTTTGCTAAGAGCATTTCTCAAGGGCCAGCTTGGGATGGGCCAAATCTGCAGCAACTTAAAAGCCAGAGTTTTAGGAGATTGGAATGGTATTCCCTGTCCTTGCCAGGATGCTGGAGGGTATCAGGTACTCAGTATCTACTGATTCTGCTCTTTGACTTGCATTTGGAGAGAGGAGAAGGTCCAAGTGCAAGGTCCAGTGTGAGGACCAGGTGCTGGTTGGGAAGGTGTCTGCAGATTCCACTTCAGGGTTGTTCTGAGCATAGTCCAGGCCTGAGGAGAGACCCTTTCCCCACTGAATCCTCAACAATCCAAAGGTTGTGCCATTCTGGAGAGGACTCAAATCCCATTATGGAAGTGTTTGTCTCTCTCCTCGAGTGGAGCTGAGGAACCCCTTTCATGAGAGCTTATGCTCGTGCAAGGGATGTCTGCAGTGACTCATTGTCCTCACCCACAGCACAGAGCTTGGAGCAGGATGGAATTAGAGCTTCTTTTTTAAGCCTGGAAACCCAAAACAACAGAGCAACACAAATCATGGTCAGCAAGAAGAAAACCCTCACTATGGGAGGAACCTGTGTGTGACTTCCAGCTCGGCTTTCTCCTCTAGCAGCGACTCAGCTCCATAAAGAGTTTGGGATGGATTCCCATATAAAACCAAGTAAAAAGCTGAGGAGGGAGACAATCAATCTGTTATTTGTAGTTACAGTAAGGATTAATTAAATTGCATGCAAATTGCTTGTTCACACATACAAGGGGACCTACGCATGGTGGCCAAGTGCTTCCAAAGAGGATATTCATGGACCCAGCCAAAATTAGACTGGGTCACTTCCCTTTATCTTTGTACATGAAGAGACCCTGAGCTTGCTCCTGTGAGGGACCTCTTGCTGTCCACCAGCTGGAGATGAGACCTCTGTGCTGGAACAAACATCACCAGTCATGTGCCTTTTCCTGTCCCACTGTGCCTCTCCCATAGTTTGCTTGGAGTCACATGTGGATTTGTAGGCACACAGGCTGGTGGCTCACCAGCTCTCAGAGATTTGCATTTCTGTGTTCTTATTAACAATCGCCCAAAGATCCGTGATGCTCATTTCACAGCCTCACCTTCATTGTGCCCTCTAATCCACGTCCCCGGGGTCTACTTCTGACATTCAAGCTTCAGAGCAGCTTACAAGCGTCTATTTTTTTTTAACATCAAACTGCCGAAGGAATTATTGTTCCCTTTTTTTCTGCAAACACGGACCTCCTTTCTCCACCACCCCCCTCCTTAAAATGCTTAAAGACTTGCCATGATTACACCACGGGAATGCTGGGGCTGGTGGGGTGGATGTGCTCCAAACCTTAAAGTGTTGAGGCTTTGGGGATGGCTCCTGGCAAAACCAGTAAGGCAAATCTCCCAGTTGCCATGTAAGAGGGATGGAGGAGGGGAGGGGTTATTTGATGTAGTGGTCAAAAGCATGGAAATACATTAATCCTGTGTTCTTGGATGACATGGAAGAGCCAGGAAAGGAGTTTTTTAGCTGTGGAAGCTGAAAGCACAGTATCATCTCATCTTTTGAGGAGTTCAGTGGTAAATCATAGAATCATGGAGTTCCCTGGTTTGGAAGGGACCTTAAAGATCATGTTCTGCCATGGGCAGGGACACCTCCCACTAGCCCAGGTTGCTCCAAGCCCTGTCCAACCTGGCCTTGGACACTTCCAGGGATCCAGGGATAGCCACAGCTGCTCTGGGCACCCTGTGCCAGGGCATCTCCATCCTCACAGGGAAGAATTTCTTCTCAATATATCTTGTAGGAAGAATGTTTCCAAAATGCCTGAAAGAGGAGTTTCAAGGGTGTGCTTGGACTAATGAAAGAGTTCTTAGAAAAGTTACAAAGACCAGGTCTTTTTGTGCATCCAGCCTGGTTGGCTTTGTTGTATGGTGTGACCAACATGGTCATATTCTACATTTTTATGTCCTTGAGCATCCAGTGTGACTGTATGGATACCTGTTCCAGGCCTGATGGCATTTGGACCTGCTCAGCTCTTCAGCAGCAGGCTCTCCTGGATGGAGCTCCTGGCCTGGGACATTTGCTGTGGGTTAAGGACAAGCTCTATTCTGCCACAGCCTCCCGTTGCTGTCACGCCAACCTAGACCACGTTAAATTTATTTTCTGGTATTCTACGAATACTTAATGCCTCAAAAATACATTCCAAAGAAATAGGTTAAATTAGCCTTTTCCTGCCTATAGGAAAAGCTTTTCCATTCCAGTCCCCCTTTCTGTGAGTCTAATTGCAGTGATGGCACTGCAGAACATCCACAGCCTTTCCCAGGACTCTCTCAGCTCAGGATTCTCTTTCTATCTCTTTCTCTTTAATTTTCTGTAATTAGCAATGCCATAACATCTGTGCACAGCAGGGAAACTTGGAGAGGGAGCAGAGCCAAACTCCCTGGAGGATCCCACCTTCCTTCTCTCCCTGTGCCAGGGCTCAGGGCTCTCCTGGGGAGGGTTTGCCTGGAACGCCGCTCCCGGCAGCTTTTGGCTTCATGGATCCTGCTGGTATTCAGTGCCTGGGCCTTTCATGTTCTTGATAATGTTCTTATAGAAACCTGCTCCTCAGCACTTCTTCCCACAGGGACAGTGCCTGGCACAGCAGCCCTGCTCGAGGGAGACTTGGAGACCAAGCAGATCTTCTGAGATGTTCCTCCTACCAAACTTTGGTGGGATCCACCAAACCCCACAGTGCTAGAGAAGCACTGCAGCATCCAAAAACCATTTAACTGGCAGACTGGGGGTTGCTAGGACAGAGGGGTCAGTGAAATCCTGGGAAAAGGGAGGTGGAAGGGACCTTGGGGTGACCTTTGCAACAGCACCAGCTGGATCAGGCTGCTCCAGGTGGGTGAAAAGACCCCTCCATCAATGCAGGCACAACCTGCTCCCCCAGGGCCTGGCCCTGCACTTCAGCAGCCTCGGCCCCCCAGCCCCAGCCTCAGTCTCTCCTGCTGTGTTTTAAGCTCAATACTTATCTTACCTACCAGGAAGAAAAGCTATCCCTTCCTCTTTCCATAAGCCTCCTCTGAACTCGGAGATTAGAGCAATGTCCCACCTCTCCTCCAGCTGAGCAACCCAAACTTCTTCAATCTTTCCTCAGAGGCATTGTTTTCTGCTCTTAAGATATTTCCCATCTCTATTTCGGGGACTTGCTGCTAAAAAAACATCATGTATGGGAAAATGTAGAGTCAAACGCAGCCAAATAATTGTGTGAATTTGCTAATATTTCAGGAAAGGGCTTCATTTTAGGGTGTTCTGAATCTAATGGAATTGGAGTGTATGTTTGCTTACTTTAAAAATGCAGCACTTTGATTCTACCAGACGAAATGATGATTCACTAGAAACAGTACAGATTTTTTTTTTTCTTTTTAAGCTGTTACCTATTTGGAATGAAGATATTCCACTCACAAAAAGCAGGAGACCTGGAGGACCAGGGTGGGTCCTGAGCACTTTGGTCTCATCCACTGCTATTGCAAAGCAATATGAACAAATAAATTGAAAAGTAAAGCAAATAACCCAAAATGCCATTCAGAAGTTTCACAGAGACCCTGGAAAAACCCATCCAGACTGCTGGATTGCTCCACTCGATGGTTGCCCTAATAATTAAAGGGAACTCACTGCAAAATTCCTCTCTTGCTTCAAGGAAAACCTTGGGTTTGGAAACAAGAGTTGGCTCTGAAAAGGATCTGTGGTTCGGGAGAGATTTTTTTCCCCTCCTAGATGGGGTACATTTATCTGGGACCTTGGAGTGACAAGGTGTGGGTCCTCCCTTTCCAGCCTGACCTGGTGCCTCCGTGGCCAGGTGTGAACCAGGTGCACCAGGGAGTTAAATCCAGAGGGGTAACAAAAGGCCAGAAATGCGGGAATAGTCTCATAGAGTGGGACACGCCACAGTTCCTGCGGAAATAAATGGAAGGACAAGTAGCATCCAATGTGGCATAACAAAGCACCAGGGAAAGATAGGAAGGTAAAGAAAGAACCTATAGTGCAAACTGGAGAAAGGGAAGAGAACTAAACAAGAATATACAGTCAGTTAAGGCTTGCAGGGAAAAGATAAGGCCAGCTCAGAGAGCAGAAAGGCTTAAGGGGAATAAAGAGAGCTTTTACAATTATATCAGGGAAAAGGGAATACTAGAGAGAAAGTAGTTCCATTAATAAATGAAGAGGGAGACAAAATCAATGGTGTTGCTAAAATGGTAGAGCAACTGAACTCCTTTGCTCCAGCAGTATTTAACAAGGTGAGAAGAGAAGAGGGGCAGAGAAGTTATAAAATAATGAGGGTTTTGACTGGGTGATTCTTCAGGGGAAAAGTGGTTTGAGGGAGAAAGCTCCTTGGAAGGGCCAGGATGTGGCACCACAAATAGCTGGGCATGCCCACGCCTTTGGGGAATTGCTCCATTAAATCCTGGGCAATTGCTTCTGGAGAATAATAGGAAAACAGGTAAGGATAGCCAAGTGTGATATGGGTGTTTTTATTTTCAATGACCAGCCCTGGGAAATAAACCTATCCACTGAGTTTTTTATTCCACTGGGCAGTGAAACCATTCCCATGTAAAGGCTTAGTTTGCAGGCAGCAAAGAGCTGTGAATTAGCATTGTTGCTTCCTTAATATCCCATTCCTGGGAGCGAAGCAGCAAGGAGGGGCTGGGGGTGGCTGTAGGATGGAGCTCAAGGTATCTCATGGACTGGCAAATGCCATAACATGTGGCTTTGGGATGAGAAATGCTACCTCCCCTCCCATTGCATAAGGAGTGGCAAGAGATCCGTTGGAAATTCAGGAGGGGATGGGGTAACCAAAGGGAATAAAGGAAAAAATTGATGTGTGAAATGTCTCAGAGAACAGGGAAATGCTAAAACCAAGCAGTGTTGGCCAAACTCTGCGCTGGCCATGACACTGTGGAGCTTTCCAGGGAATTTAGTGAGAAGGAAACAAAGTCCTGCAAAAAGCTTCTGAGAATTCAGCTTCTGAGGAGGAAAACCACATTATTTGGGGTTTTTTCCTCTGCTTGCCAGGAGGTCTGAAAATCGAGAAACACATGAAGAATGGTGCTAACAAAAAATCTAGTTGTTTTTTTTTCCCTTAACAGAATATGGGTATTAAATGGCTATTTTTAACTACGGTAATTTATTCAATTTATATTCCAAATGTACCAATCCTTGTGGTTTGTCATTTAACCACCTCCTGCAGAAATGCATCGTGATAGTGGTGAAATTAGGAAATGGTGCTCAGATAAAATGCAACCAGGAGTGACTGGCAGGTGTAGGGGATAGTGGCTGGGCTGCTTTAGTTCCACATGCCAAAAAAATTGGAGACATTCTTCCCATCAAGTGGTCAGCCAGAGGCAGCTTTCCAGAAGTCTGAGGCATTTTAGCTGATAAATTCAGCTGATAAATGCAGTGTTTCAGTGGGTAAATTTGGGAAAGACAATCTTATAATGTAAGGCTTGTGTTCTGCTGTCTACAAGTGCCTGCCAGTCTTTCCCATCTGAGGAGCTGGGACTCCAGACTCAGCTGGTCACTCCTGGAGCAACACTCCTGGCCAGAGCCATGGCTTGGTTGATTATCTGGGACCACCAGGCTGATTTTTCCCTATTCTCCATCCCTATTTATTTATTTTTGCAATTGTATTCCTCCCCACAGGGAGAGGGAGAGGTTGCAGACTCCCCATCCCTGGAAGTGTCCAAGGCCAGGTTGGACGTGGCCTGGAGCAATCTGGGACAGTGAAAGGTGTCCTTGCCCATGGCAGGGGGTGGGACTGGATGACCTGTAAGGTTCCTTTTAACCCAAATAATTCCCTGATTCTAAGGGTTCTTAGGGTTCCTGAATGGGAATGGTGGTGGTCAGCACTTCCCTCAAACTTGCCTTCACATGAAGTCCATCCCAGTGAAATGTGACCCTTCTTGCCACCACAGCTGCTCAGATGTTTTTGAATTGAAGCAGTTCCCGATTACAAA
Source organism: Vidua macroura (assembly GCF_024509145.1). Lineage (NCBI taxonomy): Eukaryota > Metazoa > Chordata > Aves > Passeriformes > Viduidae > Vidua > Vidua macroura. The sequence continues at coordinate 21,094,356 of NC_071580.1, read as the reverse complement.
AAGGCTTCTTGCCAAAAATCAACATTTTCTGTGGGAAGATTGATTTTCATGGAATTTCTTTCCAGGGAAATGAAATGAAATGCTTTCTCTGGTGACGAAGTCTATCTCTGTATCTGTCTGTCTCATGGGCTTCCCAGGAAGCCTGTGTAGTAGTTTAGTGGAATATGTGCATCCCAGTGCACAATGGGTGGGATTTTTGAGTCATCCCTATAGAAGAAGACCAGATGGGTTGGGATGGAGGGCACCTGTAGGTCATGAAATCACAAAATCATGGAATGGTGTGGATTTGAAGGGACCTTAAAGCCCATCCAGTCCCACCCCCTGCCATGGGCAGGGACACCTCCCACTAGCCCAGGTTGCTCCAAGCCCTGTTCAACCTGGCCTTGGACACTTCCAGGGATCCAGGGGCAGCCACAGCTTCTCTGGGCAGCTGACCCAGGCCTCACCACCCTCGCAGGGAAGGACTTCTTCCATATATCTGACTTAAATATCCCACTGAACCCATTACCACTTTTCCTATCCTTTCAGTTCCTGGTGAAGGTCCAGCTGGAAATGACCCTGGACATCATTCCAAAGTGCAATGTCTTGTTCAGGATGTTTCTCTCAACTTTATCTTCCAAGGAAAGGCTTCAGGATTTTGCCATTCAGTCTGGCCTTACCACAAACCAGACTTAAACTGTTGGAGCTTCCTTCCAGATGAAGATCTGTACTTTTTAGTCATCTCTATTTGCAGCAACCTTCCTTAGCAGGAGATAAATGAAAGGGTTTTCCTGCCAGTAGTCCCATGGGATTAGTAACCGGAGCATGGTGGAGAACCTTTCTGCTGTCTTTTATGAAGGCTGTGGGATGCTGAGCCTCAGGTGTGGTGTTGGGAAGCTTTTTGGACACGGACCAATTTTTGTGCTGGAGGACCTTGGGGGAGCACTCCCCAAGCCAAGAGAAGTGATGGAAATCAGAAAGGACCAATATATCAGGAATGAGCATCAACTCCAAGTGCCTGTGGTGGCTGAGGAGCAAGGCGGATGTTTCCTCCAGCTGTATCTGTGTCATCCCCAAAATAAGGTTTATGTAGCCCTCACTTCCCCTCTGGGTACCCTTCTGTCAGAGACAGGAGGTCAGGCAGCATTCCTGCTGATGCTCTGCGTGGCATTCCCTTCTTCTCCCCCGTTTAATTCTGCTTGCACAAGATCCGTGCAGCAAGGGATGAATTTCAGCCATAAAGATTGCCAGACAGCTCCTGACTTTCACATCACGGGGAAAGGAGCAGCCTCCCGAAATGCTATTCCAGGGTGCTGCAATCTCTCATCCCACACATCCTAAACCCCCGACCCCCTAAAACAATGGCAGCCTTTCCCTGCCAGGTCGCCTCCAAACGTGCTCTGCGATAAAAAGCCCTGCCTAGTGCTGTCATTAAACTATTCCAGCTATGCCAGGGCTCCCACTCAGCTGCCTGAATGCACAAACCATATTTCCCATTTATTTGTTCCGTTTGTTTATTTTACTGGACCACCCCATGAACCTGGGAGAAACACGCTGGAAAAAAAAAATTATAGCAACGCCAACTATTCTGGGAGATACACGAGCCCCTCCATGTTTATCAGGTTGAGGGCACTGTATTTTGATGTCAATAAGCAATTTTTCCAGCCCGGTCTCCTGCCCGACCCTTTTAATCCATCAATATATTATTAGAGATAAAGTTGGTGGAAGCCTGCTGCAGTTAGAAGATAAATGACATCTCTGAAGTCAGGCATTAAAGACTAGATTAAGGCCTTGTGACACCGTTTTCAGTGCTCATCTGTGCACTTCTGTTCAACCTATCACACTGAGTGACAAGAAAGAAAAATAATGAACTGGGCCAAGGAAAGAAGAAGGGAAAAAAAAGGCAGAAAGAGAGAGAGATTTTTTTCCCCCCTAACACACAAACTACATCAGTTCACACTCAGGATTAGACTGTATTTAAAAAAAGGGGAAGGGGGAGGCTGGAACTGGATGGTACTATACAGATTAAAATAGGAGAAAGGAGAATCTGAATGAGGAATTTCAGTTTGGTTTTGTCCTGCGTTTATTTTATTTTATTTTTGTATTTTATTTCATTTCCCTTCATTTCATCCTTTTAATATAATTTTGTTTTTCATTTCAGCCTTTAATTTCCTTTCCTTTCTTTCTTTCTTTCATTTTATTTTTTTCCTTGCAGGAGTGACCTAGTTGAGTTTACAGGCTCCTAAGGGTTTTGTCTGGAGCTAAAGAAAATCCCATTTAGGACCAAGGAAATACATCCTTCCCAGAGACCAAGTTAAAATGTCCACAGACGGAGACCTCCCCTCCCTCTCTGCGTTGCATCCTTTGTCTTGGTGCAGTCCTGGTGTTGTTTCATGGGGGTGGGTCAATGCTGATTTTACAGACACGTGTGCACGTCCAGGTTTTGTGTTTCAGAATTGGTAACCCCACCCTTTCCTTCACGGGCACGGCCCCTTTGGACAAAAATATTCCCAGTGATTTTTCTAGAGCAGCCAAATGCTGCCGAAGACGGGTGCAACTCTTCTGTGGCCTGACCCATTCCCTTCTCCTCCCAAAACCCAGGCTCCTTCCAGCTGTGCCAGGCTTCGAGCAGCAGCGATGACTTGGCTGAGCACCCTCAGCATTGCCATCAGGGTTCTACCACCATGCTCTGGTGGGGAGCTCTTTGTCCTGTCCGTGTTGGACAGAAGATGGCAAATCAACCTGAGCATTTTTCTCTCCACTGGGCCAAATCCAAGGCTGTTCCAGGCCCTAAAAGGACTTGATGATCACACTTGGTGTCCCGAGGCTGCCTTGAGAAGGGCTGCTGTTGTTGTTTGGGGCGTGCCTGCCCATTGCTGTCCTGTTATGGTGACAGAGACCTGGCTGTGGAGGTACAGCTGGCGAGGAATATTCTGAGAGATCTGTAGAAAACGGGGCTGTGAGGTCACAGTCAAGGACGGAGGGGAGCAGAGCTGTGCCTAATCTCTGCCTGGAGTGGAAGGGAAGGGAGAAGTGCAGTTGTGTGTGGGAACGGGCATGGGCCTCTCTGTGGATCTCTTCACCCCGACCCATCGACTCCCGCTGTGCTTGGCCTCTTGCTCTGCGAGCCCAGCCTTTGGCAGAACGGGCTCTTTGGGGGGGCTGTCACACCAGTGGGAAATTGGAGAGAGACATCTTGGCGTGGTTTTGTCCCACCGTTTGGGACAGCTACCCTGTGGCAGACCCTCAGTGGTGGCAGAGCAGAGCAGCCGGCGCTCGATCTCTCCTGGGATCTCTCCCGCCCCGCCGGGGTCTCCGTTCCCTACAGTCTGTACATTGCTGCCGTCTTCTCCTTTTGAAGATATTTTTTAATGTCTTAAAAAAAAAAGATTACTTTGTTACAATCATTCAGCAAAGGGTTTCTGTGCCTGTAGAAAATATTAATAGACTATTATGAGGTCCTACAACTAATTTTTCCACACATATCATCTGTCTTTGCATGGTTATTAAACTCCAACAATATTTCATGCAATGCTTTCCTGCTAAATTAATTTGGTTTCTTCTTCTCCTGCTTCTTTTTTTTTTCCTCCTTCCACAACCTTTAAAATTAAATTGAATCTTCATAATTATGGCTTTTTTTGTTGTTCCTCATATCTTTTTCTTTTCAATTTTCCTATCAAAGTGGCTATACAGTTTAATAAAGATGTAAAGAAACAGAAATGAAAGTGTAAGGGACAGGAAGGGCTGTGTTGGGATCAGAGACAGGGGGCTCTGGGAGAGCTGGGGAATTCTGGAAAGGGTGGGATGGAGGTGAGCAGGGAGCTGAACAGCACCTTTCTGGGCTGGCTCCAGCCTTTATGGAAAGTGATGTGGGAGAAGGCATTGCTAGGAATGACTCATCAGATGGGAACATGGAGAAAGTGTGCTCCCAGCAGGACTCATCCTGATTCATCCATGAACTTGGGGCAACCTGGGGTCATGTGCTGCTACTTGGAAGCCGAGGTGGGAACAGGAGGCATCCTTAGGGCAATGCCCCTGGATTGCACGAGGGAATGCCCTGTGTGCCTGCAGATCCTACAGGATCACTGGATGCAGGACTCTGGGGCTCTCCTGGGGTTATCCAGGCCACAACTTCTCCCTCTGATCTTCCTCTCCTGTCACCACTTCCCAAAACTCTGGTGATAACCTCAGCAAGGAGAACAGAACTGAGGAAACAAATGCTTTGCTTGAACTGGAGGAGGATCTGGCACAAAGGCCTGGCCCAGGGAATGCTGATGTCCTCGGACACCCTGATGGAATCTGACTTTTAATCTTTTCCAAGTCTAAACTGAGCAGAGAAGTTCTGTGTGACTGTGGACAGGTCTTCTGCCTGGCAAAGTTTGGTGGGACTCCAGCTGAGTTTCATTCTCTTTCACAAGATTGTCCATTGGATCTCCTGGGAGATGCTCTCCAGGGAGATAGAGATGTCCATCTTCATTAATTATTAATCTTCATAAATTGGATTTTTCCATTTTTTTTTTCTTCCTTCGTTTTGCCTGGGAAGACTTCCTAAGGAAGACCTGGTCAATGGAGAAAGAGAATAGAGTTGTTATGCTAATGGATAACTGTTCAACAGGAACATCAAAATGCATCACATAAACCAGGATTTTTCCCATTTCCTGAAAGTAACATTAGCAAACTCCCCTTGGGATCGTGCCTCATGGATGGATGCCCAGCACGAAGAACATCACACTGATGCTTTGATGGCCAAATCACTGTGTCAGACACACATGGAACCAAGAAGAGTTTTTGTGAAGGTCAGATCCACCTAGGATTGGGCAGGCTCCAAAGGGCACCACATCCTTTGTGGGACAGACGAGCTACTGATCTTTCCCAGAGGACAAAAGTGGTGGCCAGGCTAAGCAGAATCCAGCTGTAGGGTTTTCTACTCAACTCAGCTGCACCAAGAGGTTTGACTGAAGGTTCATGGGAAATAAACTTAGTGGAAAATGGTCAGTCAAGAGGAGACCAAAGGAGACCAAAGGACTTTGGTCTCTGCCTGCCCCAGATGGTGTCTATGTCATGACCACAGCTGGCCATCTTTAGTGAGAGACCCATGTCCCTGTCACGGCTCTTCCAAGGAAATGACAGTTTCCATGAAATGACATGTGCACTTACCAATAGGTGGCACCAATGGAACAGAAATGGGAAACTCTATGCAGATTTTTCTGGAGCAGAGGGTGCTGGGAATTCTCTCTTACACGGCTATAGACTTTTCTACAAAGGAGGTATCGATTCCATCCCTCTATCACAGTTGTAGCCTGCTGGAATCTGGGAGGATGTGAAGCGAAATGGGACAACGGGAATCAACCCAAACTGCTGGTGATACTGCTAAATCTCTGGAATTTAGAGTCACGTGCACAAGAAGTGATTTAGAGTGATTTAGAGTAATTTAGAGTCATGTGCGCAAGAATATTCAACATTTATATTCAACAATTATATTCAACATTTAATAATCGCTTGATTATTAAATGATCGATTCCTATTCATAACTCAGAGGTAAGTTATTCAGATATGGTTCCCATGACTATAGAAAGTGAAAGGAGTAGTCTGTTTTCCAGAGGAATTTCTGGAATCTCTAGGCACTGGATACCCAGTAGAGATGTGGTCCCATTCAGGAGGGACTGAACCTCCTGCTCCAAATGACTCCAGATGGAGCAGGAAGGAACCAGATGTGAGGGAGATGACTTAAGAGAGCTCTGGTTTTGCCTCATGGCCTAATCCCACCACCACATTCCAGCTCTCTTCTCCAAATTGGTCGCATCTATAGTATTTTGAAACTTCTGTTCAGAAAGGGCAGGACTGAGGGTCAAACCCCCCCTAGATTGCACCATCACTCCAGGCTATTCCAATCACCACTGTGATCCTGCTTGGATATTAACATTTGGTTTATGCCATGAAATTTTTACAATGTAAAAGCAGTAGCCCTGTTTCTTAATGTTTTAAAGATGATGAACATTATCCTTCACATCCCTCTGCTCATCAGCCATGTGTTTATGTACCAAGCATCTGGCTACATTATTATTTATATTGCAGGAGACTGCACCAAAAAATCTCTCAATAACCTCTAAGGAAATCAAAACACATTTGGGCCAAACCGAAGTAAAATGCTAATTTTTCCCCTATGAACCATTGCCACGGCAAAATATTTACTGTTTATGATTATTCAGGCTTCTCCTGCTGAGATTTTACAGTGAGATTTACAGGCATGTTTGCATTTATAATATGTCAAAAATTCCTCAAATTGCGACAATAGTCCATTAAGGAATAATTTAGTGGTGAGAGACGAAAAACATGGAAAACTAAGAGCTTTGGTAGTTTAAGGCTTGTAAAGCAATGCCAGAATGAATTGTTTGTTCCCTTTTTTCCCACTGCTGCTGCCAGTGCCTGTGTGGCAAGGTTCAGGGTGGATGGGATGGGAGCAGGGGGGTGCTTTCCTTAAGTTAGGTCAGACTACTCTAAATTCTGTGTAAAACCTGTTACAAGTAGACCACGAATATCTGCAGGTATTGTCTGAGGAGGTGAGGGAGGAAATCCTTTTGGCCATTTTGGGGAGGAGGCGGTGTCCTCCTGAATCCGACTGGTCCATCAGCGTGGAGGTGGTGCAGAACACAGCCCAGACCTCGCGGCTGGACAGGTCATCATGCTTGGTCCTGGAACAGGCAGAGCTCAGGTACTGCCAATGTTCCTTGCAGTTTTCCTCTCTCCTGGTTGCAGGTCTTATCCAAGGTCATTTGTTCATCTCAACCCTGTCTGGTCATGCAGGGAATCTGGGATGCTCCGGTGGTGCAACCCTTCGCTTGTGCAAAATTAATTCCCTCCTGATTATGCTGAGTTTAGCCCTTGAAAGACTTTTCTTAAAGAAACCCTGGAAATTAAACACATTTTCAGAAGCCTCATTTCCTTTTGGTGTATGGATCCCTCCTGCACCCCAGCGTGGTCTCTCCTTTCCCACAGCACCGGGATGTGCCGTGCTTCCCGCTGGCAAACACCCATCCTGTTCTGCCGACAGCCCACAGGCACCATGTGAGAGAGAGCCCTCTGAACATAATGTCATCAGGAAAACAAAACACATAATCGACTTCTGCAAAAGCTGGTCCATCACAGAGAGAAAAAATAGAGGCTCTCCTCAAACATAATACAGAATCCTGGGAAAGAGCGTGTCTGCTGAGGGGGAAGAGCGGGCGTGGGGTTGGAATGTTTGCAATCAGGTTCTCATCAGGCTTCGGATCTAGCTCCATTTTCTCCTCAGCATTTAACAAATCAAGGAGGAAATGCCCCTGCCCGGGGTCAGAGATAAATCTTGTACCCTGGACAAAGGGTAGATCTCCTTGTCAGTGCACTGATTTATTGTGACCTTATAGTCAGACTCTCTAATTTCTGCAGGTGGCTATAGGTGCCACCGGTGATTTGTTTCCTCTCTTGATACTCTCTGACTGCTCAGCACAGGGGACCATGGTGGCCTCACTGCCATCTCTCTGGGAACAAGATTTGGGTGGCTGGATCTCCACCTGGGTCAGCTCTGCAGGATGGCTTGGGTGGAAAATGGGTTTGCCATGTGTGAGGGTTGGGTGCCAAGGCAGACCCCTCCCCTAAGGCCAAAACAGACATGGCCAGAGCTGGACGGGTCTTGAACAGGCCTGTGGGGAAAACATAGCCGAAACTCGACCTATGGAGCCTTGGAAGAGCCACCCCTTGGTTTTGCTCCCACTGCTGGTTTGTCCAGCACAAGCTGGAGAGGATGTTGGCCTGCCAAAAGTGAAGGAACCAATTCTCACCCTGTCATTCAGCCCAGCTGCAGGCAAAAATTAATTTCATGGTTAACTTAGGTTTAGTCTCCACTCACCAGCCTTTCAGCCTCTCCCTGTTCTCCAACAGGAAGGTGCCCCCAAGAGCTGAAGCCTTGCTTTTTGTTCTGACAGAGTTATGGGGTTGTGTCTCCCAGCATCTCCCCATCAGCTGCAGTTCCCCAGCCCTCGAACCACCCCGATGCCTTTGTGTCCTCGGTGAAGCTGGACCCAGAGCTGGACATTGTCCTGTTCCTGCCCCAAGGCCCAACCCTGAGATAAATCCCTTCCTTGGCCATCAGCCCTCACTCAGTCCCCCAGGCTCTCTGCTGGCGCTTTTCATCTGAAAAGTGGCACCCAAGTTTTCAGGGCAAATTTGGAAAGCAGATGTTTTTTAGTTTGCCCTCACTGGGTGTCTAAAGGGGTTCAGGCACCAGCCTCTCCACATGATGTTACATTCCCAGTGTGGTGGGTGTGCAAACAGGCGGATGTGGCAGGAGTTTCCATTGCTGCCACTGAAAGTCTGGATCTCCTTAAACCGGCACAGCTTTTCTGCCCATGCATAAATTGCCTGGTACCTAAGCTACCTAAAATATATTTCAGAGAGCTCGGTACAGCAGAGCCCTGATCTCTGTTGGAACTCTCCTCGTGAATAATGGTGAGAATTTATTATATTATATTTATTTTTGGAGGGGAAAAAGTCAGGGGGAAGGGTATTTATCAGTATTTTACACAGTGCCTTTAAAACACAGATCCTGGCAATGCAAATTCACGTTTCAGTCAAAACTCTTCCAGAGCTCATTGCTTTGTGCAGCAACCCCCAAGCCCAGCACTCCCCTATCTCTTTCCTCTATACAAACATACAAAGGGATAATAAAATAGCTAAGAAGCAAGAGCAGTAAAATTTTGTGCCCTGAGGGGAAAAATGGCATATATTGCCCTGAGTCTTTAGCTGAGGCCAAAATTTATATAGAGAGACTTGGGAACTATTTTCCTTCCTAGTGCAATATTTTACCTCTATTGCCCTCAGATCCAGTCAATATTTGTATAATATATATATAAAAATAACCTCAGATAGATGGATAAAACCCAAGCAAAATTCACCTCGGAAAGCCTTTTATTCCAACTGGAAAATTGCCCTGCAAATGTACTCCACACAATACCCACTACTTCACTTGGAAGTGACAGTTGCAGCTGTTAACGCAGCTACATTATCTCATCTTGGGAGACAAATTCCGGGCTATATTTCACTGTAGCCTCGTAATGTATATATGCCCTAAAGACTGCTCCAGCCAGATCTGTCTTGCTGTATAGATTTCAGATAGGGATGTATACTTCTCAGGGTTTTTCCCTTCTCCGGGGTTACTCAGGGAGTGTGGGAGGTTGATAAAACACTGCAGCGTTGCCATCATCACGCCGGTTTTGGCACAGGGGTGAGAAGCAGAAAGGAGAAGAGCCCACCACATCCTACTCCTGTGAGGAGGGACTGCTTGTAGCTGTGCTTCACCTACACTCAGCAGCACCACGGGCACAGAGGTGAGGGAGAAAATGGCAGGGATTTGTTAATTCCTGGCTTTTCCTGCACCTACCAAGCTTGGTGTCTGATTGCTCCGTCTCACACCTGGCTCTCGGTGGGATTTCCAGAGCTGTTCCTCCTTGTTAACCCCATATCCTGCTGCAAATCACAACTGAGGGTTGTAATGAGGAATTCTGTGACTGTCAGGAAAGAAAATATGTAAGTAAGGGAATAAAAAATCATCTATTAGGATTTTAAATAGTCTCATGAGTCTCGCCATTATTTGAGACACTTAAGATCACTTGACAAAGCCCTGGAGAATACACAGAAAGCTAGACAGGGACCTTTGATGGATTTTTTAAACTATCTAATGCGCCTTTTCCTACTCTATCCACTAAAAAATGACTAATCTTTTGCTGCTCTTCATTACCACGATTATCAGAGTGTCCTGAAAATGCCCGGCGCTCCCGCATGCGAGAAACCATCTCTTCATCCCCAGCTGAGCAGCCCTTCCCACTTTCTGCCATTAATTTTCAAGGCAAACATCTGTGCCATGCGCCGCAGGAGAGCATCCTTCCTGAGGAGCCCCCGTGTTTCTGCACTGGGTAATGCCAGACCTCTCCATGGGGAGCTCAGGGGGTGGGAATCGCTTCCCAGCTCCAAGAAAATCGCCTTGTAGAAGCCCTGGCAGCTCGTTGTGCTGCAGCTGGGGCAATAACTGCCTGCTGTAGATCTGGGATAACATGGACAAGGAAGGCTGGCTCTGCCAGGAGGTCACTTCTTCATTCAAATATAGAATTTAGCCCTCCATGATTATGCAAAGGTTTTGGGAAGGGGTGAAGTGGAAAACAGTCTTTCTGGCTAGCAGAAAGTGCATCATCTCAGTGATTTTTTCAGCCCATGGGCCTTCCAGCATGGCTTTGTAGCACCAAAAATTAAACATCACATGGAGATAGAGAAGATTGGTAATAATCAAGGAGCTGCCCCATCCCTGGAAGTGTCCAAGGCTAAGTTGGACAGGGCTTGGAGCAACCTGGGATGGTAGAAGGTGTCCTTGCCCACGGCAGGAGGTGAAACTGGATGATCTTTAAGGTCTCTTATGACTCAAACAATGCAGTGATTGCATGAAAACCCATGTGAGGACCCAGGGCAGCTCCCGTGGAGGGGATGAACCAAGGAAAACCAAAGCTGATGTGATGAGCAGCTGTACTCACACAGCTCCTGCTCTTTGAGGTGAACACGGAAGAAGTTTACAGGTGGCTGTGAGGAAAGTTAAAAAAAAAAAAAAAAAAAGAAAAATCAAGGAGGCATTTTTATCTGGCTAATTTTCTTTCCCGGAATTAGTTGTGTGAATGGAGAAACCTGCTGGAGCAAGAAGTGAGAAAAGCCTTGGACGGAGTGGCTGCGCCTCCCAGGCCCTGAAATTTAAGATCTTTATAAATGATCTGTTAAAACTATAGTGACGATAAGCTTATGAATCATGATCTATATTAATCAGGGCTGCTGATACGGAAAGATTAATTGAAACGTGCAGTTCTACACAAATGATAAAGTGGTAACAATTTAATATCAGACAAGGAGAGTGAAGAAATTACACTCCAAGCTTCATGCATCATTACTATGGATATTAATATTTTACACAGCGCAACAGCATCGGGAATCATAATGAAAATCCATAACTAGTGCACAGACATGATTAAATACAACAGTCTTTAGGTGCTGTTTGGTGACGGGGGCTTAGCCATATTTCACTCCTGCTGCCGGTGATTCGAGTGATAGAGTCTAGACGTGGGTGATTAAAAAGTGTTCCTCCTAAAGGCTGTTAACCTTTTACTACTGAAATGAATTTCTTTGATTTTTAAATTATGCCGCTCACTCTGTGGTGTGGGTTGTTTTTTTTTTTTTTTTTCCCAAATCAAAACCTTGTCCAGAATATCAATGGAGTGGGTTCCCCAGGTAGTTGACAAAGCAGAAGTGGAGCGCCAGGAAGCAGCCACGGAGGGGTATTTAAGGGCGGGAAGGAGAAAGGGAGATGATGGGGGGAAGAAAACAGGTTAAAAAAGCAGGTTTTCAGTGCTTGTCATTATAGTGGTGCATATATTAGATGCAATGCCTGGAGCTGTGGAGGGTCATAAAGGTTTTATCCGCGGAGTGCGGAATGGGCGCATTACTCACAAGTGGCACGGGAGCGCTGAGTTATGCACCTCATTCCCAAACCTGCACCCATAAAAACTTTATGCTGCACCACGCCGTGACGTCTGTGCTCGCTGGGGATTCATCAGCTCTAATGGGGCTGGATCAGGCCCTGAGTGAAGTGCAGAGAGAGGAGGGAAGTGACACCTGACTCAGCACTGGGGAAAAAACCTCTTTATTTGAGTAGTGCTCAGGCACCAATTTGAATCCCCCAAACTCAGGGCTGGAAGAAATGACGTCTATGAAGAAAGAGCATCTGGAATTTCTGGAAAGATTAGGAGGGTCCAACCCAGCCTATGCATCATTTTAGCTGCTAAAAATCATGGAATCATGTGAGGGTTGGAGGGAACCTTAAAGATCATCCTGCCATGGACAGGGACATCTCCCACTAAACCACATTGCTCATGGTCTTATCCAACCTGGCCTTGAACACTTCCTGGCAGATTTTAAGTCCAGCAATTCATGGTCTTGCCATCCTGGACTACACTGGGGATGTTTTGAGGTGTCCCACCCGTTGTGCCTCATCCATGGTGTGGGAAAGGGAAGGTTCTTGTGGGGTGTCAAACTGAAACCCTGCAGTTCCCTGGCTGTTGGTGCTGGGAGCAACCCATGAGAGGAAGTCCCGCATATCAGAGAGGGTTTGGAGATGCCATGTGGCTCAGGGTGGTTCAGGTGGCATCTGTCTGAAAGCAATTGTAGGTCTGAGACTGGTAACAGTGCAAGGAAATGTAAATTCATTCAAATTTCCAGCTTGTGCCACTGGAAGCTTGATTTCTTATGGGTAAAATAAAGAGTGAGCGGTTACCAGCAACCACACCGTGATCCAATATTGCACATTCCAATGGACATCCAGAGCCCACTAACTCAAAATTCTTCCCTGTGTTTTGTAGGAACAAGATGTTTCACATTTTCTGGGAATCTTGATTGAAGGCTGGTAGGTCCAGTCTTAGGTGCTGTGTCACAAATTTCGGAGATGGACCTTTCTTGGCTGATTTCTCAAAGCCCCATTGCTGGCTGTGATGCTCCCTGGTATTCTGCATGTTAAAAAAAACAGGAGGAAAAAGGAAAAAAAATAGAAAAAAAAAAAGGAAGAAAGAAAAAGAAAAAAAAAGGAAAGGAAAAAGAAAAAAGTAAAACTAAAATATATAAAAAAGAAAAAATAAAAGACAAAAAAAAAGTCGAAGAAAAAAGAAGAAAAAGTAACAAAAAATAAAAAGAAAAAAAGAAATTTCTACCTTCCTTAGCTGGAGAAAAATTTATCCATCTCTCCAGCTGTGGTACAAACATTTGTGGACATGGTGCTTTGGTTCCTTAGAAAGAGCCCCAAAGCAGTTTTTATTTTGTCAGGAGAAAGGAGAAGAGATCAGCATTTCCCAGGTAGCAGAAAACTCTCTGCTTGGTTAACCCCTGACATGTGAGCATGGCTGGAATTTGGATGTCCTTTCTTCTGTGGCATTCATGACAAGTCACACACTCACTCAGGAGTGCCAGCATCCAGAACCAAGGAGGACAGTCCAGGGGAAGCATGCAGGCACAGATCAAAGGATTCTGGGGACACTTAATCTCGGTTATCATGTCTTAGATAAGAAATGGAGGAGCCTGGGATTTAGAAATGTTTCCACTGGCCAAGGTCTTGGGTGTTAACTTTGGTTTGCTGACAAATTCCAGTAGAAGGTGCCCAAGTCATGGACTGGAACAACCATAAAGGGTAGGGCAGGCCATAGGACCCATAAATGATGTGGGTGTAAACTCTCTCCTGGCACAGGAGAATTCCTGAAGGCCATCAGGAGATGCTTTGCTTTGGGGAAACAGAAGCAGGTGGCCAAAGGCCAAGGTGATGGACACAGCACATGTGCCAGGCAAAGAGGACACGTGACAGCACGCAAAGACATGGTGAGGGGCCGCGAGGAGAGGGGAGGGTGGCAAAGCTTTGGTTCTTCCCTTGGCACTTGAATTTGGGATCCTTTGGATGCACCTCACCTGCCCCACTCCCTCCAGAGGTTTGCAAACACAAGGCTGAGCCGGAACAGCTCCTAATCAATGACATTAATTAATAGATGAATGGCAGGGAGGTGCGAGTATTGCCCCACAAATGAAAAGCAAATCCCAGCTAAGGGAAAAAAACGGTGAAACTGTAGCAATTTCTACTCCGTTACCCTTGAGATTTGGCTCCAGATTCAAAGGATAGGCAGGCGGAGAGGGAGGTTGGGAGGAGGCGGGCGGGGGGAGTTGGCTCATATTCTGCTGTGACCCAATTCCATACAAAGCATCCTGTAACAAAACACGTCTCTATCTACAAAGTACAAGTAATCTTTGTTTTCAGTACAATACTTATCTGCATTTAGACCGACGATGGCAGTGCTTGGCTTATTTTCATGGATCCAGTTATCCTTTTTATCCCTGTGAGCATGTGTGTGTGTGTGTGTGTGTCTCCTCCTCTCCATCCTCCTCGCTGTCTCCTGTGCCCGTGCCAAGCCAGCAGCACTTGTAGGGTGCTGTTACACATCACCAGAGGTGCAAATACTGAAGGGCGGTGCCAGTTCGGGGCTTTTGGGCTGCCCAAATTCTTTGGTGCCTCTGGAAAGGGTGATTTTGGGATCTAGACCTGACCTTGTCTAACCACATCCTGAGGAGCCCTTGAAGTGCCACTATGGAATGGGAAATATTAGAGAGGAACAATCACCCTGAGGGGTGTCCCAGAGCAGTGCCCCGGACCCCCAAGGTCACAGAGGGTGGTTTCACACCAAATCCAACTGTCCCACTCGTGTTAGCTTCTCTGTGCCGAAGGGAGATGATACATCACCAACTCCTACCGTGGTTTCCATGTTTTCCAGTCATAGAGCAGGTCATACCTGGACAGGTCCCACCTCTTAAACTGGCGGGAGAAAGTTTAAGAGAAGAGTTTCTCTCTCCAGGTCACAAAAGAAATGGGTTTCCAGTCTAGAAGATGCCCCACAATTTCAGGAATCACCAGGGTGACAGCAAGGATGCACACAGCAATGCTTCCCACTGGAAGAGCATTCCCTGGTCTCGGTAGTGACAAAAATGAGGTTGGAGGATTGGAAAGCCCCCTCAAAGCTTTTAAAGCCAATGAATCATGACAAGATTTTGTGAATGCTCAGATGCAGAGGCATCCATCATCCAGCTGGACTTCTCCTCCAGGAGGTGCCTCCTTGGGAACTCATCCCTCTGCCCACCAGCCATTCATTCTTCATGGAGCATTTCCTCCTGCTCCCTCTTACCTCCAGAGCACTCTCACAGTCCCCAACAGGAGGTGTATGGATATTTTTGGAGCGTTCCCCATATTTGACAGGGGAGGAATTAAGATGTGGGCAGTAGAGGTGTCCTGCCCAAGGTCACCATAGGAATGAGTGGTTGAGGGAAATTTTCATGTGAAACCAAAAACAGTTATCAACAAGGCTCTCCAGAGGTTTGGCAACCACAAACTGTGCAGGAAAGTTGGAGGGTGCACAATTATTTAACCAAAAGTACACACTGGCTTGAGAAACATCTTCTGTGGGCGGGTTAGCCCAGCTTAGTGATATTGATTCGCCTCCATTCTTTAGGTCATGGCCTTGATTTTAGTTCAGACCCCCCACTTGCTTACTTTAGTATTTCCTCTGTTCACCTGCTACTGAATTCCAGGCCTGCTTCCTACATTTCCTCCTTGGTTTTCTGTGAGTCCAGCCCCGGAGAGTATCTCTATATTAAATAGTAATCAGGATAAACACGGAATGTAACACATGTAATTCCATGATAATCATGTGTTTTACAGGCAGTTGACAAATTTACTCAGCTGGACGTAAATACAGCCCTCCCCCTCCCCACCTCGCCCATGGCCTCTGTTTGTGATCAGTGCCACCTCCTCCCCTGAGAGCCACCTGAGCTGCTGCTGATAGGCAAATGTCTCCCTTGTTCTGATTTTCTCATGTATTTATGCACTTCCACCTGGTCATTCTTCACCCCTGGAAATCCCTTGAATTGTCTGTCAGCTTTTGGGACAGGATCTCCAGGGTCTTCTTTGCCCCATCGTGGAAATAAAAATGTTTTTGAACCTTTACCTGGGTAGGCACAAAAGCGGTGGGTGGGGTTAAGGCTGAACATGATTTTCAGCTTAAAGCTTTCCACTAAAACGGAATCTCTACTGGAAATAAACTGGGATTTTCACTGCATTATAATGGTGCAGTCTGATCAGATTTTGGGGTGGTCTAATGAAGCAATTCTTCAGCCAGTTCTGGAAAAATCAGCTTCTCATATTCACATTGGGGATTTATTATTTTTCATCTATAAATCTCACATAAATATATGTATAAAGCCATGGAATGTGTCTGCTTCAAAGTTTGATGTCCTTGTGAGGAGAAATGTGGGAAGATGTTATGGTTGCCACCAGAATTCTGGGACTTATACCCTGTTTGAAGGGGTAAGACCTGCCTATTCAGCAAGGTCTGAGATTTTGGGTGAAAATGTTTTCTCTTGGAAGGGAATTTTGCTGGGGCATTTTCAATCTGGTGTTGATATTTCTGGTGTCAGGCTGATCTTTCCAACAATACCAGGTGGATATGAAGGCTCCTTCATTGCTTCTCAAGTATCAGCAAAGAGATGTTGGTATTCATTACTGAAGGAAGAGAAAAGGGATTTAAAGACTTTTAAGAATGATTAAAGGTTGATTAAACTTTTTTAAATCTATAGTTTTTGGTGGAAAGTAGTGGAGACCAAAACGTTGAAGGAAAATGACAGTTTAAAACCCCATTTTGATATGATTTTTGTCTTCTGCTATATTTAAAGTGTCCCAACAAGTTTTTCAGGATATAAATTTTTTTTTCTATTACTCATGCAGTCCAAAATACAGTTGGAAATCTTGAAACCACTTTCAGCCTGGTAAAACTGTCATCAATATGGGATTTTTTTTTATCTTCATCAGTTCTTTGACCATGGGAAAAAAGTGCTGGCAGAACAAAGAAAAGTTTTTGTTCCTGAGGCTCAGAGTGTTATGGGACAACTGTACCCATCCTTCCATGTTGCACTTTGCAATTTTAATGGACATTAAAACTGATGGAATTGTCACTTTTAAGAAAAACTTAAATTGAAAGTGCCCAAGGCCAGGTTGGATGGGGCTTGGAGCAACCTGGTCTAGTGGAAGGTGTCCTTGCCCATGGCAGGGGTAGAACAAGATCAGCTTTAAGGCCCCTTCCAACCCAAACCATTCTGGGAATGCAGCATGGAAGATTTAAGTCAGACGCTCAGAAAAAACCACTGGTGCTAAAGACAGAGAAACACTGGGATAAATTTCCTTGGGCGGTGGCGGAGTGACCAGTGCGGGATGTTTGTAGGAAGAGGTTGGGTGAACATCTGTCAGAGCTGCTTTAGATCTGTGTGATCCCACCCTGGGCAGGGGGAAGGGATTAAATGGTACCTCGTGTCCCTCTCAGTCCTGAATCCTGCACCTCCAAAGCCTTCCCAGGAATTTGTTGTCATGTTGGAGCAAGCCCTGGTCAGATTGAGCCACGGCTGGGTGGGAGCTGGTGGCAGAGGCAGCTCTCAGATTCCCTCAGGGAAGGGGGAATGCCAAAACTACACACGTGGAATGGAAAGCCACTGCACACAGGATCAGGGTCACAGCAGTGTGTCCCAGAGCCTTGGGACATCCGTCTTTGGCTGGCTCCTGTCTCCAGGAGCCCCAGGGCCACCAGAGTTCCCAAGAATGAGGCCACCAGGACTGATCACACACGGGTGGAGGTGACCTCCTGTAGTGGCAGCACTTCTCTACAAGGGGACATCAAGAATAGGTTTGTGGGTGCAGAAGAGGATTCCAAAGACCAGATCCCTCTTTCATGTGTGGATTTCACCATCAAAAAACCCCAGGAAAGAGCCCCAGCTCCGGTCCACCTAAACCCAGTGGTGGATTTCATCTCTCTTCCTCCAGCAAGTTATTCATAGTGTTTCAGTGTGGGGACAGAGAGCTGGGACAGCAATCCCTAAAAATTCATGACGTGTTTGGATATGGAATGGCGCTAAGCTGTGCTTCCACGTGCATGAGAGGAACCAAGAAGTTCTGAATCGCTTCTCCCCGCCACACTGGGGTTAGCGGCTTGGGACTTTGGCAGAGCTCTGGGATGCTGGGAATAAAGAGATGGAGCACTTTTCCAAGGGGACAGAGAAAAAGAGACAGAGGGAGGCAGGGAAAGGAGGGGCCGGGGAGAAAATGGGAGAGAGAAAGAGAGAGAGAGAGTGCAGGGAGGAGGGGAAATGAAAGGATATTATTTTTTTTTGTATCTGTCATTTCCCTGCTATCTCCCATATGACTTCTTAATCCATCAGAATGCTGGGAAGATAATGTTTTGGGCGAAATAACATGAGAGAGAGGATAGACTCCCAAGGACCAATATCTTTATTGCTCGGAGGATAAACGGATTATGTCAGCCATTTTCTGTTGCTGACAGCTTTTCTTATTAACCGATTTTATTTTTTAATCTTCCAGGGAAGAAATATGGTTTTATGTCACAATAAAACGCCGGTCACATCTAATTCTGCCCTCAAACAAACAGATTTCTGAAAGCCTTGCAGAGAAATTTGAAATAACTTTAAAGAGGGGGTTTTTGGATAAAGTCTTTATCCAGAGGCTTGTTCAACCGCAGTGTAAAAGGTTTAGAGAGAGTGAGAGAGGGAGTGAGAGAGAGAGGGAGGGAGGGAGAGGGAGAGAAAAGTCCCTCACAGTTGTTTTTCCTGGTTGATCCCTATTAAAAGAAACTCTTCATTGTGGTGTACTCAAGGAAATACAGCTCAGACGAAAGAGTCACATGAATGTTAACAAATATGGCTATTTGTGTGGCTTACGCGCCGCGCCGGGCTTAGGGATGTTGTGCGTGACACTCAGAGAATGAGGGAAGCAATCATTAGCATCCCAGCAACCTGCTTAGCCGCCCGCTTTCAGACTCCCCCTTTTGATCTGACACTTTTTTTCCCTCAGTTTTGCTGGGATTACCGGGGAAGATGCTAATAAAGTATCAGCCCCGTTGTAGGCAG
Organism: Vidua macroura; assembly: GCF_024509145.1. Taxonomy (NCBI): domain Eukaryota; kingdom Metazoa; phylum Chordata; class Aves; order Passeriformes; family Viduidae; genus Vidua; species Vidua macroura. Next base: position 21,075,819 of record NC_071580.1, on the reverse strand, counting down.
AGCGATAAGAAAGTCTGCTCTGGCGAAACTTCCCGCGTGCAAGGCAAGCAGCCTTTGGACTTGTTGCTGGGCTCCCAGTGCAGACCTGGAAACTGGGAGGGTTTTGGTTCGTTCCCTTTTTCCCCTCCCTGAGCCCCCAAAACCCCCTTCTGCAGCTGGATCCTGCATATTTCATGTGCATCTCCTGTGGGGATTTAGAGCAGGCTCCAATGAGCTGGTCATATCCCAGCTGCTCATGGACATTTCTTTTCTCCGCTGGCTAAAGGCAATAAGGGGAGCCCAGCCATGTTCATCCATCCCCTGGGGAGGGGTGGCTCCTCTGCCTTTCTCCCTTTTGGTTTTGTTTTTAGGAAACACATCTGCTACTTGGAAATACTGTTTTTCACACAGCAAAGGTTTTAAGTCTTAATATAGACCAAAAAACGAACACCTTGGCTCTCAGCACCCTTTTCTTGGCACACTGGGGACCCTAAAACAAAAGCTATCATCCCAAGGAGCAGAGGAATTATATCTCAGCAGCATCTATTGGTGTTGTTCTCTTATTGGGTTTTTGGGGGGTTTTTGACTGTAAATTCCTGCTGTGCTGGGCCCTACACCAGTATGTCTTGGTAGGTTCTCCCCGTTCTAAAGAGCTTAGAGCTGGACAAAGACCAGAGGCTTTCAGAGCTTTGGTTGCACGCGTGACGTGCTGGGACACCCAAAAAGGAATGCCCTGCCTTCTCATGGGAGTGAGCTGAGTAAGGAATACACAGATAAGGGAATGTAAGGAAACTCATCCCTGTGCATGGATGACCCATGGACGAGGGATGGTTTACAGGTTCCCCTCTGCTGCTCCACAGGGTTTGCCAGCCTGGTTCTGCTGGCACAGCTTTGCTGGGCACGGTCTCCCATGTGCTGTCTGCATTCCCAACATCCTTCTACTGCACCTCATCTACATCCCACACTCCCTCTGCCCAAAATACTGGGCGTTCCAAGCCAGAGTGACTTTGCCTGGATATGCCAGCAACATCGAGCTCCAGAGATCCATCCACCACACCCAACAAAGTTCAAGACAAAACTGCCCCTGGTGGAGACCACAGAGCAGAAGGTGTGAAGCCAAAGCCATCTGCTCTGACCTATAATCCTCTAAAGGCAGATGGAATATCCAAATCTGGGATTTCCTCTTGGAAATGGATGCACAAATAACCTCCTCAGAAATTAGTGAAACACCAGCCTCCTCCTCAAAGTGCGTTTGGGTTGATGAGGAAAAGATGATTCAGCCTCTCCCCACCTGGCTCATATCATGCTGGAATGGATGCCAGGAGCTGTCCCAGCTTTTGGGATGCTACTTAGCTCCCTGCTGTGGGAATGGGAACAGCCCTGTCCCAGGTAATAGCAATAGACCAGTGCTGCAAAGGGCTCACAGCCAGCTCAGTTTCTTACTAGGGATGCCACTTTCTTCTCATCTTGGATTTTAGGATGGATTGTCCTTAAGAACAGTTGAAGTTTAACATGTCCCTAAAAAGTGATTCTGGTTTCTTGTATCTTTTCACCTGGCAGGAAATTCCCCAGGTGCAGATCAGACGATCAGATAGCACCTTTTTTTTTTTTTTTTTTTTTACCCCACAGAATCCCAGAATCATTGAGGTTGGAAATGACCTCCAAGATCATTGAGTCCAACTTTTGTCCAATCACTGCCTTGTCACCCAGCTCAGAGCACTGAGTGCCATCTCCAAGCATTCCTTGGACACCTCCAGGGATGGGGATTCCATCATCCCCCTGGGCAGCCCCTTCCAATGCCCGACCACCCTTTCCATGGAGAAATTCCTCCTGGTGTCCAACCTGAAGATCCCCTGGCACAGCTTGGGGCCATTTCCTCTTGTCCTGTCCCTGCTCCCTGGGAGCAGAGCCCAGCCCCCACCACACCCACCTAGCTACAGCCTGTCCTTGACAAGGTGGTGGTGGATCCAGCAGGAAAGCTGGGCAGATATTCTCCTGAGGTCCCACACCCTCATGGCCTCACGTGAGACAGCTCCAGTTTTTGTCAAAACAAAAACATACCCTCTTACAAAAATGTTTTTTTTATGGATAAAAACTGGTATTTATTGAAGAGAACTGCTTTCCCACAAGAATAAAATTCACCTTCCTAACAAAAAAATGTTGGTGGGCAGTATAAAAGAGTGAAGGAGAAAAGGTGATTTGGTCCATTGTTTTCTGAGGTAAAAAGAGAGGAAAAGGAAACCTGAGGGAAGAAGCATTTAAAATTTCACTCACCATAAATTATCCCACCAAATATTTAGAAATTCTTCCCTGGCAGGGTGGCGAGGCCCTGGCACAGGGTGCCCAGAGAAGCTGTGACTGCCCCATCCCTGGAAGTGTCCAAGGCAGGTTGGACAGGGTTTGGAGCAACGTGGGACAGTGGAAGGTGTCCCTGCCCATGGCAGGGGGTGAGGGGGTGAAACTGGGTGAGCTGTAAGCTCCCTTCCAACCCAAACCATTCTGGGATTCCATGATTTTATGATCTCTTCTCCCCTCCAGAACTTGGCACATGACGGGATGGAGCCTTTGGACCAGGCAGAACTCATAGGGACATAGGGATAGAGAGTGTCAAAGTGAAATGAGATGAGTTTTTTGTGTGCCTGCACCAAGGTCAAAAGATTTTCTGATGACTTTGACCCCTGGCTGGGAATATGCTGAGGAATTTGCTGCTGGGTTCCTGCAATCCTGCTGGTGATCATCCTTCCCTGGGCCACACCAAGTCCCTCCGCAAGCCAAAAGCACAAGCCAAGCAGAGACCAAATAAAGCCACATTAATCCCAGCTCCATTAGAAACACAGAAAATAAATAAATGCTGTTTTCAAATGTGGAAAAAGAAAAAAAATCAATAGAGAAAGAAATATTATTTTTAATCTTCTAAGAGGTTTTTACAAACAACAGGGAGGGGAAAAATTGAAAGGCATGAAAAAAGACTTGCCAATGTCCTTTTAACCTTTATTTATTATCACTCAGTCCACATCAGCCCCTGACTGCAAGATAATTTGGAATTTCATTTTAATTTCAATGTATCACATAATTCAACACAGCTCTCCACTTTTTTTTTTTTTTTTTTTTTTTTTTTTTTTTTGTAGTGGAAACTTTAAAAATCTCTCTATAGGAAATGCATCTTAAAAAAAAGCACCCCACAACATAACCCTTCTGCAGCAGTTACTTAATTTATAACATGAAAAGGGTTTGTGCTAAAATATGATAAAAATAAAATCAACAAACTTCAAAAAAGGAATATTCCTTAATAACATGCTTTAGCTTGAAGGGTGCCTGCTCCTCTGCTTTTCTTTGCCTTTGTCTGCTGCTCGCATTAGAGTGGAGTTATTTTGAGCCCGGCTTTTCGGAAGCCTTGTACTGAGCCTTGTTGGGATGTGTTTAATGGCTGGGTCTGGCTGTGCTGAGGGAGCTCAGGAGGAGCCTGGGACAGGCTGGGAGGTGAAGGATTGGTATTACCAACAAGGAACAAGCAGAGACAGCCTGGCAATTCCCATGGGCATTGTGCTCCAGAGCACGCTACTTCCTGTAAGATCCCCCACGGGAGATGCCTCTGCTTTCAGGGTCCAGGTCTTGTGCTGTCCTCAATGTCCCTCGTCCAGGATGACAACAAGCTCTGTCCTTCTGTCCCAGCCCCTCCAAGCAACAACAAACAGGCTGCAGGTCCCCTGGGTGCTGCTCCTGTTATATCCTGAGCTGGAAGAGGTCCATGAGGATCATCCCGCTCCTGGCCCTGCACAGACACCCCAACAATCCCACCCTGGGCATCCCTGAGGGCATTGTCTGAATGCTCCTGGGGCTCTGGCAGCCTCGGGGCTGTGCCCATTCCCTGGGGAGCCTGGGCAGTGCCCAGCACCCTCTGGGGGAAGGAACTTTTCCCAATATCCAACCTTGACACAGCTCCAGCTGTTTCCTTGGGACCCGTCCCTGGTCACACAGGGCAGAGACTGGAGCTGCCCCTCGGGAGGAGCTGCAGATCAAGGTGAGGCCTGACCTCCATCTTCTCTTCTCCAGCTGAACAAGACAAAAGGGCTCATCCACTCCTCATATGGCTGCCCCTGGAGACTCTCTACCATCTTCATGTCCCTCATTTGGACACTCTCCAAAGATTTAGGTCCTTCTGATATTGTGGCACCCAAACCTGCCCCAGCACTCGAGGTGAGGCCACCCCAGCCCAGAGCAGAGTGGGACAATCCCCTCCCTGGCCTGGCTGGCAATTCCTGATGCCCCCCAGGACAGGGATGTCCTTCCTGGTTCCAGGGCACTCCTGACTCAGATCTAACTGGCCATGGACCAGGACCCTCAGGTCCCTTCCCACAGTGGCTCTCCAGCCCCTCCTTGCCCCCTCTGTATTTCCAGGAGCCTAGTCCCAGGAGCAGGATCCAGCATTTGTCTCTGTTGGTGACTGCCCAGCTGTCTCACTTGCCCAGGTCTCTCTGCAGGGCCTTTCTGCTTTCCAGGGAGTCAACAGCTCCTCCTGGTTCAGTGCCAGAGGTGAATATCCTCAGCATATCCCTTAGGTACCACTGCCCCTCCCTGGCTTCAAGGTCAGGGTTCAGGACACCCAGGAGAGCATTCAGTGATTGTTTGCATCCATATCTCAACCCATACCCAAAAAAAAAACCTCAAAAGAGGAGCTTGAGATGAGGTGGGAGAGAAGAAATTTCTTGATACAAATGGTCCCGTTAATGGATGTCTCAGCCTTGGGCTCGTTTGTTGTCCTGGAGCTCCTTCAATTGCATCATTTTTCTTGCAAATTGTGACTAATTTGCAAAAGAACTTCCTTGGGCTCGTTCTCTTTTTACTACTTTCTTATTTTCTTTAAAAATTCCAGAGCAATAATTTACTTAACAGGACCCGATGCAGATGGTGCATTTTGTCTGGGATCTTGGCACTGGCTGTGGGCAGGAGGAATCTCATATTTTCATGTCAGCTCCCCTCCTGAGCCTTGTTTATCAGGGGGCTCCTGAAGTGACAGGCACAATAGGGCTGTTTGTACTCCAAATTATCGGCAGGGAAGGTGGCACAGACCTGGCAATGAGCAGAGAGGCAATAAATTCCCTTCCAAAGAAAGCTCCACCCCAGCCCTCGAAGCTGCCCCCAGCAGCGCTCTGAAAGGTGATGGTTTTTCAGTGCAACCTGGAAAAAGGCAGGGATTAAAATGCTGTTTGACAGCACTGTCATCGATGCCTTGCCACAGGAACCACACTGTGCCACCCAGGAAGCGTCACCGAGTGGTCCCCAGATCGAGTGATATTATTTGTGACGTTCCAGCTGGGGAGGAGAAACCCAGGCTGGACCTGCTTTAAAGCATGGATTGAGTGAAGCCAGACAAGCGTGGTGGGAGTGAAATATCCACAGATCTGTGTTCCACTCTGCATAAAACCCAACAGGGGGTCGGTTCCTGCCCTGACATTCCGGTGTGGCTCCCACTCCTGCTCACCTCTCCATGCTTCTCTCTTGGCTGTGCAAGGAGCTGCAGGAACTCTGGCTTGGAGCTGGTGCTTGTCCAGGCTCTGAGCTCCAAGGACTCAGAGAAACATTTAGATTGGAAAAGCCCTCTGAGATCATCCACAGTCAGAATCAAGGCTGACGTCTTGGGGCATCATTTCCCTCTGCCCTTGCCTGGCCCAAAGGGGAGACCTGGAGACCAACAGACAGAGCCTTACCCCACCTGGGTGATCTACCCAAAAATCTCTGGGATGTTCAGGCTCACACACAAGAACTGAACTCCTAAATGCAAAGGGTGGGGAGGTGCAGGGGACTATAAAACCTCCTGACCCAGTGGGGTCTCCAGCTCCCCACTGGGGAAAATGAAAAATGGAAAACAAAAAATGGTGAAACCATCTCTACCCCAGAAGAGAGGGCTCTAGGTTCAGACCCAGCGTCAAGTAAAATAATTCTGCCAAAAAAATAAAATACTGCCTTTGACTCTCTAATAGATGGAGATTGGCTTCATCTGTCTTCTCTAATACATATTCCCTTGTTTACTAGTCTCAAAAATATTCCTGGGAAAACAGGCCTGGACAAAAGGTAACATAAAGAGATGCTAAAAACGCAACACGGCTCTGAAGGACAACCATTCCCAAGCCACATCACTGGCATGTGTCAGACAGTCACATTTCTGCCCAACTCCAAGCCTGTGTCACATCTAAATCAAGAGGAAAGCAATAAGATTTGGATGAAAATGCCGATTTCTGAGACAGAAATGCAGCTTTTGGAATCAGCAGAACTATCCACAAGCAAATCCCCTTTTTATTGCAACAGAAACCTGTAGGAAAATGAGTAGTTTTGTAGGGATAAAATGAAACAATTTCAGTGTTCAGATCTCCATGGTGCCCCTGATGAGTGAGACAATGAAGATCTGCAAAAGCTGAACTTTTTCTTCATTTTCTTTGGATTTTTTTTTTTGTTGTTGTTGTTGTCAAGGCAAACGTTTTTGTTAGCGAGGTCTGTGAAATGAAGAAGAATCCTCTGAGCTCAGGAGCTGTTACACTTTGGAGTGCTCAACCTGCCCCAGCCCCGGCAGAGATGGTGATTTCATGCAATTATTATCCCCCACGCCACACAGGCACGAGCGCCCAGCCTGGGAGCAGAACAGCAAACTCATCATGCCCTATTTAGCAAAATGTTCAGTGCCAACGTGAAATTCTGACCCTCACATTTTATTAAAAGGATTATATCTTAAAGCAAACTATTTCAGTCCTTCACTAGCTTCTCCCTGGGAAAACTTTCAAGACAATTTTCAGGACCGTGGCAGGATCAAGATGAAACAGTTCTGCCTTTCCATCTTATTTCTTCCAGCTCAGATCCGTTCCTTCCTCCGGTGTGTCCTACCTCGTGGTGTAAGCCTCGATTTGCAGAGGAAGCATCCTTTCCTATGAGCTCATCTTGCTTTTAAATGAATGTGGGAATTTAAATAGCTTTGGGGATAGTTCTGTAGTGGGGATGGACTCAAACACGGAGCTGGGAGGTCTCCACCAGGTGGAAGGTCACCTGCACAGCTTGGGGAGCCAGAAAAACCTCTCCAAGGCCAGTGGTGCTGGGAAGGCAATTTTACCCCAGCTTGGGTTTGTGTCCGCTCTGATTAATCATAAAAATATACTGTTCCTATTGTATAGGATTGCATATGGATGTAGCAGGGAAGGGCGGGGGGGCCTCATGTTGGGGTAGATTTGATAGAACAGCTTTGTGTCAAATGAATAGGTAGGTTTATTATAGACTTCCCTTGCTCCAAGCTTCAGATGAGAGAAATCCTATAATCCCGCCCTGCTTTAATACTGGATTAATGTGGATTTGTTAATAAAATGCTAGTGAAATCGAGAATAATTTGTAATTAACTCAAACTTCTACTCCCTGCATCATTTTGAATATTTTTTAATAGAGATGAGGGACAGTTTCTGTGGCTGCACGCACTCCAACAGAGCAGGGCGAGTGGGAATCCTACAGGAAAAGCCCAGAAACCACTGCACCAACTGGAGTTCATGGCAGAGGAAACTACTCAGACAATGCAGCACACCAGCCACAGCTCTGCTGACCTCAGAAACCAAATTCTGTCACCAAGGGCTGCTCAGATCCAAGGTGTTAACGCTTCTGGGGGTAAAAGCCAAACCATTAACCCCGAAACAAGGAGTGCACAAGCACAAGAGTAACAACAAGCAAGTGCCATGTGAACAGTGCAGGAACCACTGAGCAGGTGTGGCAGATGGAGAAGCGCAGCATTAACACTGCCCAGTGGTACCTGCTCAAAGCATAGAAAGACCTTGCTCTGCGAAGATGGATTTCGGACAAGACCCTTTTCTGATCTAAAATCAGAAATTGAGGATTTGTCCCAACAGCTGGAGTGGGAGGCCATCCGTCTCCTGCCTCTTGCAATGGTTCAAAAATGAACTACAATGACTCATTTGTTCAAAGATGAACATGCCATGAGGTAGGAGAAAGGTAGAAGAGTGAGACATGGGAAAGGCTATTTAACCCTGGATAATTTGGAAACTTCCCAATCATTGACCCTCTTCTTGCATCAGGCTCACTTACAGTTGGGTCAGTGCTGAAAAACCCCAGGAGAGCAGCGTCTGTCCTTCATCATCCTCAGCTCTGGGGACAGCCAGCTGCCAGCAGTGGTTAACAAAAATAAAGAGGACTTTTATCCTCTAGGTGAAGTCTTTTAAAGGACTCCTAACCTATAGTGAGAACTTGGTGCTCAAGGGAGGATTTGTTTCATCTTGGGCTCTGTCTCTCTATTTCTTCCCTGGCTATTTTTTTTTCAGTCTGGGCACATTTTACAGCCCAGCAGGTATGTTTTAAGGGGAATGATGTGCTGTGCAAATAGTAATACCCCTGAGCCCCTTCCCCACTCAGTTTATAAACTCCTGGCCAGCTGGCCTGCCACTTTGGGCACTGCCTCACTTCAATTATGTCCTTACCCTGTTCCAGATGCTATTTGAACGAGTTTGCTCCTCTTTTAGGGGAGAGTCCATTGAACTTGGTGTGTCTTTCTTTAAGCTGTTGAGAAAGGTCTGTATTTCAGTGGTGAGCCCGCTGTGACATTCCTTGTTGGTCTCCTAAACTGCTTGGAGCTTGAACTGGTAAGGAAATACCGACCAATCCTAAAAGACCATGTGTGTTCCAGCTTGTCCACAGGGCCTGGCTGAGATCCTTCTGCCCCAGGCTTTGCTGCAAAATTCCCCTGGGGATCCCAGAGGACACTGTTAGATGTCCATTGTTAGATATCACACTGGTCTGTACAGCTGCCTCCATCATTCCAAGGCCTTTCACCAATTCTCTGCTATTAATTGGTGACATCAAAACCTGAAGTTTTTACCACATGGGAACAAGATGCCTTGAGAAACCATACCCCGTGTTCAGACCTGCATACACCCATCAACTATTCAGAAAGGTCAAAAAGTCCTCGACTTTTTAATTCTGGACCTTGTCAGGACCTGAAGTGGATAGAAACCATTCTGTCAAGTGCTGTAGAGCTCTCTCCTCCTCGGGGAACTTGAGAACAAACCACTTGGCACCCAGCTGATCTCTGCTTTCATTTCTGTCCCTGGCAACTCATTGTGCCTTGAGGTTAAATGAGGTATTTGTGTCTCTCGAGTCCATCTGCAGTCTCACGATTTAATTTGGACCATTCTTCTATGCACCTTTGTTGTTTGCATTCTTCATACTTTTGTTATATGCTGGGTTGGGGTTTTATTCCCTTTTCCCTTCTGGCCTGTGGATGGAAATCTTTGTTTAAAACTACAGTGTGAAAGATTTGGAGTTTGGATAGTATAGTGAGTGTCAGAAGTGCTCCCTCTCGAAAAGAGAGACTTTGTATAGCGAGACCTCAATAACCTTTTATTAGACCGACAGCTGGAAGAAGTGGACAAGTGTTCAGGAGTATGAGCCCCTTTGTACCTCTCCAAAATTCACATTCTCTTTAGAACGCCTTGCTTGAAACAGCATTTACACTAAACCCCCTCACTCTGCTGAGAGACAATTTCACAAAATCACAGAGTTATTTAGTTTGGAAGAGCTCTCAAAGATCTTCGAGTCAAACCATTCTCACCGCAGTACCAAGCCCAGGACGAAACTTTCTCCCCAAGTGCCATATCCACATGGCTTTTGAATCCCTCCAGGGATGGGGATTCCACTACTGACCTAGGCAGCTGTGCCAGGGCTGGAGAGTGCTTTTGGGGAAGAAATTTTTCCTGATATCCAACATGAACCTCCCCTGGCACAGCTTGAGGCTGTTTCCCCTTGTCATGTCCCTTGTTCCCTGAGATCAGAGCCCAACCCCCACCTTGACAGAAGTGGGTCCACAGGGAAATGGTGGAGTCACCACCCCCAGAACTGTTCAAGAAATGAGTCGATGTGGCACTTCACGATAAGGTTTAATGGTGGGGTTCAGTTGAGGGTTGTGCTTGATGATCTTGGAGGTCTTCTTCCACCTTAAGGATTCTGTGATCCTGTTCCTGAGACATTCCTCCTTTATCCAAAGGTCGCTCCATCCACTGCCAGAAGGACAACATTTCTTTAAGAGACTCCTTTGGAATCTCAGATAATATTCCCCACTCCAGGCTCTTGGAATGTGCGCTGCAGCTTGATGATGCTTGTTCTCCTGTTTGCCAAACACATCTGATTCCTGTGTGGATCTGAAGGAAAACCAGTGCAGGCTGAGTTCACAAAAGCTCTGCAAACCAGAAAAAAAGGCAAATTATTTTCTATATCTCTATCATGGCTTCTCTTATTCATGTCGACTCTAAATTATGTGGCCATGATCTTTCTAATCTCTCTTTGCATGGGCGTCTTTCCATGCCCTTAATCATTTCCTTTGCCCTCCCCTAGACCTTTCCCGTGTCTGCATTCCGAGGCAGGGAGGTCGGAATGGGGAACATTATTCCGAGTGAATGTGTATCATACAGTTCTGTAATTCCATTATTCCATTACAGCGTTTTCAGTATTATTCCCTCTTTTTGAATACAGCCTGGCATTTTTTCCTTAGTTTTCTGGATCACCAACGCATTTTGAGATTGCACTGAACTCTTGGCAGAGGCAACCAGGATTTGTAAAAACAATGTGCAATTGTTGTAGTTTTGGTTTTTATTTTATGTATTTTTTCATGAAGATTCTTTACTTGGGGCCTGATTTCCAAAAAATGAATTCTCAGTACTAAAACGGGTGGGTCCCTTCCCAATGGTTCTTACTGATCTCTCTGCTAGGGGATGGGAGAAGTTCAGACACTTTTGCAGATTTCCTCCTCTCACTCTGAAAGACTTGGTCTGCTTTAAGATTTTCTGAGGCAATTTAAAGTTGGAGCCACCCTACTCTTTGGCATTCCTTTGACTGCCTGGGGCAAAGTGATTTGGAGGAGGTTTCTATGGGTGATGAAACAGGCAGGTGAGAAGCCAAATGACATTAAAAATCACTATTCTAAACCCAAAATTCTCTCCTGTAATTATTGTCAACATAAACTGAGTCATTCCCATTTTGTAGCAGCCTGAGGAAAAACTCTTTCCTGAAGGAAGAGTGCAGGGAAGGAGTCATCCAGGGGGAGGTTTGCTTTGTTTAACCTCTAAGGCTGTCTTCTCTTCTTCTCCAGGATAGGAGAGGAAAAATTCAGCTGGCATCTTCAGCTTCTCTTCCCTATTATGTGCTGAGAATAAAACAGCTGGGGGTGGATGTGAGAGGGAGCTCAGGGAAAAGAAAATCTGAGCTTCCATGAGCTCCAGGAAGCCCTCTGCCCTCCCAGCCATGTAACCAGTGGCTCTGAGGAGGCACTGGACATTTCAGGAGGCTCTCAGTGAGGTTTTAATGCCCTTAAAAGCACTGAAAGAGAGGGATCATGGAACCACTGAATCACTAAGGTTGGAAAAGACCTCCCAGATCATGGAATCCAATCCGTGCCTGCTCCCCACCTTGTCATCCTGACCAGAGCACTGAGTGTCACGTCCAATTGTTTCTTGAACACTTCTGGGGATGGGGACTCCACCACCTCCTTGGGCCTGTTTCAATTGCCTGACTGCCCTTTCCATGAAGAATTTCTTCCTGATGCTCAACCTGAACCTCCCCTGGCACAGCTTGAGGCTGTTTCCTCTTGTCCTGACAAATGATATTTGACGCCTTCGTGGCTCAAACTCAAGGGCCAGCTTTTCAGGCACATGTGAGAGTTTTCATTTGCTCAGGTCCAGGATTCATCAAGAGTTTGCAGTTCTTATGATCTTAATTTTCTTGCAGTTGAGAAGACAGACACCTACAGCAGGGCTTTGGGTAGCTGCAAAAAAAACCAAATCCAAATATCTTCAGCATGAAAGATGCCTTGTGGTTTGTGGTGGGGACCAATCAGATCTCCTGCTCCAGCCTCCATGGCAAGGGATTCCCAGGGCTGGCTGTGGAGGTTCAGGGACATGAGTCAAACCTCACATGAACACTGAAATCAGTAAAATTGGCATGGAAGAAATGTATTCCTGGGATTGCAACATCTCTGAGCTGACAGGTTGAAGAACTTGAAGATGCTGGTGTGCAGAACAGATCTGATTTAGTGACAGGGGCAGGAGGGCACCCCAGTGGAATTGGCTGCCTTGGGACATCCCCTTCCAGGTCCTGCCCAGGCTGTTGGGGAGCGTTTCGTTCATCCCAAGTCCTGCTGCTTCAAAGGCTGAGCCTCTGAACAGGCAATGACTTTGTCTCCTGGGTCTAACGATCAAGAGACTCAACATTCAATTAGGCAGAGCTCCCAGGAGGGTCTGACCAGTCTGCAATGCTATAGGAGGAGTCCTTAGGACCTTAGATCAGACCATCAACCCGACCAATTAATGCTAACTACTGGCCTTGTTAATTGTGATGGAGCTCCCCAAGGGGACCAGGACTAAATGAGCAATACATATCAAAGAGGAACTGAAAAGCCATTATGTATTATTGTCTCTTTGTTGATTGGAGGAGGATGTGATGAACTAGGTACTAATTACATTAAAAAACACTGTATTCTAAACCAATCTCTCCTCTAATTAATGTCAACATAAACTGAGTCATTCCCGTTTTACCGCAGATGAAGCCTTTAAGTTACCGCGGGTAACACAGACAGGGCAGCTCTGGGATGAGCACTATTGACATATTTTGGCCAGGGAGATGGAAATTTCCAGTCCCAAAGCTCTGAACAGAGGTGCAGGTAAGATCAGGGTCCCTCAGCAGCATTCCATGGAGTCCCACATCATCCCACACTGTCCCTGTGCCCGCAGACGCTCCCGCTTACACCCGTCGCACAAAGCAATTTTTCCTCAGCACCAGGAATGTTCCCCTTTCCACTTAAATGACTTTTTCCCCCTCTGATTCATTTTTACTTTATTTTATTTTATTTTTTTTATTTATTTCCCTTCTGTATCCTTTTCAATCTGGAAAGTGACTTGGCCTCTCTTCCCCCCATCTATTTTCCTCCTGCCACTATTCAGTTTAGGCATGAAACACAGAACTAGATTGAAAGCATTCAATGGCCATTCAATCGGAGAAGAAAAGAGCCCCTCAGAGCTTTATTAGATATGAAGATCCACAATAAAAATCAATTTCTGCCTCTTTATGCAGTTTAAATGACAAAGCACCCACCCATTCTGCAGCCTTTGTGCCCAGGAAATGTAATTCAGTGCCGGAGCCAGGCCCAGAACAGCCCGGACTCGCTGACCTGCGCCGGCAGATTCCGATATGATACAGCCCTTCCAGATAATGACAGCCACTTCATCTCCCCGCAGGAAAGAGAAACTTATCTGATATCTTGGAGGGTTAAAAGGCTATGTGGGCAGCATTTTTAATAGCACTCTAAATCAGCATCTTAAAAACACCTCTGCTTTTTTTTTTCCCAGCACCCTGTTCCCCACTTTTTCCACTCATTCGTTGGAAACTCCAGCTGAGATCTTGTACAGTCTTTGGGAAGAGTCCTTCCTGGATGCCTGGCTGGAAGTGAGCGCATTAAAGTGCAGACTTGACTGCAAACATTCCCTCCATTGATGTGACATGCAGGAATTTGATTAGGGAGTGTCTGCGGCTCCTGGGATGAGTGAGGGCTGTGCAGTGCTGTGGGGCAGAGCTGTCAGATCCCACAGCTGAGGTGTTCTGGGCAGGGAATGAGCAGCATCTGGCCTGTCAAGCTGCGTTGGGAGTGAATTAGGTTGGAAATCAGGGAAAAGGTTCTTCCTTCAGAGAGCACTGGGGCACTGCCCAGGCTCCCCAGGGAATGGGCACAGTCCCAAGGCTGCCAGAGCTCCAGGAGCATTCGGACAATGCTCTCAGGGATGCACAGGCTGGGATTGTTGGGGTGTCTGTGCAGGGCCAGGAGCTGGAGTTTGATCCTTGTGCGTCCCTTCCAGCTTGGGATATTCTGCAATCCCATTGTCATCCCCATGGTTTTCCTTAAATCACTATTGCAGTAGCTTTTTCCCTATGGCAAAGATTGCTTTTTGTTTGAATTCCAGTAAAACCTTGGCCTAAGTTGTGTTTAAAAGCAATGGATTCCTTGGAAAAAAAAAAAAAGGAATCCTGTGTGCAAGTGCTTTTTGAATTATTTTTGAGCATTTTTTCCCCTGTATATTCTGGGGAAAGTTCAGCAGAACTGTCGAATCAAACTTCTCTGTTGTCTGTATTCTATGGGATGGAATATATTTGATGTATGTTCCATACCAAATATATATACTCTATGTACTATATAAATTAATGTATTTTTTATGCTCTATGCCATATATATAATAACTATAGTACCTTTTTACTTACATAGAATTTTTATACTGACAATCCTGTTGACTCCAACACTCACAGGCTTTGTAAGTCACACTTGTTTTATCAAAAATTAAAGTAAGGGATGAAAACACAGAAGAAAAATGAAGTTATGACAATCCCATAAGGTCCTGCTTGTTCACTTGAAGCAGGAAACCCTTCTACTCTATGTCCCAAACCCCCTTATTTTTTCATGTTTTAAGAATTCCCGTGTAGATAACACCACTGAATGATGTCACAGTGGAAACGAAAAGCTTTGATCTGTCTCAGATGAGTCCGAATCCTTCAGCGATTGACTTCAAAACTTTGCTTTTGTTTGTTTGTTTGAGGAGGAGTTCTGGATGCCGGAGTGAATCCATGTCCTCCATCGCTCACGTCTTTCAGCATCTCTGGCCAAAACTCCTCCCTGTGTAGCACAGAGTATTTGGAGTGAATTGTAATTCTGGCTATTCCCCCTTGGCCTCATGGCAGCTTTATCTTAATGAAGATGTGCTGTGTGCCTTTTCCAAAGCTTCTGGGCTGCCCTGGGATAACAGTTTTAAGTAGGAGGAATGTGTTCAGTGGAATCTGTGGGTTTTTAGCTGTAGTTTTATTTTTAAAGTGTTTCAATGTGTTCACAAAATAACTCGGAGGCTTTCTTGCCCTGGAAGTGTATCTGTGTGTGTTCCCCTGGGAAGCACTGCCTTTCCAGCCAGTGGATGGGCCCCAAACCTGCTGGGAGCCACTGCTTGGTCCTGTGTCTGGAGCACCCGGAGCCTCTGACCACTGAGGACGTGTTTTGTGAGAAAGGTAAGGCTGTGAAACCACCATGTCCCCAAAAGCAGATGTCTCAGATAGACTAGGACACAAACCATCCATGTCAGACAGATGCAATTCCTGAATAAAGGCTGGGGGCTTCCCAGAGGTTGGTGAGCAGTTCCCTGGCTCAGCATGGAGAAGCATCACCAGTCCTGGTGGGAGTACACCCCTTTCCTTTTCAGGATGTTCTGAGACCTTCTCGGGTCCCTCCAAAAAAAGGCCCACATGTCTGGATGTGACAGTGGCCCATCCCAGCCAGCTGAATTATTGTGGAAGTGGCACTGCTGGGTGTACAGTCCTTGTCCAGCTACCCAGGGATGCCAATTAGCTGGGCATTGATATCTCCTGTGCACAACATGGAAGAGAAGAGACATGTTATTAAGGGTTTTCCATTTAGAGGAGGACCTGGAAATCCCAGTGCTGTGACCATATCATTTAGTGATTCCTATCTCTGCAGATGTTATCTCCTGGAGCTCTCCCTGCAGCACTCGGCAACCCAAAGCATCTGTGCTGAGAAATTGTGAAGTAAGGAAATAAGGAGGACGAAACCACAACAGCTTTATCAGGGGACAAAAGACAGCTGTGCACTCCCTGTGGGGTGTCACCTTGGAGCCCCAGGAGATATGCCAGAGGCTGTCTGAGGAATGCTGGAACCCATAATCATTCATTTCTTCATCCAGCTGTAGTGAGGTGGGGAAAACCTCTCTAAGATTCACATGAACCAAGAGAAGTTCCAGCATTGCTGAGTCAGGACAACCTTGTGACAGTTTGTTGGGGGACGGGCAGGAAATAGTGTGGGCAGACGTGGCACGGGGAACTTCCAGGATGCGGGATCAATCAAAAGGATGGAGCACTGAGAGCCAGGATTCCAGCTGAGCAAGGGCCAGAGTCAGGATGTGCTGCTCCAGACCTGAGGGAAGAAGATGGAGGATGTCCAAGGACACAAGAAATGCAGGACACACAGGCCTGGGGCACAGGTGTTCTCCTGGCTTGTGGCCAGGGAAGGAGGGAAAGCCAAGCATGGTGGGATGTCTGAGGAATGGTGTTTCCACTTCCAGAGAGGGAAGTGTTGATGTGTCTGTGCTCTGCACTGCAGATTCCAGAACTGAGGAAACTCCCAATTCTCCCCTTGTTAGGGAAAGATTGGTTCCTCAGGAACCATGGCTGGCTAAGGGAAACATGTCCCACACATGAGGCAGAAAGAGCTTGGCTTGGTTTCTCCCATAAAAGGGAAACTGAGGAAATATTCAGGAAATCTATTGGGGGATTAGAAGTGAGGGAGAGGAAGGGGTTGCTCCCAGCAAAGCACAGCGTTGGCGACCAAGGAAATGAAACAAAACAGCCATGAGTAAATCCAGGCAGGAAATCAGTGACCATGAGAAGATCCCCACTCTGGAAAAGCCTCTCAAAAAGGCTGAAAACTTATGGAAGGAAAAAAAAGCGATGGAAACAGAGATTATTAAAGAGATATAATGAAGAGATGCCAACTTAGTGGATGGAAAGGGTTCCTTTCAACCCCACATTCCTGTGTCACAAAGGCCAAGGAAAGTAAAACAAGGCTCTTTCTTTTGCATATGTATATATATAAATGTACACTAAGAGTGTTTTGGCAGATGGATTATCATCAATATAATCAAGGTCAGAGCCATCACACACTCCCAGCCCTGGAATGCTACGGTGACAGAAAGCTGGCAGTGAAGTTGAAGAGGGTCCCGTTTTTTTTTAAGCAGACTTTTCTCACATTTGTCATCTGTCACCAGTTCAAAACCTGCTGGGAACCCATAGCAATAAACAAAAACAGACCTGTGGGTAAATGGTGTGGTTGGGAGCGATTATGGGTGCAGGTACAGCTGGATTTGGCAGAGCCAGGGATCTGGCGCAGCCATGGAAATATTTTCCAGTCACAGCTTGCTCACAAAAGCCACAGGAGAGGGAGACACACGGACTGCAAGGAAAGGCTGGGAGCAGTTTGCCTGCTCTTCTCCATAGGTTGAGCAGGCTGTAAACTCTCCTTGCTGCTGCCAAAGAGAGAATCCCAGAGAGAGCCGTGCCTCAGCATTCCCAACCTGCAGAGTGATGGGCAAGGCTGGATGCCAGGAGTGGCAGGTACCAGGGAAAAGATTTGCCTGAAAGCAACACAGCTTTATAGGCAGCTCTCTGTGCCCAGCAGAACACCACAACACACCCAAAGGGGTGAAGTTGCTTGGGGCATTGGCACATAAATTGATGTCAAAAGATAAACTGGGGGATAATAAGGAAAATAACACAGGATGGCAACTGTCTACACATGGCATCAAGCAAAGGGTCAGACACAGTGAGAATAAATTCACCAGGCTCCTAAAAGAGTAAGGACACTGTGGCAAAGGCTTGGAAGTAAGGGAATAATCACTTGATGAAGAAGAGGGCAAGCTTCTTCACCTCCTTGACCCTCAAGTCACTAAGAGCTAATAAGTCACAGTGCAAACCCGACAGCAGCAATGAAGCTGCAGTTTATTGACAGTGTCATTAACAGCTCACAAATGTTTGGTCTGGGGGTCACTGGCTGACCCTGTGCTTAGACACATGATCCAGTGACTGTCAGGAACATCCCAGCATCCTGGAGACCTCTGCTCTCTGTGAGCGGGGACAGGACCCCAGGGAAACAGCTGGAGCTGTGTCAGGGCAGTTTAGGTTGGAGATCAGGAAAGGTTCTTCCCCCAGAGGGTGCTGGGCACTGCCCAGGCTCCCCAGGGAATGGGCACAGCCCCGAGGCTGCCAGAGCTCCAGGAGAGTTTGGACAATGCACTCAGGGATGCACAGGGTGGGATTGTTGGGGTGTCTGTGCAGGGCCAGGGGTTGGACTGGATGATCCTTGGGGTCCCTTCCAGCTGGGATATTCTGTGCTCCTGTGATCCTCCAGCTGTGTGCTCCTCTATTTGTCTCATAATGTGCATGTCTGATCTCCAGGAGAAGAAGGATTCCTGGTACTCATAACCAGAGAGATCTGGACAAATCCCTTCTGCTCTTTGTGTGGGACCAACCCTTCCAAATATAAGAAAAAATAGCACAGACTGATGGTGGCACTTCCAAAGTTGTTTCAGATCCAGCCACACATTACTGAGCAAAAATGAAAGCACAGCAGGGTGTTCACCTGATGAAGGGCAGATCTTTTTTTCCAGTGGTAGCCTTGAGGCTTTGTTTGGTGAAGAGCCAAAGGCAGGCTGGAAGGCAGCCAGGTCTGGTTCAACCAAACCCACTGTTCAGAAATATGCCCAGCAAATTCTGCTTTCTGCTCTTGCTGCCTCATGTCCCATGAGCTGTCTTGTCTCTGCTTGGCTCCTGGTCCTACTCTTCCTCCCAAACCCTCCAGGCTTGAGCCCAGAAATCCCATACATCGTATGACAGGCTCAATCCATCCTGGCTCTGTGCCCCTGGCCCCATCCCAGGACCAGTCATCTGGCAGAGAATCCTGGTAGAAGACAGTGACTCAGCCTTGTATAAACCAGAAAAAGGCACAGGCAGTGAGTGACAGAGCAACAGGAAAGACACGGAAGCATCAGGATTGACTCAAAGTCCCAGATGGGGGTCCTAAGGAACATCAGGTTTATAACTTGAACTGCATGTGGTGCTTTTCCAGGAAACAGAAGAGCTGGGTAATGCCTTAAGAGCATGGAAGGAGTTGCAGAGTATCTTAGGGCACATGGGAAATCAGAGAATCATGGAATGGTCTGGGTCAAAAGGTATGTTAAAATCATCCAGTCCTACCCCCTGCCATGGGCAGGGACACATTCCACTATCCCAGGTTGCTTCAAGCCCTGTCCAACCTGGCCTTGGACACTTCCAGGGATCCAGGGGCAGCCACAGCTGCTCTGGGCACCCTGTGCCAGGGCATCTCCATCCTCACAGGGAAAAATTTCTTCCTAATATCCCATCTAACCCTGCTCTCTGGCATTGGAATGTCATTCCCCCTTGCCCTGGCACTCCAGGCCCTCTCTCTCCATGTTTACTGTTGACTCCTTCAGGCTGCAATTTGGTCAATCAAGAGCCTTCTCTTCTCTGAAGAGAGAGCTGACGAGAAGAGAAGAGGCTGAACAATCCCAGCTGTGCCAGCCTCTCCTCCCAGCAGAGCTGCTCCATCCCTCTGCTTACCCTGGTGCCTCCTCTGGACTCTCTGCAGCAGCTCCAGCTCCTTCCTGTGCTGGGCCCAGGGCTGGGGCAGCTCTGCAGGTGGGGTCTCACCTGAGCAGGGCAGAGGGGCAGAATCCCAATCCCTTTCCTGCTGCCCACGCTGGGATCAGCCCAGCACAGGGCAGACTGGGATGGGGCATGGTCAGCCCTCCCCACCTGCACCCCCACGTCCTTCTCCAGGGGCTGCTCTTCATCAATCCAGTGTGACCTTCTCACATAATTTCTTTCAGCTTGTTTATCAAAGATTGCAGTTTTTCCTCGGTTTTTGGCGCTCATCCTTAGCCGGGCAGGTATTTTTGTGCAGATGTTTCAAAGAATATTAGATTAAAATGAGCAGGATGCTTGTGCTATTGTGCTGGAAATTGGTTGAGCCAGGTCCTCATCTGGTGTCCTTGCTGTGCAGACCAGGAGCAGGTCAAGAGCTGGCCCGTCATTACTGGTGACGTCTATTGCAGATCCGATCCCAAAATACAATGGAGTAGTCTTTGCCTTTTTTTTTTTTTTCAATGTGAGCAGCGCCTGAGATTTTACTTCCTTTGAGAAGATTTATAAAAACAACTGTTAGAACAAATCTATTCTTCTTCCTGGGGTTTTAACTCTAACATGGAGGGATCTAAAAATGATAAGAATTGTTTGATAAAAATAAAAAGGAACAAGAAAGAAGCAACTAATCAGTTTCAAACAGGGGTATCTGCCTGTCTAGAACAGAAGAAATTTAAAGATTAATGGATCTTAGGAGCAGATCTCCCTGGCAGGCTGGCTGCAGAGATGGGGAACCCAAAACATATACGAAGGGATTGAAGCAAATGCAGAGAAAATGCTGTTGACTTAATTATTCTCAAACTGATGTTCAAGTGTTAAAAACCCTTTGAACTGGGGCAAGAACAGAATTTGGCTGGGTGAGGTGTTTGTCCATCCAGCTCCAAGAGTTTGAGATCTTTCTGATCTTCCCTGGTCTGTGGGTCCAAACCAAACAACCCATTGGGGTTTTATTTTATTGTGGTGGATTGGGCTGGGGTAATTTCCTTCAGAGTAGCTGTGTTTGTCATGCTCAGTGTGGAAAGCTGGGGGAAAAGCAGGAAGAGAGGGCATTGGGAGTGATGTGTTGGTGGTTAATGGTGGCCAAAATGCCTTTATTTTAAAGAAACGCGTGAGTCGGGTCCTGCTTTTCCAAGAGCCACACCAGGAATCTTCTTAATGTGGTCTGTGTTTGAAACAAACCAGAATGAAGAGGATGAATTCAGGTAAATGACAGGTCATTTACGGTGTTTATGCATGTGCACAACTCCTGAGGCTGCTCCAATGGGATTTCTGGGTGCAGGTTTTCCCCAGACCCCATGGGGTGTAGGATCAGGAAAGAGGGAAGGCTGGTGAGCAAGGCAGAGCTGCCCAAACCTGGTTCAAGTGTGGAGTCCAGCAGAGATGGGGACAATGTCAGCCAGATTTTTGGCTGCCACAAATCCAGCAGAGCTCCATTGGCCTGGATTTGTACAAGAGAGGAGCTGGATAACAGCTGAATGGCTTTGCTTGTGCTTTCAAAGACCTGTCAGATGAAAATGGGAGTCAAACTGCACAATTCTCCAGGTCTGAGGCATTTTTTCTCCAGGTTTGGGTTAGCCCTACTTGCAAACACAGGCTGAAGCATCCCCAAAACTGGGCTTCTGAGTCAGCACACAGAGACACCTCCAGTCCTGTCCTGGGCTGAATCCAGACCTCTGCACCTCATCCTGGGACATGCAGATTTACATGTGCTCTTCCTCCTGTAAATGAGTTTTCTAATATCCTCATCTCCCCTCCCCAGGGAAGGAGAAGTGGGGAAGGGTTTATTTATTTAGACCACTTTACTGCCTGATCAGAATTACCCGTCTGAGAGGGGGATTTGAATGGCACCTTATCTGAGGTCTTTCTCCCTCTATTTAATGCTTGAAATCAGAGGCTTTCTTTATTTATTATATTCTTGAAATCAGAGGCATTTCTTTATTTTTTTTTAATTACAATGGAAAAATAAAAGGATTTAAGAGGAAAGTTAAAATAAAATAAAAAAAAAAAAACTTTAAAAGTACAATGTGAATGAAAAATGATGGTTTTACTCTTTGCCTTAAAGTAAAATAGCCTTTATCTTTTTTCCCCCTTACAACAGCCTCCTCTACCTAGATAATGCATTTGGTTAGATTTATTTGCTCAGCCCAGAAAACTTGACACTAAGGGGATTATTTAGTTTTAGATTCGCTGTAGTCCATAGTAATAGCCAACAGGGAAAGGAATGAAGCAGCGATATTAGCAGGGAGATGGGAGGGGAGGGTGGACGGGGGAGGGGGTGGCAGGGACTGCAGCTAAGCAAAACTGCTTGCATAAACACCATTAAGAAGATTTAGACATTGCTTTTCTTATCATCAGCACTCCTGGAAGAAATAAAAAAAAAAAAAAAAAAAAAAAAAAAAGAGAGAGAGAGAGAGGGAGAGAGAAAGGAGAAAGGAAAAGGGACAGGCCCTGACTTGCTGTGCATGCGTTTCCATCAAGGTTCAATAGAAAAATAAAACCAGCCCAGGGTCCATGTGTAGCAATTCTGCCGACCTCTCCAAGTTACCCCATCACGCTCCAAAGGAGACATTTGTTCCACGTGTTAAGAGGAGGAAGGAGCAAGTCCAAAGAGGAGGAAACATACAGTTTCCCTGCAAAGACTTGGCCAATTTTATACATATCCATGAGACACATTTATTTTTCTGTAAAACGCTTGAATTTTCTTTGTGCACTTCCAAGGACGGGAGTGTGTGCAGCAGAAGAGGAGGGAGAGGCTCCTGCGAGTTAGAGATCAAACTTCTACAGGCAGAGCACTTGGCAGCCCAACTTTGGAAACATGTCCCACATTCACCAGCCACTGACTCTGTGAAGGGACACAGCCAGGAGCAGCAACAGAGCACAGGCAGGAGAAGCTCTGGGAACATTTTTGGTTGGCAGAATCATGGACTCACGGAATGGTTTGGTTTGGAAGGGACATTAAAGATTATCTAGTCCCACCCTTGCCATGGGCAGGGACTCTTTCCACTACCCCAGGTTGTTCCAACCTCCATCCAACCTGGCCTTGGACACTTCCAAGCATGGGGCAACCCCAGCTCCTCTGTGCCAGGGTCTCACCACCCTTCACAGGGAAGAATTTCTTCTCAATATGCCATCTATCCCTGCCCTCTGGCACTGGGAAGCCATTCCCCCTTGGCCTGGCACTCCAGGCTCTGGGAAATAGGCTCTCTCCATCTTTTCTGTTGGCTCCTTCAGATACTGGAGGTGACAATTAGATCAATCAGAAGCCTTCTCTCCTCCAGGTGAACAATCCCAGCTGTGCCAGCCTTTCCTCCCAGCAGAGCTGCTCCATCCCTCTGCTCACCCTGGCGCCTCCTCTGGACTCTCTGCAGCAGCTCCAGCTCCTTCCTGTGCTGGGCCCAGGGCTGGGACAGCTCTGCAGGTCTTGGAAAGAAATATGTAGGAATTCCCAAAGGCTAGAAGGACTTTCCATTGGTCTGGATCAAGTCACAGAGCAGAAATTGTCCCTTCAGGGCGCAGGTTCCCCCCCAACAAGCACTTGCTGTGCCCTTCCTCCAGCATGGCACACCCAGACAGGGAAGGAGGGACATCCAGCTACCCGTCTTGCCTCGGAGCAGGAGCTGAAACTGCTTTTCTCTGGTGCCACCACGACTGGTTGTGACAGCTCTAAGCCTGCCAGATGCCTCCACATAGAATTGTAGAATCATGGAATCATTAAGGTAGGAAGAGACCTCCAAGGTCAACAAGTCCAACCATCAAAGAGCCCAACACATGTCAGAAGAGCAGGTACTAAATTAAAGCTTATTCAGTGAGCACGGTGAGGGGGCACAGGAGCAGCTCCTCAACACCCTGGCCTGCTGTTGAGGACCCTATGAGGACACCGAGGTCCAAGGACTTCCATGTGTGGACATGGTGTGTCCTAGGGGAGGGTTCTTCCCCTCCCTGCTCCTGTTGGAAGGAGGCACAAGCACTCAGCTGCCTCTCCACGAGCTCTTCCACCCTGGTGTAATTCCTGTGTAAAGTGTAGCTGCCAAAGCACCCGAGTCAGCAGATCCCAGCTGCTGAGGCATCCACAGGAAGGGAATGCAGATGCTACTCTTGAAGTTTCAATGCTCTGAACGTTAAAAAAAACCTACAGCACGGTGGAAGAGACAGAAACTTTCCTGCTCCAGGGCACAAAAATCTTCCTGTCACCAGGCATTAGGAGGAAAAGTGTCCTTGGGGGCACTTGGGTTTTTTGCAGCTGCCAAGGGGACTTCCTGTCATAGAATCATGGAATACCAGGATGGTTTGGGTTGGAAGGAACCTTAAACCTCACTCAGTTTCATCCTCTGCCATGGGCAGGACACCTTTCACTATCCCAGGTTACTCCAAGCTCTGTTCAGCCTGGCCATGGGCACTTCCAGGGATTGGGCATCTTCTTGCCTTTTACTCTCTGAAAACTGCTTTAATCAGTGGGGGCAGGTCAACTGAATTAACTCTTGTATTTAAAGTTAAGGGGTGACTTCTCCACTATTTATCCATCTATCTCTCACCATGACAAGTACATTATTTGATAATCAGCTTGTGCCTCTCTGCTTGGCTTCCAAAGGGAGATTGTAAAGCAGGAAGAAGAAAACTGGGGAGTAGAGGGTGATGTTATTTTGGGACTTGTGATCATTGTGGAAGGGGTGGAAGAGTTTAAACCCAGAGGAAAACACAATTCATTAATCCTTTCACTTCAAGATATAATATCTTTCCCTGTTGATTATGCTCATGAGAACTTCACAGCTCTTGGATCAAAACAAAGGGAACATCTCCATCACTGAATTTCTAATATTCTTGCTATTCCACCCATCATACTCAGTCTCCTTGCCCCTTCCAGATATATAGAAAATTCTGTGGCCCAAAGCCAGCTGCTGGCTGGGTAAGGAGAGAAAATCTGCTCCAGATTGTGGGCATCCTCTGTTTTTTGTAACTCACCTCCATCTGGTGGTGCCAGCCATGTCTTGGGGCAGAGGCATTCAGACCTGCTTTGATGAAGGCCTGTGCCTTGCCAGGGTTCACAGAAAGAAAGACAAAAGCAGGAGAGGGTCCCAGGTGCCCAGATGATGCTTGTGACTACCACAGGCTGAGCCTTAAGGAGCAGTCTCAGGCCACTGGTGTCCTCCCTGTGTAAGGGGGACAAGAGCTTCAGCAGTTCTTAAGAAATGCCTGAATCACTCCTTTTCTTCTTTTTTTTTTTTTTTTCCCTAGAAGCATCACTTCCATCTTGCCTGGGTTGAGCTTCAGCCAGCTGCTTTTCATGCTGGAGCTTATCTCTGGCAGGCACAGTGACACTGTGCGGCAGGGCCTGTTGTGTCTGCTGAGAAGATGCAAAGCTGGGCCCGGCAGCTGACCCGGAACACAAGAGCCCCTGGTCTTTGTTATCTCCTTCCAGCGCCCGAGTTCTGTGCTCTGCTCCAAGATTAGCTGCTCTCCCCCAACGTGCCATTGTGTGTGTGGGGAATGGGTGATTTCCTTTTTCCAGAGCAGCTGTTTTCTGTCCCCAGCCGGTGTTGCTCTATTTCAAGTGAATTTTCTCTGTCTTCTGTAGAGCCTTCAGAGAAGCCCATCCCCGAGCAGTTGATGTATTCAGCTCCTTTCCACCATGACTAAAGCCTTCTGCATCTGCAGCCTGAACTTCTCTCCCTCGCCATCAAGAGCTGTGCCTGCTCACAATTTTGTGGTGGCAAACTTGTTATCTCCAAGCACAGAGGAGAATACATAAACTCCCAAAAACCTTGTGGTCCCACTCACTCAGAGCTGTCATCCACCTCATACAGGCTTTTGACTGCAGCCCTGGAATGTGTCAGGGATTTAATGGATGCCATTGCAGCAGATCCCAGAGCGGCCATGCAAGAACACTTAAATTAGCAAGATTTTTCAGTGTAATATAAAAGTCCTGCTGGAGAGATGGGAACAACTCATGTCCTGGTAGTTACCAGGAGGGGAAGACACCAGGAGAGTAAAATCTGGCAAGCAGGTGAGCCTGCCATGTGATTGGGATGTTGTGGTGGTTCAGAGCAGGGCACTGCAGGCAGGTGTTGGCTGCAGCTACAGCCACATCCTGGCTCAGATGGCAGCACACACCTGGACGGCAGCAAAAGGATGGGGCATCCTGCTGGAAGGTGACAAATACCACGGGAGAAGAAAGGTAAATCTGCCCCAATCCACAGCCTACGTGGAATGAGGCTCAAACTGTCTTGTGGACCTTTTTTTGCTGTGTTCTAGACAACTTACCTGTGTCTTTAGGGTGAGTGGGACCCTCATCAGGACTCCCTGTGTGTCTACTCTACAAACGTGGGACAAGAGACCTAGAAACAGCTTGGGCTGGGAGCCAAGGGCACCTGACTATGGGAGGCTGGTTCTCTCTCCAAAATGAGGAGCACCTCCTCCCAATACAGACACATATCTGGGTTTTCACACACAGTTTTAGTTCCAGCCCAGAGCTGCACAACAGCTGACCTGGCTTTAGAGATCAATTCCTGTTCCTCTGTTTTAGACAGAGCATCTCCATCCAAGTGGGACTGCAATCCCTCCAGTCCTTGGGCTCTCTCTGTGTAAGGTGGGTTGGCCTTATCAATTTAATAGGGTTTGGTTTTTTTTTTTTGTGTCAGGGCAGAACCTGTGGCAAGGGCCACACCAGAGTTCATGTGGGTACCTCCCTGACTGATTTCCTCTCAGCTGCAGAGCAGCAGCTGCTGGGAAATTAATTGTGTAGCATACATTTACAAGTTAATTGCAGTTTCACTGGAAGGTGGGAAACCTGCGTTTGACAAATGTGAGAAGGAGGCAGCAGAAGGTGCTTTCATTGCCTGGCCCCAGCTCTGGGGTTCTTGTCTCACTGCAGTTATCCCTGTCTGCTACACAGCAGGTCAGGGTCCCGTGATGCCGAGTGAACACAGAGCAAGAGGAGCTGCTGCCTCAGCAAGTGAACAGTGCTCAGCTCTCTCAAGCATATTTGCTTGTTCCTATATGATTCCAGTCCTAGTTTTTATTTTTTGGGGCTTTCTTGGTAGATTCCATAAGCAGATGTTTCAGCCTGGCTTGAAGCACCCTTGGTAATGAGAGAGGAAATACTCAGCTGGTCTAATTTTCCTCAGAGGTATTGCCTTTTCTTCAAAGGTCTCAGCTTGCTGTTCCACAATTACCTGCCTCTCTTTTTCCTTAGTGAGTGGCCTCAGTGAGTTGTGTTTTTCTTGATGGGCCTCACTGTGCAGGCTCACAGATGTGATGGGGAATGAATGAGTTGAAAGCAGAAGATGTCAACCAATGGGTAAATGACGAGGAGAAGGAATTTAATACTCGGAATCACAGGAAATGAAAGGCAGCTCTGTTCATCTGCAAACAACAAATAACTTGCACTCCAGTAAGCAGTTTGTCTTCTATTCCAGTTCACACCTGCAGCAGGGGCAAGAAGGGAAAGTACTAAACCCCATTATCCTCAGAGTAAGAGATCAGAGGGAGGCAGAAATGAGACAATTTCCATATAGACGAAGCAGCAGAACACAATTTTGGCGTGCTTTGACCATCTGCAAGATGCTTCAGAGCTCTGAGGAATGCTGTGAAAGCTGTCAGCTGGGCAGTTGAATGCAGAACTGAGTCAGCCAAGAAAAGGTGAACAAAGCCACGGGGAGAAGCGTCAAAGGAGGAAGAAACACCCCTTGCTGGACAGGCACTGCTTTCAAACGCCGCGTGCTCCCGGAATTCCAGCAAGGAGAAGGTGTCTGGGAGCCCTGTGGAGGGGCCAGGCTCCATGGGCTCTCATAGGGTTCAAGGCCTTGAGGAAGACCTGGCTGCAGGTGCCTGGCTTTGTTCAGATAATCTGAGTTGCCTGAATCTATGCAGAGCTCCCTGATCCTGAGCCAGCCATCCCCGTTTGGGCTTTGCTTCCCATCTGTCCTGGCTTTTTGAGCCTGTGTTCATCCTTACACTCACGGAAGATCCAGGGGATGCAGAAAGTTGTGAACATGTGAAGCTGAGTATCTGCCACCCATCTAAGACCATTCTCTGGTGGGATCAGGGCATGTGATCCCCAGGCTGGATGGGACTTGGACAAGCTGGGATAGTGGAAGGTGTCCCTGCCGTGGCAGGGGAGTTGCAACTGGATGATCTTTAAGGTCTTTTCCAACCCAAACCATTTCATGATTTTATGTTTCTGAGCTGATAATTTGGTAACAACAGGAAGGGAAGTGCCACAAAAATCAGATAGATTCTGATGTATTGTTTTCCTCAAGTATCTTTTTTATTTATGTACTTGTGAAGGACAGAAGCACAGGGGGAAGCGCCAGTTTATGTTTTGGCTTTTAATCTGTGTTTTCATGGATTTTTTTTATGGGTTTTGACTGGACAAATGGTCTTTCCAGAGCACCTGAGTTATTCACATAAGACCACCAGAGTCTGCAAATGGTTGCCATGTTGGCCATACTCAGCTTAGTGGTTGGCATTAAATGGTATTTCATGGAATAAAAAACTGAAAGGTGGAGAGGAAGAACTCTCTTAAGGATGCTTCTCTTGGGATGAAGAGGTATTTCAACATTTCAACTGCCTCTTCAGCTGAAGAGGTGTTTCAGCTGCCAGCATTTCCACCGTCAAATGGTGCCAAGAGTTCCTATCTCCCATGGCCTAAGGGTTGTGCCAGGGCACAGGGAGGTGAAGGACATCTGCCTCCTCACGGCTGTGGGTGTGAACACAGCAGCACACCAGAGTTGCACCCACTCTGCACTTCTGTACAAGCTTTAAAAAGGGATTTTTCTTCCACAGCTCAGAACCCGCAAGCCTTCAGCACAACCAGGGTCCTGCCCAGCTCCGTGGTGGGAAGAAGCACCTATTTTTTTTTTTTTTTGTGAAGAACCACCTATTTTGGTTTCCTTTCAATTCCTTTGATGCCCTCCTGAGGGTTTTTACTGGAAGAGGTGCATCTGATTTTGCAGTCTTGAGTTGAACCTCCTTCAGTCACACCTTCCAGCCTGGGAAACATCCAGATGTGCTGCTACTCTGCCAGAAAAGCTGGGAATGCTGATGTTAAAGAGGGATCACAAGATAATTCTTCAAATATATTTTTAATGATAAGGAGCAGTTGTTGCCACATTCTCCATCTGTTACCTTGGGCAAAACATTTAAACCTCCTGCACCCCAGCTCTTCTGCTGTGAAGCAGGGTAATAACTCTGCTCTCATCGT
This sequence comes from Vidua macroura, assembly GCF_024509145.1. NCBI lineage: Eukaryota > Metazoa > Chordata > Aves > Passeriformes > Viduidae > Vidua > Vidua macroura. The sequence continues at coordinate 21,047,351 of NC_071580.1, read as the reverse complement.
GGCTATTTCATGCCTGGGGGAACAATAGTCTTTTGCTATTTCTATGCAGAGTGCCTTCCGCCACAATTATTGGCATGGAGACAACAGAGTAAGACAGAGCTGGGCTCTGTGGGCATTTCAGGGTTTTCCCTTGGGGGTCCTGCCTTTTGAGCAGCCCCTCTTAATCCACCTGAGTCAGGTAAGGGCTCTCTGCCGTGCAAGATAGCTACTTCCTAAAATTTGCCTTAGCAATGGTAAAGCAAAAGAGGGGGGAAAAAATCTGCAACTAGGCCCCCTTCACCATTTTGCAGCAATGGTTTTAATATTACTAGCTATTGTTCCAGATCTGACAATAATATAAAGTTTAAAGGCGAAAGGGGTGGGCAGAGGGGGCAGAGAAATCAAAGCAGACCATTAGGCTGAATGGTTATCAGGGCGGTTTGCTCCAGGCAAAGAGTTAATCCAGACCTGGGAGAGAGCACTGGTAGTTAAAGCCCTTTAATGGCCTAAGTCCTATGATAATTAGTCCTGCCCTGGAGGTAGCTAAGTGAGCTACTCCAGCCTGAAATGGAGCTCATCCACTGCTGAGGCCATAATCCTCTGTGCACAATGAAAGCTGAACTAATTCACTGAGTAAACACTTTCTCAGTTACTTACACGCTGTCTTCTTTCAGCCTGACACCAAATAGATTCACTTCCAAGAGCTGCAAAGAAAATCAACTTTTTTCCCCCTCTCTCTTTTTTTTTTTTTTTAAAAAAAAAAAAAAAAAAAAGCAACTGATCTTAGTTGAAATGCATTTGGATTTCGTATCCAGGGTATAACCTGGGCAGATATCATCTCCTTTCTCCTGGCATCACACAGCAGCCCCTTTATTTTAGCTCATTCCAATAGCAGGGAGCAGAAAGGCATTCCCCAGGTATTACCTGTTCCTTTCTCCTGCCGGTATCCCTGGAAAGCCACATGCTGCAGAAGAGCAGGAAGGTGTGTGAAGCTGGAGAAGGCCAGGAGGATTCTCTCAGTCCTTGAGTTCTGTGCCCTCAGCTCCCCCAGAGGCTCAAGGTGGGATGGAGGAAGAGTAAATTGAAGTAGCAGTGAAGGAAACACCAAATATCCTCAGCCATGGCACCCATTCTTCCTGCTTTTCCTTCTTTTTGTTTTAAGAGGTGGAATTGTACATACCCAGCACTATGGCCTCTGGAAAGACATTCCATGAGTGCCTGGTCTTCCCTGGGTGCATTCCCTGTCTCCTTCCATGCCCCCTCCCAGCGCTGCTTCCAAACCCACTCTGCTCCAAGACACAGCTCCTGGTGTGCTCCATATCCCACTGGAACACAGGAAAGGGAACCAAGCAGGAATGTGGGGGGGATGGCGGCTCTGCATCCAGGAACCTGCACTGTCCCTCTTGGCTTGAGCTGTCCCTGGCATCTCCTGCTCTGCAATTCACAGAATTCACAGAATCACTGGAAGAGATCATTAAGATCATCGAGTCCAACACATGCCCCAACACCTCAACTAAACCTTGGTACTGAGTGCCACATCCAGTCTTTTTTTAAACCCATCTAGGGATGGTGGCTCCACCACCTCCCTGGGCAGACAATTCCAGCACTTTATCATCTTTCCTGTAAAAAACTTTTTCCAACCTAAATTTCCCTTGGCGCAGCTTAAGAGTTTGTCCTCTCGTTCTGGTAGTTGCTGCTTACAAAAAGAGACCAACCCCACCTGACTACAACTGCCTTTCAGGGGGTTGCAGAGAGTGATAAGGTCACCTCTGAGCCTCCTTTTCTCCAGGCTGAGCACCCCCAGCTCCCTCAGTCGTTCCTCACAGGGTTTGTGTTCCCAGCCCCTCACCAGCCCCGTTGCCTCCTCTGGACGATTTTGAACACCTCAACGTCCTTCCAAAACTGAGGGGCCAGACCTGGACACATGCTGGTGAGAGCTCTGATATCATAGGAATCCCTGATCCTTTAACCCTGGCAACCATCCCATTGGGAAGCCCACAGTCATGGAATCATGGAATGGTTGGAGTTGGAAGGAATCTTTAAGCTCATTTCATCCCATCCCTGCTATGGGCAGGGACACCTTCCACCATCCCAGGTTGCTCCACACCTCATCCAGCCTGGCCTTGGACACTCCCAGGGATGTGGCAGCCACAGCTGCTCTGGGCAGCCTGTGCCAGGGTCTCACCACCCTCACAGCCAGGAATTCCTCCCCAATATCCCATCTAACCCTCACTGCCTTCACAGGCCAACAGGTTTTCCTTGTTTACGCCAGAACTCGTTGTTAAGGCTCATTCTGGAGCCTACAAAGAGAACTGGACATTTCTGGACCACTTTCCATCCCATGCCAAGATGGTTGGCTGAATTGAACTCCACGAAGGAACATTCATCTCCCTAGGCTGGAACATGAGTTTGGATCCCTCCAACTCAGTTATTGACACTACCACTGTCCAAAGGCAGAGGAGAGAAATCCCACCCGAAAGCGGTGCTGGGGTTGCTTTAAAGCAAAGGACCTGGTCTGGGGGATTGACACGTATCTGGCACCACCTCTCTGCAAGTTTTGGTCAAGATGTAGCTGCCAATGGGTCTGGTTTTGTGAGTCACTCCCCCAAAGCCTCCCTCAGATTCTGTCTGGAAATCTTCCACCTCACTGGCCAGGATTTGCCTGATTCCCAGAAAGCTGCCAGACTCTTTTCCTGGGCCAAGCAAAAGTGCATCATTTTCTGCCTTGTCTTTACACAAGCACCTCCATATTTGTGGCCATCAGAAGGAGGTTTCGACCTCCAGTGAAGGAAATATTTTCATCCAAAACCCCTCTTTCCCAAAGAGGGATTTTCATGGTACTTCCCAGCCTTCAATAGTAGAGGAAAACATAGAGGCAATCTGTCTTGCCTTGATAAAAGAAGAAAAGTGAAATCCTGATCTAATTTTATACTTCCAAAAGGGAAAGACAGACATAAAAGGATATACCACAGAGAAGAGTCTCATAATCAAAGGGGAAAAACAATAGACTTTATTTGTTTATTGGATATTTAAATATACCAAATTCATTATCAGCTGGAATCTGGCCCAGGAGAAGAAATCTCAGCAAAGAATAATATAATTAAATCTTCATCAATGCTCTCTGTGCTCACCAGCAGTTCTAATTTTATGGAGAGCAAATCATGGGCCACAAGCTGGTGAGGACAGGGCAGGAAGAAAGTGGAATGGAGGGTTCAGGAAGGGCTCAGCCCATTCTTTGGGATGTGAGGCCACCCAGTGTGGAGAAGATGGAGAAGAGCAAGCCAGATTTCCTTATCTGCTCCCAGGCCACCAGGGACGTGTGTCCTGCCTTTAGGATCCCAGCCCTTAAAAAGCTTTGGAGGAGCAGTGCCAGCCGGGGAGCACTGGACCTGGAAGCAGGGACGGCTCCTCTCTCTCAGGGATGGCTCCTCTCTCCCATCTGCTGGACACCCCTGGCTGAACTCCCCCTCTGAGATGTGGGGTGTTGAGTTGGGCATTCCTGGGGTGCTCTGAGAGCATCCCCAGAGCCCAGCCTGGCCCTCAGTGAGGGGCAGAAAGCATGAAAAATGATTTGTGAGCCGTTCGAAGCGAGTGCTGCGGGAGGCGGGACACGCAGGCTCTGATGGCTTGTATGGCATGAAACGAGTTGGGTGAGTGGTGTCACCAGTGTTGCTTGGAGCTAGGAGGGAAAAAATCCTTCTGAAGTGCACGTTCAGAGATATTTTCTTCTTATGAAGGGAAAATAGAAACAAAATGGGGGGGGGGGGGGGGAAGGAAAAACCACATCCTCTACATCAGCAGCAGCTTCTGTCTCCAGGCTCTCCGGCAATGATACCTCAACCCACCCATTCAGCAGTCCATTATCACTTCCCTCCTTCCATTATTCCCCTTCAACCTTATCAGACGTAAGCATCGTCTCAGACGCTCCAACTGGAGCCTTGTAATTGTCCCTGGTTCGAGCTCGATAGCACCTTGAACCGCCAGAGTAATCTCTGCTTTAAAAAAACCGGGCTCTGCAAGGAGATGATGCTCGAATTTGCCTGTGGCTATGCGGGATCTTTAATAGCGAACTCTTTTCTCTCTGCCTCTCCCGAGCTCGCAGACAAATGGGAAATTTTTTTTTATTATTATTTATTTATCCCTAGCCTTTTTAGGCTGCCTGTTAGGCAGCGATCACAGTATTTATTACAGGGTTTGCAATATTATTATTAGCAGCTCCTGGGGGCACATGGTGGAAGAGGTGGGTGGGGAAAGTGGAATAATATCAGGCAGGAATTGTCTCTGGGGGAGAAAAATGAAATGGAAATGGCATTTCTTGGGCATCTCCGTGTGAAGAAGAGCCAGGCTCCGAGGGACTGACCCTTTCTTCTCACACCTAGGTTGGTGTGAGGTTTGGCAAGGTTTCGGCCAAGGAACCACGAATCCAAGCAGGGTTTAATTAGGAAAGAAGCCACTTTTAATTTTATCCTGGGAAGGGAAGGAAAAGATGCAAAGCCCGGTTCAAAAAGCAGGTGAGGAGGATCTTGGCACTGCTTTGCAGCCTAAGACTCACCAGCATTTGTAGATAACCTCAGCTCATAGCCCAGACAGCACCAAAAAATGGGAAAAGATATGAAAGTCACTCTTAAATGAGGACCTACCTCAGGAGATGGGAGGCTGGGGGTGGCCTGTTGTTACCTGAATTGATTGTTTCCTTCTAATAAACAAGACCCATCTTCCTGGTGATGTGTGCCTCCTCCACTGACCTCTGGATTCTCATGTTCCTGCCCCAAAATTGACTCTCCCGCTGCATTTCTCAGCTCCCTGTTTACAAAATGTCAGCTGGAAATTGCTGCCCGTCATTTAATTGCAGACCTTACACTTGGGTGCTCGTATCTGTGAGTTTCCATGAAATCTTCATTGTTATCTGGCCTTTTATTCCTCATGTTTACACCTGGTAGGAAATCTTTGCTGCTTTTTCCTTTAAAGGTGATTGCAAAGGGGAAAATGAATTAGTGCCAGTTGTTGCTTTATGATGTATATCTGGAAAACCTAAGTGGGGGGGGGGGGGGGGGGAAGGGAAATAGTTGAATTCTGAAGGTGCTTTTGCACATTTTAACATTGAAAGTTGTGGACAAGTTATTTTTTTCACTTAGTCTCTCCAGAACATTAAGAAAGGCGGAAGTTTACACCATTAACAACAATTTGCAAGAGGTACTCCTAAATGACAGAGAGTTTATTTGTTGGATGGGGTGCAGAGGTCCAGCACCTCAGAGGAACCCCACGGAGCTTTGAAAGTGCTGTCTAACAAATTATCCACTGGCAGATAGAAAATTCCTTTCCTTCCCCCTCCAAGCCACAATGGAGGCACGACTCAAATCTGTCACTTGGACGGTTTCCAGTGCATTTCCAAGAGCACAAGGCCACGAGTTGCGATTATTTTGGTGCTAAGCCTGTCCCAGGAGATGGGATAGAGGAGCACTGCGGCGTGGAGAGGAAGGATGTGATTCACAGCACTTCTGGGGATGTTCCACGAGCGTCGTGGTGGGAACACAAGCATTCCCTCCTCGGGTCACCACCTGCCTCTTGTTAAAACACCTCAAGTTTAAAGACACTTCCTCGATGGTCCCATTAATCCTGTCCCTCCTCCCGGTGGGGTGGGTGGGGTGTTTTTGTGGTCAGCCTTTGGCCATCTGAACTGGTGGGTGAGAAGAGTTCCTGGTGGGTGAGGAGCTTGGTGGGTCTGGGCAATGCAATCCTGAACTCCAGAGCTGTGCCCTGGCTTCATCCCCAGTGTGGGCAGCAGGAAAGGGATTGGGATTCTGCCCCTCTGCCCTGCTCAGGTGAGACCCCACCTGCAGAGCTGCCCCAGCCCTGAGGCCCTGCAGCATAAGGACATGGAGCTGCTGGAGAGTCCAGAGGACTGGGGGTGTTCAGAAAGCTCCAGGGAGATCTTTGAGCCCCTTCCAATGTCCAAGGGGGCTCCAGGAGAGATGGAGAGGGACTTGGGACAAGGGTATGGAGTAACAGGACGAGGGAGAATGGCTTTAAGATGAAGTAGAGTAGATTTAGGGTGGGATATTGGGAAGAAATCCTTCCCTGTGAGGGTGTTGAGGTCCTGGCACAGGTTGCCCAGAGAAGCTGTGGCTGCTCTGTCCCTGGAAGTGTCCAAGGCAGGCTGGATGGGGCTTGGAGAGGCCTGGGACAGTGGAAGGTGTCCCTGCCAATGGCAGGGGTGGAACTGGATGATCTCTAAGGTTGCTGCCAACCCAAACCATTCTGCAGTTCCCTGATTCCATTCTCTTGCGCTTAGGGGTTGTTGATTCTGGTGGGACTCATGCCACCCCTGTTGCATCCTACAGCTTGGAGTTAGGCTCAGTCAGAACTAGGAAAAAAACCAACAATCACAGATAGATCAGGTTTGTATCCCAAAGGAAGAGCTGGATCTTTGCAGCAACAGGACTGCAGTGTCCTGGGCTGTAAATCAGCCCCTTGGATCCCTCATGCAAAGAAAAGATCTCTAAACAAACACCTTTTTTTTTTTTTTTTCTTAGATCCTACTGGCATGACTTGTGATTATGTTTTAGAATTTGTAAATCTGTTTTAGGATTTGTAAATCTGTTGCCTGACTTCTAAGCCAATCGACTGTTTCAGAAGTCAGCCAGGGAGTTAAATCTGATGTGTAAAGTCATGGTTTGTAAATCAAACCACAGTTCTCAGGTTAGCTGAGAGGATTTATGAATCTGGATGGAGATATCGAAATCTGGTTTATAAAAGTGCTGATTTATAAATAAAACCCCCAAAGTGCAGCTTGGCTTGGCAGGTGATGAGTCAGGAGGCACAGGATGACCATGACATGGACACCCAGCCCCAGCTGTGACAGGCACCCCTCCACATCCATCAGCAGTCCCGGATTTCCCCTGCACTGGGAAATGAAAGCTCAGCGCTGCTGGATCACACCAGGATCATGGAGAAGAATTTGGGTGTTGGCCATCATGCAGGGGAGTGGTTTCCCAGCTGGTCTCCAGCCCCTGCTGGGCTTCCCACACTGGCACTTGGTGGAGCAGCACCTCCGAGCACCAAAACCCCTCCATCCTCCTTTCTCAGCCCTCAGCACCCCAATTTCCACCAAAGGCATGGCTGACTGCTTGAGAATGGCTGCGAGGCTTCAAAAGTTTTATGGTACAAAAGTGTCTCTTATGTAAAAAAAAAAAAGAGAGAAAAAAAATGAGGGGGGGAAATCAAATTTCTACAGTTCTCAAACTTTTTTTAAAGCATTTAAATTTTAAGCTGGGGATTTATAAATGGGCTATTAAAGTTTAAGAGTTTCATTATAGTTTTTTTTTAAATCATAATTACTTTAGGTAGGGGAGGAGGGATAGATCTACTTTATTCCTAGTGGAAACTATACATATATATGAAGTATCTATATAAAAGCTGGAACTGAGCTTATATTAATACAGTTTAACTGATATTCAATAACTTCACCCTCCCTTTTTCCTATTGTCCATATTTAAATACTTCAAAAAGAATTCTAATCAAGTGGAAATTAATAGGGGAGGAAAGACTGGGGTAGCAGGAGAGGGCTCTAATCCCACTCTCTCTTAATATTTCAAAGTCTCTTTTATTTTCCTAATAAAAAAAGAGAGCGAGAGGGAGAAAGTGGAATTAATCCAGTGCTCTGAACTGTCCTCTCGTCTTACTGATTTAAATAAAATCCAAGAGCACATCACACCAGAAGGCCATTCCTGGCCACGTGCCAGGGTGGGCTCCCACCTCCCAACTTTCCCTCCCCGCCTGGCACTGGAGGTGGTCGCCCTCCCTGTGTTGACCCCCCAAAACCAGCCCCAGGGGCTTTGGGGTGCCCTCCCACCCCTCTCTGCACCCACACAAGAGCAGGCTCAGCATGCTGGGGGGTTTGGTGCACCCAGAGCCCCAAGGACCCAGCTGATCCCTGCTCCCGAGGGTTTTGCTCCCGTGGGAACCTTCCCTGTAGGGCCTGGTGATGGTGCTGGGGTTAGATCAGGACAAGGCTGAGCACGAACTGCAGGAGAAGGAAATTCCTGGTGGATCGTTCTGTGACACAGACAGAAGAAACCAAATATTCTGCATTTTTTTTGCCTTGATTTCTCTGTTGCTGCTGCATCCAGCTGCTTGCTGAGGATGGGGGAGCAAAGCCTCTTCTGACACCAGCCTTGCCCAGCTCCTCCTGAGCCAAGCCTCAGGATTTAAACCTGACTTCCTGCCTGGCTAGGGTGCTCTCAGCCCCGAGAAGTTATTTAGCCATGAAGTAAAACTGGAGGCAGCCTTGTTAAAGCCCCTTGAGCTGGCCACAGCTGAGCAGTAAAGAACTGCTTCATGTGGACAGCAGCACTCACTAGGTGGCACAGCACTCCTTCCCTACGCCTCTGGCCTTGCTTTACTGCTGTCAGATGGTGTGAAGGCAGCACCCAAACTGGCCAGGATTTTGCTGTGGCAGTCAGGTGTGTGGGCAGGGGGTCAGCACACACCCAAAATCCAAGCTCAGCCTGGCAGGGGCAGCATCGGGTTTTGAGCTTTGCTTCTCTCAGCTGTGAGGCCACACAAATCTCAGCCATGGGGAGTCTTCTCCTTCTACCCAGTTTGGTTCAGAGGCACATTTTGGGGAAAGCAAGAGGATGTCAACACTCAGGAGTCACGACACACCGTGGCTGTAACCATGTGGGATGATATGGAAGAGTCTCCCTTGGTGAAAATGCATTGCAAATCTTTCATTTCAGCTGACCAACCTGGTTAACTGACAGGCACTTAAACAGAGAATTTCCCCAAACACTTTATTGTGGATTTAATTTTTTTTTTTTTTTTTAATTTGAATTTTTGGAATTGTTCTGTTAAAAAAATCAGCCTTCTAGATTTCTCAATCTCATTAGAGAGAAAAAATATTCATTAAATGTTATATTAAGCTCCAAGGCTTAATGCAGTACATGTGATGATGACCATGCAGTGTCATTTTACCTTTTAAATTGCTGAACAGTGAATAATTGGTGTAAGAAATGCACACAGCTGAGGTGTCTTCATTCAACTGCTCGAGAATTTAATAGAAAACAAATGAGAGAAAGAAAGAGCCGTGGTTTTCAAGTATTCCAAGACAAATGATAGCACCAAGGAACAGTCATACCAGAGAAAATGTGAATTAAGATGACAAGGATAAAGAGTTTTCAGTGGTTTTGAAGCCTTTGGTTTCTTAGAAATACAACCAGCAAAACAAAAAAGAAAATGATACCTACTGCAAAGCCAGCAAGGATAAGAAGTTGGAAATAATGTTCTATTCCTGCCTGTAATATCTTCCCCTGGCTGGCTGGAAGTGCAGGCTCTGCCCAGAGCTAATAACCAGCTATTACTGACTGTGACCCAGCTGGGCACTCTGGAGGGGGAATCACACCCAAGGTGTGGGTAGGAAATACAAGCAGAGAGTTGGAAATAATAAGAAGAGATTCAAATTCATAAAGATTTTACTAGCAGCATGTTGAGAAGGAAATGATTGCAGAGCCTGTCTGTCTCAGGAGAGCGAGGAGCAGCGGGGCTGGGGTGGGTGTGAGGCTGGTGGGGCTGAGGGTGGGCAGCCAAAAGGACCAGAAAGGAATCCCCATAACCCTGCAGCAAACAGGCCTGGAAATTGTGGCTGCCCTCATAAAATGGGATTTCTAAGAGAGAGGGGAGGTGACAGGGAACAGAGCTGGCTCCTGGATGGCCTTTGCCATGGGAGGGATGGGGTGGACTCCTGGGGTGGACATCGGGGCCATTTTTTAATGGGAAGGTTGATTACTGAAAAACTTGGTGAGATTTTTTTTTTTGTGGGGGGGTTGGGTTTTTGGTTGGTTGGCTTGTTTTGCCTGGTTTTTGTTTGGGTTTGTTGTTGTGGGTTTTTTAAAAATTTTTAAAAATTCTAAAAATTTTATTTCTTCCCAATATCCCATCTGAATCTACCCTCCTTCATCTTAAAGCCATTCTCCTTGTGCTGTCACTCCAAACCCTTGGAAACAGTTTCTCTCCATATTTTCCTGCAGGCTTCCTTCAGTTACTGGAAACCACAATTAGGTCACCCTGGAACTTCTCTTCTCCAGGCTGAACAATCCCAACTCTCCCAGCCTTTCCCCGTAGGAGAGGTGCTGATCTCTGTTTTACAGAGCTCTGCCATTTGTGCTGTGCCTCTAATCCTTGGACACGTGGCATTGCTTCCCTCCCTGACCAGTGGTCCATACTTGCTTCCAAAATAAAATGGGTCCTTGTCCTTTCTCCAAGGAATTCACTCCTTGTTGTCACTGCTCATTACCTGAATTATTTAAGCCAGTGCTGAGATTTCCCCAGGACTCAGGAGGGTGCAGAAGATGATCTTTCTATCCTGGCAATGATCTCACAAATAAAACCAGTTGTCCCCCAGCAAACACACGGATACCCACACAAACAAATATTCATTTGCTACAACGTCCCTCTCCACATAAACCAACATGAACCTGCAGGAAAGGCTCCTACAATACCACAGGAATGAAAGATAAAGTGGTGTGAGTACAATAACCCATAAAACTCAGCAAATCCTCCAGTTAGAATATAATTTTACTGGAGAGAGGGTGGGGGGGAAATAGCTTTTCTCTCAAAGAAAAGGTGGTTGAAAATTAAAATTCATTAAAGAAGGCTGGCTGACACATTTCTGCATTCTTTGAGGAAGTATATCTGTTTCATTTAATGCACTGTCCAATTAAAAAGAAGTGGTCCCTTATTACAGATATGATTTATTCTCTGATAAACCACTGATTTATGGCTCACTGGGGTATGTATTTAATACTGTCAAAAAAAAAAAAAAAAGAAAGGACACCCAAAACTATCTGCAGTGCTACAGTGACTCAGTCTGAAAAGGATCTGAGGAAGCAAAGACCCCTGGGAGTTAAATGTAATCTTTGCCTGGGATAAAAGCGCCAGGAACTGCTGATCTTCACAAAAGGATCCTTCAGCACAAGCCCCAGCCACCCTGCACATGCTCACTCTTCCTCTCCTCCTCCTCTTCTTCCTCTTCCTCCTGTTCCAGCACCCCAACCAAGGAGCTGTAGGAAAGCATCACTTTTAAACAGAAAAAAAAATTAAACCAACCCAAAAATATGGTGTAATTGGAATTTTCCTCCCAAATTCTGAATGCCAGTAAAATGCTGCCTTTTGGTACCTACAGGGAATAATAATTCATTTGTTAATCTCTAATTTAGAAAAATAATTGGGATTTTTTTTTTTTGTAGGCAGCTTTTTTTAAAATGAGTTGGTTTTTTTTTCCCCCAAACTGGAAGTCTCATTTTGCTGATGGAAAAACAGGGGGCCAGGATAAGCAAAATGCTTTGCTTCAGTTCCCAGCACACTTAGCAGCAGCCTGGAGGAGGAACAGCAGGATTTCTCCACGGGTGGGAGATGGGAGTTTTCCTGGCTTGGAGCTTCTTGGTCCCCATTACAGCAACACAAAATTGAGGAATCATCCTCTCCCAGTGAAATCCTCTGGCAGAGGTCAGGAATTTGCTTCTCTCCATCTGACCAGGGGAGAAGAGATGGACTTGCTTAATGGTGACTTTGGCACCGGGGATCCTTGAGCCCCAGCGAGCTCTGCCTCCCAAAGGATTCCAATGACAGAAGTGGGAAAGGGGGAAATTTTTCACTGCTTCTTCCCTTGTACAGAGGCATGGAGCTGAACCTGTGCTGCAGCTGTGCATCCTTGTACCCATCAACGTGTCCCTCCACGTAGTCCTAGGACAGAGAACTGATAGTCCTAAATATTCCAGCAGATTTAGCTGGACCTCAGAAATAAACAGATGAAGAAGTAATAGGTTTTCTGTTGTTGGGATTTAGCCTCTTCAGAAGGAGCAGAAATCCTGTTTTCACAGATTTTCCCTTATCACTGGAAAACCCCAATGTCCTTCTAAGGAAATTACCACCCAATTAATTTAGACATTGCCCAGCCTTGTAATTAATACCAAACTGTGAACCTCTGCAAGAGTAGAGAGTAGCAGCAAAATCTCCTGTTTTTCTCTGCCAACTCCACCTCATCTGTTTGATGAGCAGACTGATGAGAAATAACAGAGAAATTTGTCTTAATTCCTTGTTTCTCCCTAACAGATGTGACCACCCTAACCCAGAAAGTCTCTGCAGTCCAAAGGCAAAGGTGTGTTCTCTTTTCTTTACACACCACAAGTGTCTGCTTGCTTAGAGCCGGCACCAGAGCTTGGATCAAGGATCATAAATCCAAGATAAAGAACTATCTTGTAAATAGAAAGAAAGCCATGGGAGTGATCTCCTCCATCTGCTTCTCAAGTGTTCTTGAAAAATCTGGTCCAAAAAAAAACCCCAAACCAACAAAACCCTCTGAAAAAGTGATGGTATTTAACTAGAAAAGGTTCATCTGAACTATCACTTTCTCGCCAGGTAGGGGGAAATGAGGTCAAACACAGGCAAGGTCTCCACACAATATGGAAATGCCCTGCTCAGGGTTATTCTCCACTGAAAGCAGAAGGGTGTGATGCTGAAAACAAGTCTGGGGACAACACCTGGGCTGCTGGTGTTGGCAAAGAGACACAGTGGCCTCAGGCTCCTGGAAGACTTTTGGGTAAACCTGGAGGTGACTGATAAATCCTGGCCTGGTGGCTGTGTTTGTGCTCTCACCGCTGCGGAGCTGGAAGGAATCTTTCCAGATGGGCTCTCCACCCTGCTCCTCCCAAGGTCTTCTTGCTCCAGGGAGAGCTGAGCTCCTCCACCAGCACCAAATTTGGGGCAGCCTGTCCTCCTGTTGCCCTGTACCCCAGCCACAGGCAGCTCTGAGCACGGGGACAAGGCTCCATGGCCTCTCCCGGAGTGATTCTCCGCACAGAGCGCCCCGCAGCCAGCCGGGAAGTGTTAACTGGTTTTTCCAGATACCATCAAATACATTTAAACAAGCCTGATGCTTGAATGCTTTTTGCATCGGGTGTGTTATACATAAAATATGTTGAGTCAGTGATAGTGCCCTTATCTAAAGACAGAAGCCAGCAAAATTTCACCTGTGCACTTTGTCAGATTGTTCCTTGACACAGACAACCTGCGGCTCGCGGTGACAGCAGGTGATCCCATCAGGGACAGAGAGCGTTCACAGGGAACAATTCTCTGTTTGCTCTCCCTGCCCACTGTGGCTGGAAAACCAACAGGAGAGCAAAAAGCACGCCCAGGTGGACACCACAGGTGAACAGCATCGTGGCAAGATTGAGACTCTGCAGTTTTCCCCTGAAGACACGCTTGGGGTGGAGCTTTGGGCCTTTAAGGATGAATCATAGCCTTGTATTTTTCTGCTCAGACAGTGAAATGAGAAATGTGTTGGGCTTTACCCAAGCACATAAAGCTGGTTAGTGCTGGTGTTGGTACTTGCTGCAGCTGCACGAAGCTGTTGCTGCAGCCCCGGTGACCTCCTCACCTTCTGCCTGTGGACATCACCATGAAGGATTGGTCTTGGTCACCAGAACCCCGAGGCAGGGAAGTGGCCTTTTCCAATCTATGCTGGGCAGGAATTGCATCTCCCTCCCAAATGTGCCTCACAGATAAACAGTCCCTGTAGAAGACCCTAAATCCTACTCAAGTGCTGAACAACAGCTCCAGTGAAGGTTCCTACACCTGCAGATGCATTTCTGGTTTTGCCTGCAGCTCCTCCAAGCTGCCACAGGTTTTACATGGTCTGAACTGACTTCCCCAGGGAGCAGAAGAGCATCTGGAGGTGAGATAAACCTATATAACTTGCCATTAGCCTTTTTTTAATGGAGTTGGAGTTTGTTTTTCTTCCCCACCTGACTGTTGAAACAAAGGTTTGAGACATAAGTCTGTGCCTTGGGGTCATTTTTAATGTACAGATTGTGTGTGACCACAGTGAATCCCTGCAGCTTGCCCATCTCATCCCTCCCAGTTTCTCCCTGGAGCCTGGGGGATGAGAGCACTGCTTGCCTTGGAGGGGTGCTGGAAAGATAAAGACAGTGATGCACCCAGCAAGGATGGGAAGGGAAGCAGATAAGAACCCAGGCTGGAGAACATAGGCACAGAAATTATCTGAAGGCAGGAAAAGGATTATCTCTGTGGAATGAGTCCCACTCTGCTGAGCAGGGGAGTATCTGACACCAGGAAAGTGTCTCTTTGCTCCACCACCAGCACACAGAGCCCCACACATCCACCCCTCTGTCTGAGAGTGTGTTCACATCCCCCACCTCCATTTCCAACTGGCTTTTGGCTAATTTGGGCACTTGGAAATCAAACCACCAGGTGACACTTGGATGTGTTGTGACTTCTTCAGTCTGGAACCTGTCTTTGAAATTGCAGCTGCGGCTCAGCCGCTCTTTAGTGCAGCTTCTGCTTCCAGTGCCCTTTGCAGCCAGACAATCTCCTCATTAATGCAGTGCACGAACACCTCTTGACCTCTTGGACACCTGGGCTTCTCCTAGCCCCCTCACCTGGGAAAAGGGTAAAAAACCATCCAAAGAAGAGCGACTGGACTGTCTTTACCACCAAGAGAGTAGCCTCGCTGTGAAACTCCATAAAGGACCAAGAACTTGCTCTTCATCTCTTTTCCCTCTCTCCCCCTCTCTCGCCTTCTCCCACCTCAGAAAGTAATCTCATCCTTTCGTCACATATTATTGAAATCCCAGCTCTTAAAAAAAAACCTCTCATTTTTTGCCCAGACTGAGAGCATGTCATTCGGAAGTGATGTGCAAGGCAGGAGATAACCAGGTAGAACTCAGCGATTCGCCACAGAAAATGGCTCCATGGATGGTTGTAATGCTATCAGAGTCCGTCCCTCAATAGCTCTTTACCGCTCCCAAGCTCAGAATCTGCTGATTCAAGAACTTTGCCTGCACGGGCGGAGGAGGAGGGGACGGGGCTCAGGGGAGATGGGAAGGTGTGTAAAAATAGAGCATTTGCGCTCTGGACGGAGCACAGAATAATGCAAAGGCTCTGCTTTCCTCCCTGGTTTATTTATTTTTTTTTTTTTTTTTTTTTTTTTTTTTTTTTTTTTTTTTTGGTGATGCGGGAGAGGCGGCACAGTCCCCCCTGCTCCCACTCCCGGGCTGTGTCCTCATTTCATGCTTTAGTTGTGCTGATTGGGAGGGCTGAATTCCCTCGGCTGGATGCTTAGTGCAAACCAGTTGCGCTGCCGGCTGAAATGGAGAGAGGTTAGAAGCTAACTCCGTGCAGACAGGGGATTTTCCAGAGGCAAATGGGGTCTCTGGGGGGGTGCAGCTGCAAGAGTCCCTGGGCCAGAAGGTCTCCCGTTGCCAAGGAGTTTGGAGAGAAGTATCCCATGCAGTTCTCATTTGTCCAGAAATGTGTGTGTGGCCGAAACAGAAGAGGTGGTGGTGCACCTCTCCTGTGAGTGAACGCGGGGAAGGGTACAGAGCCCAGCTTTAAGCTGGCAGGCAGGTGGGAGCTGGGGTAGAGACAAGTCCAGACAGCTGGGGTCCTACCAGCATCTCCAGCACCTTCCTGGATTTTAGCCCTGACTCCTATCTTTTAACTTTAGATGTGAGTGAGGGCATACAGAACATTTTGGGTGGATTTGTAAATCAATGCATTAAATATCAAACCATCCTTTTAGCAGATGAGCTCCCTGGCATTGGGAACTTGGTGAAGCTGTAGTAGTCAAGGCAGCACAGTCTCCTCCCAAGCAGGGGATCCAGCATTATTCCATTGCACCATGGAAAACCATGGATGGGAAATCACTGCAGGCTTCTCCCATTCCATCTGCCTCTTTCAGATGCTGCCCAGCCATCCCAGCACTCTGCCAGCCTCCCATCCCAGCTCCTCTTCATGTCACCAGGACACCGGAGTTGGATCACCCAGGATCCCGGTGGGAGAGAAAACAAAGGGGTTTGACTGTTCAGAGAAGCTTTTTCCCTGTCTGACATATCCTGTGCTGGGGGGTTTTGTATGAAGTGCATGACTGCAGGGCCAGGCAGCCACTTCTTGCTTTCCTTGCTGTTCCCTGAACCTGTGAATCCATTGGCACCTCCGTGTAGCTGCAGGATTTCACCCCCATCTGCCCTTCCCACCCAAGGTGAACTGCCAGCCAGGCCTGGCCTTAAGTTTCCTGTCAATTTTCTAGTCCTCATAAATTTAGGAGCCGTCAGCAAAGTAAAGGAGGATCACAATACCATACATGGAGAACTGCATAATCTTGGAGACGAGAGTAAAGGAAATGGGATGAAATTTAAGACTACTAAATGCAAGGTCATGCACTTGGGGATTAACAAGAAATTCTGCTCTAAACTGGGAGCTCATCAGTTTGAAACGAGAGAGGAGCAGAGAGATGTGAGTGTATTAGTTAACCAGAGAATGGCTACCAGCCACCAGGGAGTTGCACTGTGGAAAAGCAGGAGTCTCAGCATCCTTCAGGTGGAGCATCTCCAGTTCAGACCAGTGGCATCGCAGTGGTGTCACAGGCAAGATTGCACCTGGAGAGTTCCCTGCATGGAAAAGTTGTCCTAGCCACAGGGAAGAATGGGCAGGGAAACAAACAGGTGTTACGGAAGGATCTTGACAGCTCTTGGTTGAACTATTGGAGAAAAAATATTAATTCTTCCATTTAGAGGCAAAAGGAGAGGCCAAAAGATACTGTCAGTGCAAAGCAAATGAAAAGAGTGCGAAGTGGTGTATTTTGAAATTGCAAATATGTTGGTAGTCACAAAGCAGGGAAGCTGTGGAGTGTGAGCCCCTTTGCCTGTATCTGATGAGGGAGATGCAGCTCCATGTGCAGCATTCCAGCTGGGAGCCCTGGCCACAGCCTGAGTCACCTGTAACAATCTTGTGGGAGGTTGCATGGAGCCAGCAGCAGCCTCTGAAATGGGGATACAAGGCTGACCTGTTGAGACAGGACTACCAGAAACCCCTCCCAATCCATGGAGCTTTTCTCAGCAGCAGGAAGATGGACAACTTTACATCTGAGTTTTCCAGAGGTTGGAGCTGGCCTCTCCAGCCAGGAAAGCCGCTTTCCCTCTACCAGCTTTGCCCTCTCCACTCTGTTTTCACCAACTTCAAACAAATTAATCTGAACACACAACAGATGAACTGGAGGTGGTACCTGGGAGGGCGTTTCCATAGTTGCTTTGCTTCCTTCCCTCTTTCCAGTGAGGTTAAAACTTGAGGTCAGGGAGTGTGGACTATTTTTCTGACATTCCTGTCATGGGTTGTCACTTTTCCCCCCAGCCCAGGTAGGTGTTCCAGTCTTTGGGGACCTCCCATACCATGGAACTTCACACCCTCTACAGCTGCCTCGCACAAGGTGCCATGGGGGATTTAGTGTAAAGGCCTTGGAATAAAGCACACGCTGGGAGCAGGTTTATGCTCTGTGTTTACTCACACAGGAGCAATGTTTCAAGCTGTCTAAGGGGGTTTTGTCACCCTCTGTACAAAAAGCTCTTTCTCACTGCACAAAGAAATCTTTCCCCTTGCTGCCATTTTCTCTGCTTTTTCCCTCAATGAACACAAACCTCCTGGTATCTCCCAAGCCTGTCCCAAGCCTAATTTCCCAGTCTGATTCTGCCAATCCCTGGTTTTGACCAGTTTCTCAAATGTGTTGAGCAGCTCTTTCCCCTGAGCAGCCCTGTCACAACCTTGACCAGCTTGAGGGTGTTGTAGCTTCTGGTGGTCTACACAGAGCATTTTGTGTCTGTGATCCACCATGAGGATAAAAGAGGGTGGAAGAAATCCCAGATTGCAGTGGTCCCACATTTGCTGTTATCCTAATGTTGTTATTTATATGGACAAACCATGGCTCATGATCTGTCTGTGATCTGTCAGGACAGAGCAGCATCCAACCCCAAACCACACAAGTGCTCCTTTGGCCCTGCTGGGCAACAGCATTGAAGTCCCAAATTGAGGTCAAAGAGCAGCCAGGGTTGAGTCTGAATCCCCCAAAAAAGGCCTTGAGGATCCTTCTCAAGCAGTGTTTTTGTGTCCTCTTCAGTGACTCCTGCCACTCGTCTTCCTTTTTTTTTTTCCCAGCCAAAAAAGTCCTGCCAAGAAGAAAGTCTTCAGGGTCTGCTCACATTCCAGCAACACTCCGGCCTCCAGAAGTCCTTTTCACAGCACACAATATGGCATTGTGATTAGATATAAACTGAAAGTGTATTTCCTGCCCTTCAGTAATTACACTGGCTTATGGGAGCTTTATTCAGCATGAAGCTTTATTATTCTGCAGAATGAAATTCTGTATAATTTTCCTCTCCTCCAATGCGCAGATGAAAAATCATATTTTGGTCCGAGTTGGGAAGAAAGGCTCAGTTATCACTTGAGAGCGTGGTGTTATTTTCCCCCGGAATTAAAAAATCCATCTGGGTGTACGACCCCGCTCACCCTCCTGCCTCTCCATTCAGCCTTTTGTATGCATATGAACCTTATCAATTTCCAGTGCCGCGGAGAAGGGAACCACAACAGCCCCCCCAGCCCTCCCCAGTCTAATGGAAACACGTGAGCTGGAGCAAGAAATGAGCACAGACCCCTCCTGCTCCGCTGAGGAGGGAGGGAGGTGCATGTGGAATGCCTGGTTTGTGGCTGTCGCCCATCCCTGCGATCCCATTGCCAGTCAGGGATGTTGGGGCAGGACCTTATTGATACAGCACTGGCATCGAGCAAGGCTTGACTCCAAACCAGCCAAAATCAGCGTGGCCACCGAAGGTGGGAGTGCCTTGTGCAGGCACAACTCGCTTGTCTCACATCAAGGCACAGCAGATGTTTTCTCCCTGGCATTTTCTCTACAAAAGAGGACTTGGGAAGGCTCTGGTGGGTGGTCCCATGTCCACACGCTCCCATGTCTGTCTGTGGGAACTGGGAATCACTCTGTGCCCTGGGCATTCTGGGATGCTGGTGTTGCTACCATTTCTGGGAATAATTAGAGATGACAGTTTCTCTAAAAGCAAAAGCTTCTTTCATGGTATTGGTCAGGAAAATTAGACTGGAAACAGAATGAATCTGCCTCGATTTGGTATCTATGTCATGTGGGTTACACGTGTGCCAAGATCAAGACTGGATAAATCTTTGAGTAATTCCTGGGTGCCTTTTCCTTGTAATTTCATGTGGATGAGCTGTGCACATTGCGAGAGGAGGCTGAAGTCAGATAGTCTAGTCAGACAAGGATCTTGAAAAACACAAAATAAATTACTAGTGGTTTATTGGGAATGCTTGGTGGGAGTCCCATGTCAGTACAGAGATGCCTGGAAGCTGTGTGTGATCTGGGATCACTCAGATGGCAGCTCTGATCGATTTGTCTGGAGCTCCAAGGAAGGGAAGAGCAGTTCCAGCACCCTGATCTGTGTTACAGGGCCGGGGGCAGTGGTGAGATCCTTCATGGGGGACCTTTTGTACCACTCCTGGCCAAAAGCAGTGTAGAAGACAGTCCCTGTCCTGTAAGTCCTCCGTGCTCAACTTCACCCACAACAGGCATTCCAGCTCTCCAGACTCCTCCACACTTGAGAAGATGCCCCATCTATTTCTGCCCAGGCCACCTTAATAGTCCCCAAATGGCCTTGCTGTGAGCCTGCCCAGCCTCTGTCCTGTCTGCATTTCTGTTCCTTTTCAATATCTACTTCTATCCACAGTAAATCCACTGTATAATAAATAATGCTTGTTCTCCTCTGGTTGGGGTCCCTCACGCCCACTCCAGAATGCCTTGAAGAAGCCTCCACCTCACCCCCCTTCTCTGACCCAAATTTGTCATGACTGTTGGTGGGTCTCACCTTCCTCATGTCCCCTTGGGAAGTTTGGATATGACACTTCCTGCTCCCCTTGTTCCAGTCGTACTGGTCACAACTGTGTGTTTTTGTATTAATATCCCGTGATACCCGAGATGGGTTTGGAATGTCTTGGAGGTCTGGAGCTTTAGGTGGAAACACTGACTTCCAAAAATAAAGACACTTTCTTTGCTGTTTGCTGAACAAGACTCCAACAATACAAGCAGCCTGCTCTGGTGGAAGGTGTCTCTGCCCATGGTGGAGGGGTCGCAGTGAGATGGTCTTTAAAGTCCTTTAGAACCTCCCCCAGAATTCCAGGATTCTGTGAATGCTGAAAGAAAACACGCACGGTTGGATCATGACCTGTGACATCAGGTGCTCCTGGACTGGATGTGGAAGGGAGGAATGTTTGGAGCACAATAACCACCATTAATATTCAGGCAATATTCAGGGTCGTCAATGGAAATGCGTCAATTAAGAGGAAAAAAGGAGGTGAAGGGATGGTGGAAAGAGGTCTCAGGGTTTGTCTCCTGCCTGCTGCTGAGGGAAAGAGGGGGAGGGCAGGGCTGTCCATTTAGAAGGTCAGCAGTGATCAGGGCTATCAGATGCCATGCCAAGCTAATTCCTAATTGGAGCAGTGTTTGTCAACACTCCCAGAGCCTTAATGCAGTGTAATCGCTGCAGCCACAATCTCTGATAGGGATCTAAATCTCTGCCCACGTGTCACCCACCCAAGCCTGAGCTCTGTGAGAGGTTTTGCAAACACCCTCTGCTTTTCTTACTGCCCAAAGAAAAGAGAGAAGACACTGATGAGGGGAAAAAAGGTAGTGTAGTGCTGCTGGGGAATTTAGAGGTTTTGTAGTTGAAACTGGGTTTGTTTCATTGGACAACAAACACCACCAGAATGAACATCTGCCTCCAAAAACAGAATCACAATAAACCACCAGTTGTTTCAGGATTGCCCTATCTCCTCATACAGTCCTTCCTACCCTGACATAGCTTTCCTGGAAAAGCTTCTGTCCACCTTTGTGGATTTTTCCCTCACAAGAGCTGTAGGACACAACTTCACAGAGAAGTGCGTCAAGTGTGGAGCAAGGATGAGCTTTGATACAGGTCAGCTTTGAGTTCTGTGGTTGAATCAAGTCTTCCAAGTTCAAGAACCTCTCCTGACACAGGGGGTGAGCTAAGGATTTTGTCCTTAACTGCTGAGGAGTTCAGGGTTTGCTTCACTTAAAGGTAACAATAAAGGGGTTTGCACTAGGGCAGGACCAATGAGCCCAATTATAAAGGCCATCCTGTGTTACCTGGGAAAATAAGTTCCACCCACTGTCCAAATTTATTTGAAGATGCATGGCAAGATCTCACTATTATTTCCATGATTTTCTTCTTGAATAAATGCAAGCTGCTCTTTGCAGGATATCACTAAGCTGACTTAGATCCTTCTGTGGTCTCAGCAAGAGAAAAATAAACAGATCTACTCCGAGTTGTGATGCTTCCTTGTAGCTCCCTTAAAGCATACTAGGATAGCAGGATGCAGATCAAATCCTTCCATTTTGTAGGTTTCCATTCTTCCTCCTATCACTGATGGCTCTGTGGATACAGGGATATATTTCCACTACAAAGGAATTCACATCGTCTTCAGAAAAAGTCAACGGACGTGTCCTAAATCCAGACAGAATCACTGAAAGATCTGGGAAGGAGGAAGAGCCCAAAGGCTTCTCACAGGTGGGTTTGACCCCCCAAAATGTCCTGGCTAGTCATATATCTTTGAGTAATTGGGGCACCACATTTAGCAAAGTTGCTGCAGAGCTGCAGAAGTATCACTAATCTTCTCCTCATTCATTATCCTGGGCTGCCATTTGGTACCTGCTGTGTCTCCGATGCTCTTGTCAGGATGCAGATGGAAAAAAAAAAAAAAAAAAAAGACACCCAGGTATCTCTGCCTTGCATGGATTTATGGAGAGGTAAGGAAATGCATTTTCCATGTCTCTGAATTCTTGCCGTGACCATGCGAGGCCACGGCTGTCCTTGTGCATAAACAACACGAGGAGTGAGTTATTACCAGCCCGAAAGACCAGAGCTCCTCACCGGAGGGGGCTTTTGTCTTTCCTTTCACGGCAGCTCCAGGAGCCTCTCAGCCAAGCCTCCCCATGGCATGTGCTCTGCTTACCTGTGATTTATTGACGATAATCACGGGGCGAGCCATTTGTAATCAAACGTACAACAAAGACATCCTCGTGCTGAGAGGCAGTGATAACGCACCATTTAGTAATTTTTGTGCAGTCAGTAATTTGGAGAATGAATGATAATTTCCTGAACTGAGAATCTGCACTGACAACCCTTAGTGCTATTCACCTCGTGAATAAAGATACCTTCCTCTCCATGTCTCGTGATAAATTCCTTTTATTAGGGCCACTTATGTGGGACTTTATCTTAATCGTCCTAAGTATGGGGCAGGCTCTGTGCTGAGGTTGGGTCGTTTTTCATTACGACCTCCAGCATGCTCTGGGAAGTAAATAAATACCAGGCAGTGATATGAAAACAGTCATGAAATGAAATGGGCTTTGCTAAGGCAGTGCTCTGACTGGCTGCAGACAGCACACCTGCACCACAGGGGGTGCTGAGGAACAGGAGGCATCTCTTACCTCCACCTGAGGAGGATGAACTGTCCAACAGGAAAACTGGATGGTTTTAACCATCACAGCATTGAGCACCATCAATGCACGGCGCTGCTGCAGTGTGCGCTTCCCCTGTTCCAACAGCGTTAGAATCACAGAACAGAATCATGGAATGGTTGGGGTTGGAAGGCATCTTAAAGCCCATCATGTCCTTACCATGGGCAGGAACACCTCCCACTAGACCAGGTTGCTCCAAGCCCTCACCAGCCTGGCCTTGGACACTTCCAGGGATGGGGCAGACACAGCTTCTTATTGTTTAAGCCAAGCAAGGAAATGTATTTCCTGCAGCTTTGGATTTTCAGGTAAAAATGGTCTGTGAAAAGCCAAGGGGATTTTAGGATTTAACCAGGAGCTCTGTTTGATGACCCCCATGCTATAGTGCTCCATGGAGTCTGTTCAAAACTGGAGATGGAGTGCTGGAGGCAACTGGTTCTAAGCTAAATGGCTGCTCCTCACAAATGTCACAAATGCAAGCTGGGAGCTGCCATCCAATGGCAGGATGAGGGAGAGGCTCCATTCTCCATTCCTGAGCTTCTTGGACACCATCCTCAGAGCTGGCAGGTCCTGGGGGCTGGGTGGTCCTCTCCTCTTTTCCATCTCAGGCATGAATCACACATGTCTGTGTGATCCAGCAGGAGAAGTGGGTCCCCTCCACCTGTCACATGGTTCCTCCTGCTCTGCACACCTGCTCCATCCCCTCAGCACTGTCCTAATGTTGGATAAAACACTTCATGGAGTGAAAATGTGGGTGGGTTTTCCTGAAGGCAGTGAGACGGCTGACAAGGAATCCTGTTTCTGTCACAGGACTGGGTTTTTCTGTTCCCTGGTATTTCCAGCATGGACAGAGACTTGATTTCTATGCCATCAATAGCATTTCCAGGGAATAAACATCATTACAGGTGAGGGCACAGCACAGACTGCCAGCTGTCTCCCAGGTAATTTGGACTGTGGTCACCTCCTGAAGGCCAGGTGTGGGCTGTGCACTGAAATTGTTGCCTGTGGCATTCACAAACACGAGTTTTTGTTCTTTCCTGGCTCTGAGCACTCAGCTCCCCACTCCTCTCTTCCCTCTCCTCATTGCAGCTGTGATTTAATTCCAGACAGGCAGCAAAGTTTGGAAACATGCAGATTATTCCTGTTCTATCTTAATCATCCTCACCAGGGAGAAATAGGAGAGGAGAGCTTTTTAAAACACTTGGATAAAATGAACTGGAACGATGAAGTATATTAAGAACAGGAAAATCTAAATGAGGTGGAAATAACGTCTTTATTGAAAGGACACATTTTAATCTCTCTCTCCTGCACTTACATGAACACACCTGATGCCAAGGCAGGAAGAAAAGATATAAGCTGGGAGACTGCCCTGGCACTCAGTCTTTGCCAGCTGTGCCTGTGGCACTTCCCAAATCCTGGCACTGCAGTCTTCCAGCCAATGGCCAGCACTGCAGGATCTGCCACCGAAGAGCCATGGAATGTCCTGAGCTGGAAGGAATGCCCAATGATCACCGAGTCCAACACCAATGGAATCCGCTGCAGGCTGCTCCTGTGATGCTGCTCAGGGTGCTGGGAAGCACCCACCTGGAGACAACCCCTCTTAGCAGTAAATTCCACATCCACAAGGATCCATTATGGGAGCAGTGGCCCATAACGGGGGGTCCATAAAGGTGTTTTGTGAGGCAGCTGCTGGTGCCAACTTTGAGGTGCACTGACCCGGGAATTTGTGACTCTGAGAATGCCAGAGCTCAAAGGAAGCCTTCAGTGAGAGCCAAAAAATGGAGAGAGTCCATTCCAAAACCTGTGACCTGCTGGGATGGTGGTACAACAAGGGTGGACCCTGCTATGCTCCCCCAGCAATGGACCAAGGAGGGAAATGGCTGATTTTGGAGATTCCGTTGCTCAAGTTTGTGGTACAAAAGAGTTTTCCCCTCCACCTCTATCCATTACAGAGCCAAAGATTTTTTCTAAACGTTTCTAAATTCACAATGCTGCCCTGAAGAAGTCCCAGTCATCATCTGCCAGTAGGGTTGGGCTTTTTGACCTGATCAGAAAAACGATCCTTTAGATAGAAAAGATATCAAAAATGAAGTGTGACTCCCTCCATTGGCCTGAAAGAAGGCAGGTCACTGGGTGAATTTGGGATTTTAATTTTATGGATCATCTTTTGAACCGTGCTCATTGTAGTGCTTGATAGAGTCTGTTTCCCTCCTGATCCAACTGATTATAGATTTTCTTCTCAGTGGTCTCTCTCATTTCTAATGTGCTGCTATTATTCAAAGTGATTAATTGAAGTCGTTGGTCAAACCTGTACCTGGATATGAGCTTTAACCATGGATGTGCCATTCTGAAGTCGTATTTTTGATCCGTTTCCTGAGGCACAGGGCAGCGTCCAACATCTTCAACACCCAGTGGTTATATTTCCACAACAGACAATGCATTAGGAGACAAAATGAAATAGATATAGTTGGAAGAAAAGCACAAGGATCAGAGTCCAACTCCTGGCCCTGCACAGACACCCAACAATCCCACCCTGTGCACCCCTGAGAGCATTGTCCAAACTCTCCTGGAGCTCTGGCAGCCTCAGGGCTGTGCCCATTCCCTGGGGAGCCTGGGCAGTGCCCAGCACCCTGTAGGGGAAAAAC
Organism: Vidua macroura; assembly: GCF_024509145.1. Classification (NCBI taxonomy): domain Eukaryota; kingdom Metazoa; phylum Chordata; class Aves; order Passeriformes; family Viduidae; genus Vidua; species Vidua macroura. The sequence goes on along the minus strand of NC_071580.1, from coordinate 21,022,331 downwards.
CTTTCCCTGATATCCAACCTGACTCTCCCTGACAGAGCTCCAGCCATTCCCTGGGGTCCTCCTGTCCCTGGTCACAGAGAGCAGAGATTGGAGCTGCCTCTCAGGAAGAAGTTTAGTTCAGGTTGTGGGGGAGGATGAACAGAGATGGCACCAAAAAAACTGATAAAGGATGACCAACAGTGAGCTTGTCAGACCTGCGAGAGGATGCCAGCAGGAGGGATGAAGGCTGCTGCTGCTGCTTTCCTGGGTCAGCACAGTGGCATAAAATGGTTTAGGGTGGAAGGGACCTTAAAGCTCATCTCATTCCACCCTCTGCCATGGGCAGGGACATTTTCCATAGACCAGGTTGCTCCATGCCCCATCCAGCATGGCCTGGAACACTTCCAGGGATGGATCAGGAGGGCTGGCTCAACACTTCTTCTCCACTTCCAATAATGCACATTCCAAAGTGAATCTTTTACAAACCCAAATATTAAAGCTACCATTTTCTCCCCTCTGGTCCACAGAAATGCAGATATGATGGCTCCATCAGCAGGGCAGGAGTGACCACCTGGATGTCCCAGTTCACGTAGGACTGATACAGGATGTGATGGTATCAGGAGCTGATACTAGCATTGCTGTGACAAGGATTTGAGAAATGGTGACAGGGACCTGCAGCTTGTAGGGGATGGCAGCCAGGGGTGGGCTGCTGTCCTCTTGTCCCATACTGTGATTTGGAGATGCTGTTAATAGGACAAGAGGATGCAGCGTCAACTTGCACCAGAGGAGATTTAAATTGGATATTAACGAAAACATCAGTGGAAGAGTGGTCAGGGATTGGAACAGGCTGCCCAGGGCAGTGGTGGAATCATGCCCCTGGAGGGATTTAAAGGCATATGATTTTAAAGGGATTTAAAAGGATGTGGCACTTGGGGATGTGGGTGAGCAGTGACTTTGGCAGCGCTGGGAGAACAGTCAGACTCAATGATCTTGGAGGGCTTTTCCAACCTTGTAGGCACACAGTTTGCCAGTTTTCCAGTCTTGTAGGCAATCACAGTGGTGATTGGGATGGAGCTGCAGCGAGCCTCATCCCCAATGGGTCCAGCTGTGAGAAGCAGTGAGCAGCACTGACAGCAATGAGCCATGGGGTGCCCAGGGGCACTGACCAACCTCCAAAGGGAACAGAGGGCACACAGGGGCACTGCATGAACATGAGGGGATAAAAGGCTGGGCTGAAGAACAAGAAGGGCAGACACTTGAAGCCTTCTGAGGTGAGGTGATGTTACTCTGCATGGGTTGAAGCTTTCTGAAATTGTATGAGGATACTCTGTGTGCTGTGGCTGTCTCGACTGTGACACAGCCTCAACCACCCTGAGTCTCTGCTCAAGGTGGACACTCCAGGGCTCTGTCCCCACACTCTCCTCGCTGGAGCCACCCCAGAGCTCATTGCTCGGGTGGCCAAGACGTGGCCCCGTGCAGAGCAGGGCTCCAGGGCCAATTAAAGGAGCGTCAATTAAAGAGCATGGAGGGGACGGAAGGGCTGGAGAGGCAGCAGGATGCTGGAGCCATCCTCTGTCGACAAAGTGCTGAGACAACAAACTTAACCTCTCTGTCCATGGCGCGCCTATCAGCCGTGGTTATTAAATCCCACAAAAGGGAGAAGAGCACCAGTGAATAGGGTTGAAAGAAAAAGCACTTTCCCCATTTGGATTACCTCCTACAGAACAGGACCTGCCAGTGAAAGGCGGAGAGTGTAATTGCTGGCCTGAAAGAGAAGGGGAAAAAAGGAGAAAAAAAAAAAACTATAAAGGGAAAGAAAGAAAGAAGGAAGGGGGAAAAAAATTGATAATGAACAATTTATCCTCTGAGCTAACAGTTAATTAATTCTGAAAATGTCTGTCAGGCTAATGGAGGGGGGGTAGCCATGCCACTGAACACAATTAGTAAAATAATAATAACAAAAAAGGGGTAAAAAAAAGAAGAAAAAGATTTTTTTAAGGTGTTGCTATCTTCTTAGAGACCAGGCCCTTGGCTTCCCAATGTCATTCTCAACACAATTTTTTTTTTCTTCTCTCCCTTCGTCTCTTTTCAGAAATTGTTCTCATGAATGATTTATATATGTCTAGTTATCTGGAGTGATTTCTATGGACCCGGGCGCATTGCTGCATAATTGTTAATTTTAATGCCATAATAGCTTCAGATGGAGGAAGAGATTAGGCGTTTATTGCACAATTAAATGAAACATACTTGAGAATCACAAAAGGTTCCGTAATTATTTCAGACCATTAATAAAATGGGCATTAAATTATATGGGACACAAAAGGGAAAGGAAATAGATTTTCATTACAGCAATAGAAGCGGAGAGTAGTAATAGATCCTTGTTGAATTCTCTTTCTCTCTCTCTCTCTCTGAAATTAATTGTTGCCCGGCTTATTTCAAAGCAAAATAAAAGAGAAATAAAGTGTGTTAAAGAACCTCTGATGAAAGGGCTTTGTTTGATAAGGACAATAGCCAGTGATACACTCTGGGAAAAAAAGAAAAAAAAAAAAAAAAAAGGAGAGGAAAAAAAAAAAGGAAGATTTGATTTTGGCTTCCTGCCCTCAGTCCTGCAGGCAGAACGGGGGCTGCGTGTGGACACACGAGGGCCTCTCCTCCCCTTCCCAGCACCACGGGGCTGTGGATGGGAGGGAGAAGGAGGGACATGGAAAGTTCCCCCATCCATTCCCAAGTGCCCCTGGTGATAGGACCAGCCCTGGGTTTGGCACCAGGGGCAGCAGAGGCAGAACTGGCAGAAATCCCAGAGATGCTCTCGCAGAGGGGCCACGCTTGGCTCTTTCTAGATAAGACCACAAGCAATGGATTTGCCTTGCATGGAAGATCCAGCCCTACCAGGGATGAGGAAGCAGCAGCTGGAGGCTCCCGGGTGTTCCAGCTGCAGCAGAGCCTGGAGAGTTTGTCCCCTGAGCAGTCCCTGGGGATCCCAGCGGGGACAACACAAGGGGCCAAGGGAGGACGAGCTCCTGTTGCACCTGGCAAAGACAGCCCAGAGCAGCCTGGACCTGAATGCCACTGACACCTCAGCCCTCAGCCTGGGAAGGGCCAAGGACAGGACCCACCTGAGAAACGTCACAGGAGCCCTTAAAAACTCTGATCTCGTGCTCTGTATTCCGACAGTAATATTTTCCAATGACAAAAGAGGGGTATGAGCAATACCTGATTCCCCTTGGAATGGAGACATCCCAAAAATACACAGTGCTGATGAGGGGCAGAGGACTCAGAGTCTGCTGGGGCAAGTTTTCAGGGATACTCAGGATTTCTGGAAGAAGTGGCACTTCTTGGCAGTTACAGAAGTCCGTAGTGACTTAGGCAGTTTGAGAAATCTCAGGCAGTTTGGGAAACCTCATGCTGCTTTCAGCTTGATTTAGACATAAACATGCCCTTGATCCTAGCAGAGTTTGTAGGGATCTGAGTGAGCAGCGTGAGCACCATTAAGAGTGAAAGAGGTCAAAAGAAGGGTCATTTGTAGCTAATGGCAAGCTCATCTTTCACCTCCCAGCCTCACTTCACCGTCCTTAAACTCCTCTGAGAAGCCTTAATGAAAAAATACTTCTAAAACAGAGCTTTTGGTCCATGAGATGTTGTCCATCACACAGCTTGCTCCAGGGGCTGCAGAGGTTTCCAAGAAGATCCCTTCATTAAAGAAAAAGATGGAAAAATACAATAGAAGGGTTAAAAAAAAAAAAACCATCTGGGCAAAGCAAAGTTTACCAAAGAAATGTAATGTCTGAGGAAAGCAGAACCAGCTCCCACATCCCCCAGTGAGTGTGCCAAGCAGGCAGCCAGGGAAGCTGTCATCCCCTCTTGCCGAGGGGCGGGAATTGCAGAGGGATCAGGAGCAAGGAGCATCCGAAGGCAGGGATAAACAAGCAGCAAGGGTGTCTCTTCCTGGAGCACAGCTGCACTTGAAAATTCAGCTCAGCTGACGCAGATCAGACGCACGCAGCTATTTTTAGGCTCCTTGCAGTGTTTTACTTTGCAGCTGCATTCCAGGCCTGCTCCCATTCCCCCAGCAGCAGGAGAAGCAATGCCTCAATGGACAGGGAAGGCCTTTGGTTGCCTGTGGATGTGTGCAGTGGGAATTTGAGGCAGAGCTTCTCCTGGGAAAATAGTTTTTTTAATAGCAGGTGTGTGTTGAGGGTAGGGGCTGTGCTCCTGCCTTCTTTGGGAGGGAGGTAGAAAGGGGAAAAGAGACTGGGGAGATATCAGGGACCCCCCAACACCTTTGTGCAGCTGGATCTGTATGTTTTCTGGGAAAACCCGGTCGGGCAGGAAGGTCCTTCTGGGTGAGACTGTCCCTGGGATTCCAGCACACTGCGCTGCAAGGAGTGGGGAGATGGGACAAGGGACAGCATCCCACCAACCCTCTCAGCCTTCTGACCCAGGAGACCACCTGGAGCTTTGGTGGTGGCATTAAGGCTTCAGCAGGGATCCAGAGAAAAGGAGTTTGACACAGTGAGACTTACAGTGAGAAATTAGAAAAAAATTAACAAAACAAAACAAAAAAAACCCAACAAAAACAAACGCAAAAAAGTTAACAAAAAAAAAAAAAAAAAAAAAAGGGGGGGGGAATGGGAACCTAAAGCAGCAAAAAAAAAAAAAAAAAAAAAAAAAAAAGAAGTTAAAGCAGTGAAGTCGCGGTGGAAAAGCAGCAATAAGGAGGCCGTGGGCTGCGCCGAGAGCGCCCTCTCCTGGGCGCAGCCAGCAGTGCTCCGGCCCGGGGGGAGCCGGGGACCCCGGAGGGGAGGGAGGGACACGGGCAGGGGGCGATGGACACGCGCAGGGGGCGATGGACACGAGCAGGGGGCGGTGAACATGGGGAGGGGGCGGTGGACACGGGCAGGGGGCGGTGGACACGGGCACGGGGCGATGGATACCGGACAGGGGGTGATGGATACCGAGAAGGGAGCGATTGACACCGGGGAGGGGGCGATAGACATCGGGCAGGGGGCGATTGATACCGGGGAGGGGGCGATGGACAGCGAGGAGGCAGCGATGCGCCTCGGCGGGCGAGTGATGCCCTCTGGGGTGGGAGTGATGTTCCTAGGGTGGAAGTGAAGCTCCCCAGGGAAGGGAGTGATGCTTTCAGTGTGGGAGAGATGCACTCCGAGGAAGGAGTGACGTGACCCAGGGAAGGGTGTGATGCACCCCGAGGAGTGGAGTGACTTTTCCGGGGTGGAAGTGATGCTCCACGGAATGGGAGTGAGGCTCCTGGGGAGGGAGTGGTGCCCCCTGGTTGGCGAGTGATGGTCCCAGAATTGGACTGATGTTCCCAGAGGAGGATTGATGCTCCCAGGGTGGGAGGGATGCTCCGCAGGGAAGGGAATGATGCCCCCAGGGAGAGAGTGGGCGTGGGGCAGAGCCATCCTGGCTCACACACGGTGCAGCCCTTCAGACAAGCAGGCAGCCCTACAGTGATTTGGTACAGCACCAAATCAGCAAAAGGATACTTAGAGGTAAAAATAAGAAGCTAAAGGGAGAGCTGGTCAGGGAAAGCAGGGAGAGGGGAGAAAGCCTTAGGGGACATGAAAGAAGGCTGGCATTAGAGGAAAACAAATAAGAAGATAAAATGAAACACGAACAATCCAAAGTATTAAAGGGTCTCTAGAAAGGACAAGGAAAACAGCCAAGTGCAGCAGGAGATCAGCCATGTCACCCAGCTGGAAATCAGCAAGGAGAGGACTCAAGACACAGGCTGAGATTGATTTTAATATGAGGGAAGTCCTACTTTTTGCAGGCCGGCTCTTGGAGAGCTGACTCAGAACACAGGACAGGGTCCTGCCTGCTCCCCACCAAGGACACTCCCCATGGGAGGGACAGCATCACTGGGGAAGAGGAGCAATGCTTTGTCCTCTTCTCTGGGGACAGCAGTGCCCCTGCCATCATCTCCTGCTGCACGAGGCCACAGGAGTTCCCAGTCTGTGCTGCCCTGGACCCGTCCACGTGTGCTGCTGTCACACGAGGGCTCAGGGCAAGCTGCCTTTTAGAGGTATTGGGAGGAGCAGCTGCGAGTCAGGCTCCAGTTGTGTGAAACGTTTTGGGAACGTTGCTGTTCTGTTGTAAGGAGGCAACGAGGAAGGAGATGAAATCCAGAATCTCGGAGCAGGGGGACAAAACAGAGCAGAAGGAGACAGCCAATCCCAGTAGCCACCTTGACATCAAATCTAAAGACAAGGTTCAGAGTAAGGAACAACAGAAGTGTCACCTCACTGTGCCTGGAGCTGGAGGAGGAGGCTCGGGGCCAGCAGTGCCTGGGACTTGAGCAAGAGAAGCAGGGAAGGAGCAGCTCTGAGAACACTCCAGAGCAGAAGATCTTTGGAGAAGACACCAGAGGCATCACAGCACATGCAAAATCCTCTCAATGCAGCCTTAATGCACAACCTGAGTCTGTCTTTTGGTTGTAGGCACGCAACACAAGTCTGTGGGGTCTGCAGAGGGGTCTGCACCAGCAGGTTTAAGTTTGGGTCTCTTGGGTGAGTGGGGAGGATGCAGGAAGGCAATTGGAATCTCATTTTGCCTTAAATTCAGGCAGGTTTATCGGGATTTATCACCCTGCAGACACAAACAGGCAATATTGCCATGGGATATTATCCCATGGGCTCGAGAGGGGTCCCAGCCTGGTGCTTTCTCTAGGAAAACTCACGCGGTGGCACCAGCAGTGGCTGGTGCAGGACTCCATCTCTGCCGAATGCGGCGCGGCCCGAGCTCCAGCTCCGTCTCCAAGGGCTCCCGACGAGGCCGGCACAGATAAAGGCTTAGCACGGCGGGGCCGGGGGCGGCAGGAGCGGCGAGTGCAGCGGTGCGTCCTGCGCTCCCCCGGCCCCGGGGCAGCTCCGCGCTAATCGCCCGCCTCCCCAGATTAGCACCGGGAAAGCCGCGATTTGGCAGCTCCACCTGCCCTGGAGGAAAGCCCGGCAGTCGTGGAAAACTCAGGAATTCCTGGATTTGCTTGCGAGGCCAAGGAAAATGTTTAGTTCTCTGCCCCCTGTGCTCCCCTCCTCTGTCACTGCGATGGTCGCTGTGGAAAGCTGTCGCTTGTCCTGGTGGCCACAGACCTGTCCCGTAGCCATCACACGGGAAGTGGTGGCCCCACGTCCCCTGCCCTGCACGCCCTCCAGGTTTGGATGGATTCAGGGCTGTGTGACAACGGGAGCGATCCACTCACTCCCTCTCATTAGCGGAGCCTAACGAGCACCCTGATTACCAGAGTCCCCTGATTGTCATCATCCTCATTCCCAGCTCCGAAGTGACCTCGGTAATGCTCGGCAAAAACCTGTTTTAGCTAATCCAAACCAGGCAGCCAACACCGGGGGCTTTGGAGAGTGTATTCACCGCGCAGAAATGTGTAAAAAGAAATCATTAATTAAATAAATCATGAACCTTTTGGTTCAAGGGGGCTGCGGTTTTGTTTCTAGCTGGAGTCAGCTATGCTTGAACACAAAGGTCAACACTGGAAAGAAAAACAGAAACAACCAAAAAACAAAAGGAAACCGGTGAAGCCGGTGAGGCTGGATTAGAGTTTCCTAGATGGGGGTCAGAGAGGGGAGAGCTTTTAGCAGTGATTTGCACTCTCCGAATGAAAGCTTTAGGATTTCGCTCCACTTCAAAGAAAAGATGCCCAGCCCAGCCCAGCCCGCTGCAGCCCCTCCTGGTCCCGGCGGGCAGGCAGGAGCGGGGTGAGCCCTGCTCACGTGGAAGAGGAGGGAGAAGGGGATCACAACCCCTCTCCTCCCGCTGGGGACTCGCCGGGGAGATTTCAAAGCACGGCACAAAGATTGAGCTGCCCCGGCTCCCACTGAGGGAATCAGCGGCTGAGCAGCCAGATCCTCGGGCAGAGCTCCCCAGACCCGCTCCCAGCTCTGCAAAGGCCTGGCTGCAGGGTTTGGGGGCTGTGTCAGGGGTTCAGGGGAGACCTGAGACTGTGGCACAACTCTGGCACTCCACATGAGCAGGGGAGCTCGGCGAGGGGCAGCCCCAGCCCTGGAATGTGGGGTTGGGGTTGCAAGAGGGGGAATGGGATGCCACATCCCTGGAAGTGTTCAAGGTCAGGTTGGACAGGGCTTGGAGCAACCTGGGCTAGCAGAAGGTGTCCCTGCCCATGGAATGAGATTGGAACCAGATGATCTTTCAGGTCCCTTCCTACCCAAACCACTCCACAACTCTCTGATTCCCTGATATCTGTACCCACATGGATGCACCCTCCCTTTGGGCCCTCACACAGCTGAGTCTCCACCTTGTGCACATCCCTCAGGTTTATTCTTGCAGACTTTTAAACTCTGCTCATCTATCAGCACATCCTAAGATATTTCTGGCACCTCACCACAGCCTGACACATGGATCCTCCCCTCGAGGCTCTGGAGCTGCTGTGCTGTTTCCCTGTCCCAGGCAGTTTGGATTGGCAGCTCCAGCCGTGGCTGCTGCTGCAGTCTGGAGCTGTTCCTTTCACTTCAGTGGCACTGAGCTATTTCGGAGCGGCCGGGACCTGCCTGTGCCATCCACGCCTTTCCCAGACACCGGTGGAAGTGGGAGTGCTCTACAAAGGTGGTTTGTGCCACCAGCTCCACACTGGGATGGGGAAATTGCTGCTTTGTCACACCAGGACGTTGGACACGACCTTCTGCAGACACCCATTGCTTCTGCCTTTGAGCTGTGATGCTAAAATGCTGTGGCTCCAGTGTTTTAGGGCTTTTATTTCCCCAAAAAGCACCTTAAAGTACATAAACGCTGCCATTCCCACTACATCCCCTACATTTCACCCTAATTTGAGTTTGCAGCTGTTTCCTTTTTCTTTTTTTTTTTTTTTTTTAGGAGTGATTTATTGTCTATTTCAAAATGTGGAATATCGGTAAAGCCATTTTTTTAAATGGAAAATTTCCCGCAGAGAAGCATTCCTGGTTTGCAAGGGAAACAGCAAATGCATTTGCATCCTTGAAAAATTCCTGTATTAGAATAAAACACCCTTCCAAGGGAATAGGACTCTAAGCACAAATATTTTGCAGCTGCAACAGAAAAATGGAAACGTGCAGGATTTTTGCAATCCATTTTCATAGATTCATGGAATGTTTTGGGTTGGAAGATCACCTGGAGCGGATCACATTTTTGCAGAGTTTTTGCTGCCAGGCAGGAACAGTTCTCACATGGGGATGTGCCAGGGGGCTGCATTCCCATCCCGCTTTATTTCTGTCCTGAGATCCTGCTGAGGGCCGGGAGCGAAGCCCTGTGACCCCGGCAGCACCACGTACCTGGCAGGTAACCACTAAAGCACGGCATGACTCAGAGAGAGTTCTTGGGCAGCGATTAAATACACCGCCAGGACTGATTAACTGCGAAAGAATCCTTCCCCGTAAACGGAAGAAAACACCGCGCTCCCCGCACGTGTCAGGGCAGCGATGGGATCAGCAGAAGCCTTGGCACAGCCCAGCTGCCTTCCCTCGGGACTCAGCACACCTTCAGCCTTGAGGGAACCGTGCTCGGGTGCTCCCAAAGCCAGAAGCCACCCAAGAAGGAAGAACCTCTTCTCCTGTTCTTTGGAGTTAGTTCTGGGGACGTGTCACGGAAGAGCAGCGCATGCACAGAAATAAAAGTGCAATCTTCACTTTATGTCAGTGAATTTCTGCTCAAGCAGAAATTGTTGTCATCCCACGGGGGAAAACTCCGGTGTTGACGTGGGAATAACAGCAAAGGAAAGGACTAAACTACTTATTCCCTCTGCTTTGGTTCATTTTGGAGGCTCTCTCCTCCTGTGTCTCTGACTGACGGGCAGCGTGTGATGCTGAAGTCGGTTAATTGTTATGGATCCCTGGGGCGTTATTCCAAGCCATGTGAAAGCACCGAAGGGAGCAATAATCACCTGTGATTCTGTGAGAGCGTTAATCCTATAAAATCGGGGAAATTCTTCCGTTTGGGGAGCACGTGGGACCGGTTTGCTCGTCTGCAGTGAACCTTCCCCATGCCGAGGGGTCAGATGGAGTCCTTTGGGCTGAGGTGGGGCTCGTCTCTTGGAAACTGCTCCGCTGGGATTTAGGGACGCCAGTGGCTGGAGAAATGGATGATAGAGGCAGAATGAGGCCGTGAGAGACTCGTTACACGGCTGCTTGTGTCCCTGCAGCCGGAAGGGAGGCACTGAGCTGACTGATGCTAACTAAGTTCCCTTGATACTGGTAAAACTGGCCACTGGCAACTCCTTTGGTCTAAAAACTCGATGTCTCCTCCTGGGCAGGAGCCATGGAGGCCAAACTGCCGAACTAAACCCAGCACCGGCTGGGAGGGGAGAGGGTGGCACGGTCTGGGTAGGGCAGTGGAGAGCCCTCCATCCCCAGCACCTCTGGTGGGCCTGAGGGATCTCTTGGTCATCACAAACCTCTGGATCGCAACAGGGTCGGAGCAGCAGAGGGAGATGAAGATGTTTCTTTCGGGCTGATGCCCTAGGCGGTGTTTGGCTGGACGCAGCAGCCCGATCTGTGCCACCAAGCAGCGCTTCCCAGGGGAGGGAGGTGATCAGGGGAGTTATCTGCGTGCCCCAGGGAGTGGGAAAAGTCAGCGCTGTGCACAAAGCGCTCATTCTTCCTCCTTGCCCTGCCAATGAGCAGCTGCTGATTAAATCCCTTTTCAGAGGGGAGAGTTACAAGGCTCCTACAGCTTTCCCAGGCAGAGACCTCTCTGCTCTCCCTGTGTTTGCATTCTCACATCGGCCTCTGCCCACTGAATAACAGCGGTAATTGGATGTGTTTAAACAGCGCTGCTCACTATTGTTTGCCCAGTAATCAGACACGTCTCCCTTTCCCTGGAACCCGAGCGCCACGTGCCGCAGAGGAAGGGCGGCCACAGCTCCTCCTCCTCTCCTCCCACCTGCATCCCCTCACCTCTCCAGGCTGCCCAAGTTGGGCGTGCGAATTGTACTCCGGCCGTAACAAGTTTTCCCTCCATCCGTAGCCAGCGGAACATTGGAGCTGCATCAGGGCAGCCTCGTTGTGTCTGCTGGGGCGGGAATTGTCCCCAGAGGCAAAGGGCTGGAGCAGAGGAGATGGGGCCGACCCTCTGCTTCCCACGGGCACAGCCTGGGGCTGAGGCTGAGCCTGCAACAGGAGGGAACGAAACGCTCTTCGAGCATCTTCCCAGGAATGTTCTGGCTGGCAGTGGGGGACACCTTGCAGGTGTGCTGAGTCTCGGAGATGCACGGGCAGCACTGGTTGGCCACAGATGTGGGATGCACCGGTGGATACTGACACGCCTGTGGGTCAGAGTGGCATTGGTGAGGACCACCAACCCCACAGGGGTCATGGTCTGTGTTGGAGCAGCCCAATTTGCCGGAGAAGCAGAGCAGGTTTGTGCCGAGCATCTCTGCCCTCCTTCCTCTCACTCCCATAGCTCGTTGAAAAGGAAGGGGGGAAAACACCAATCAGCCTCGGAAGCAGGAGCTGAAGCACCACTGGGATGTAGACTCGAGGCCAGTAATGAGCCTTTGCCCCCCGCCTTGGCCTGCGCCGTGCCACGGCTCCTTATCATGACTAATAGACACACTTGCAGAAATCAGAATCTATTTCCAAGTGATTCATGAGCGGGTAGGAAAAGGTGGGGGGGACGACAACAGGCTAAATACACCTGGTAATTTATTTGCTATGAATAATTTGAACAGCCCCGAGTGACGGAGATACCTCAGTTATTTATCCTGGGGGAGAAATTTGCAGGTGCTGCAGACTGAGTGTGCTCCAGAGCAGGCCCTGCCTCCAACGTTTGCCTCCCCCGCCCCAGTGCAAACCTCTATGGCCACGTTTGGAACGAGATACAAGACAAGCTTCATCCAAGCCTTTCATTAATTGCCCTTCCTGGAATCTCCTGCCGGCTAAATTGTTCCCCGCAGAATCCCTGGCTCCAGGGTTAGGAAAGGGTTACTGAGCGCGCCTTCCCGTTTGGGCTGGGTGGGTGGAAATAGCGTTGGCTTTCATCTGCAAACCTCGTAAAGCACGAGCAGCTGCTGAAGGGAGATGGGCGCCTTGTAAATCAGCGAGAGGGATAAAGAACGGAGCGGCCGCATCGCTCCTTGCGCACGGAGCTGTCCCGGTCCCCGGGCCCGTCCCCGCAGGACTCCGGAGGAGGAGCCGTGGCTGTGCCCTGCAGCGTTTGCCCTCACGTAGCTCCCGGGGAGCGCCCGCTGCAGTTTTGGGCCAAGGTTGTTGAAGTTGTTCCTTGAGTGGTTTTCGGAGGCCGGCCCTGCCGTTGTTAATGCGAGTATCTGACGTTTAGTGTCACCATGTTGGAACCGTGGGGTTTTGTCTTCTGCCACCACCAGCCTGAAATGCATTTCATTATTTTTGGTCTTAAAATTCAGAGAGTTTTTTTTTTTTTTTTCCCTCCCATCAAATATCTTTGTATTTGTTTCCAGAAACAAATGATTAGCATTAGTATTCATTAGTATTCGTGTTAACAATTGATAAAGGGCCCACTACTGTAGTATCTGTGCATAGCACACAAAATTCAATTAAAAATATAATAATTTCCTCAAGCCATGATCATACAATCTGTACCATCCCCCAAAGTTAGTTCCTGAAACTTCCCCCAAAGTTTCCTGTGGAGGGAGGGATCTGTTTGCCAGGGAAGAAGGGCCCTGAGTCAGGGATGCTGGGGTGGAATGAGCAGGACCAGGCTGGGGAGGGCAGGAGAGGGCATGTCCAGCACAAACCAGGAATTCCTTTGGAAGCTCCAAGCCAGGGCAGCTCTGCTTCCAGCCCTCATGTCAGTCCTGCAGCAGGGTTGGTGGATCTCAACCAAGGTGCAACCCCCACCAAAGGGGATCTCAAAACGGCTTGAAGGATTTGGGACTATTTCATCCTAATGTTTGCTGCCTCCATCCCTCTGGGTGACTCATTTTTTGGAGTCTGGCACGATGTTTCCCTCTCTCCTGGCTCTCCAGACTTGTTTCCCAGCGTTGCTGGGCAGGAGGTCGCTCCCATGCCCAAGGAGGGTGCTGGGGACCATTGTGTGGCTGGAGACCACAGCCCCGCTGCTTCTCTGAGGAACGGCTTCTGCAGGCCTGCAGAGGACACCGGGGGCTCTTCCCCTCCCTGCTGGGGACCCACTGCTGCCTCCCCACCAGACCCTGATCTCTGCCAGGCCATTTGACTCCCAGCCGACACCTCAGAGCAAACACCACCTCTGCACAAAGCCTACGTGCAGCGTGTGGACACCTTCCCTGCTCGAGGTGCTCTGTTCTGCTGAGCCTCTGAGGGCAGTTCCCAGGCTGGGGATGAGCCAGCGAGGAGCTTTGCTCCAAAATGCCACCACAAACATCTGGCAAGAAACAAAAGACATCTCAGAGGCATCTGGGCTCCCGTAAAGCAGCGTTTGGATGGAAGCCGTTGCCTTTTCAGCCTGCCTGGGTGGATACGTGCCCTGTGGTTTTCCCAGAGCTGGCTCACTCAGTGAGGTCAGTGGCAGAGCTGAGTTTTCACTGAACAGCAGCACTGAGTGGCTGCTCAGGCCTGGTTTCACCGGTTCAACCCAAAGCTGTGTTTGCCACACAGGCTTGGTTCTGCCAACAGCACCAGAATGTTCCGTGTGCTCTGCACAGACTTTTGAGGGATTCAGGCTTGAGGCAGAAGAGCATCTGTCACTTCTGGTTGTCTCTTACTGCCATGGAGTAGAGGACAGCATGGAGAATCTCTTGCTTGCTGGAGAATCTCTTACAGCTGTGGTTCTTCTCCAGCAATCCAGGACCTAAACAACGTGCTTAAATCCTAGCTGCTCTGGAGGTTTTCCAGATCATTTTGGACCACGTGACAAATTACTTCTCCAGGATTATGGCAGGCAGCCATTGGTAGTCCTGGGGATTCCCAGGATTCCCATTATCCTAGGAATGTGTCATGGGGAAGAAATGGTCTTCAGTGCTTAAAATGCCCCAACCCACCCCTGGAACTTCACCCTGAGAACCAGGAGTTGTAGGAGTAGTGAGGAGAGGTCTGGAGAGTTTCCAGTAGGATAAATTGGTTGTTTATCAGCTCTTTGATGGGTGTCAGGTACTACCTTCTCACAGGCTTTGTGTTTTTGCCACATCAGGGTCTGTAAGAAGAGCAGGGAAGAAACTTTATGGCTCCTGTACGGTTTGGTTCATTTAGGTGGGAACCTTGACTGTGCTGAGGGCCTGGCTGTGTTTGAGGGGGCAGATGTTCACAAGAGGGGACACACCGACCAAACAGTGCCACTCCACCTTGAGTGACAGATCCAAAATAAATGGAATGGACATGAATTTAACCACACTTCACTAAAACAGATGGTTCTGAAGCTCTGGCACCTCGACCCTTGGGGACATGGGTGGTGGCTACTTCTAAACATCATTGGTCTCGTTCAGATATCCAAATACAAAATGTGCTACTCAGGGGCAAGACACAGGTGTGCAGGAGACCTGAGCCTCTGAACTGGTGTTGAGAGTACACATATCACTAGAATGAGTATTTTCCTCTGTACATTTGCATTGTGACCAGATCTCCACTGCTCATGTTATCTATCTGTGTTAGAAACAACAAGACAATATTTTAGGTGTTTCTTCTGTTTGCAGAATGCAGAGTTGGTCATGTCTGCTTGAGCACCACATTCTTTCCACAGGCTTTTTTTCATGTCAGCCATCCAGAAAAAAAGCTGCTCCAGAGCTCACCTGACACACCAAGCCCTGCAGGTCACTTACCTTCTTTGCCACAGGCTTTTTTTCCACCTTTGTAACTGTGTTTCTCCACGCCTGATGCATGGCTGGGAGCAATCCCGCTGCACAGCTCCATCACAGGGTGCGATCCCACTGCAGAGGTCCATGCCAGGCAGGGAGGACAGCTGGATCACAGGCAGCAATCCCATTCCAGAGCTCCATCCCAGCCCAGGGAGGATGGCTGGATCATGGCGATGAAGCCGTCAGCCTCTCCAGGAGTGGAGGTGGGGAAGTGTGGGAGATAAACAGTTCAGCCTTGGCACTTTTCTTGAAAGTTGTTGCTTCTATTTCAGAGATCATGTGCCTGAAAACCTGTCTGGGTTTTTTTTTCTGACTGTATCAGTTGGTCTAATAAAAGATACTGCTTCTCCTTACAAGCTTGCTCTGCACTCCTGAGCTCAGGTCCTTTATCCTTCCCTTCATGCTGCTGACAATGACTGAGGCTCCCTGGCCATACAATATCTGGGAAGTCAATGCCGTGTCAAGCCCCCAGGTTTACACCCCCGGCCACAGTGAATGCACTTATTTACTGGAGAGAATCATCAGCTCTGCCTCCTCCTGCTGCTGCTGCAGGGAAAGCAAAATCCAGGGGGGTCTGCAGGGACCCTTCCCTGGGCAGGTGGGCTGATGCACCCATGGGGCTCTGCAGCATGGGAGGGGAATCCCAGCGGGTTTCCACCAGGCATCTCTCACCCTGGGAAGGACGAAAAGCTCTTCAGCCACTCATTGTTTAACTGCTGAAGTTGCTAATGGACGGCCTTAGGAGATGGCACAGAGGTGGCACTGCCTCAGGAGTCTCCAGCAGGATGGCACCCAGAGACTCTTTGTGGATTCCACGGAGTCCAAGCTGCTGCCTGATTCCTTGGGGGCAGTTTTGGTGCCGTCTACCACAGCATGGTGTCTTCACAATGTCACCCCAGGAGGCTGCTGGCCTGGCTGCACTCTCGCTGCTCACTGCAGCACTTCCACACAGCAACACGCAGAGAACTGGAGGTGTGAGGGAGACAGAGGGAAGAAGATTTTCACAATAAGGGTGGTGAGGCCCTGGCACAGGTTGCCCAGAAAGGTGGTGGACACCCCATTCCTGGAAACATTCAAGTTGGATAGGGCTCTGAGCAACCTGCTCTAGTGGAAGGTGTCCCGGCTCATTGCAAAGTGCTGGGAGTTGATGACCTTTAAAGGTCCCTTCCAGCCCAAACCATTCTATGATTCTCTAATTCCACAACTGTGCTGAATTTGGTGCTCTGGGAAGGCTGGTATAATTCGAGGCATATTTTTTCTGTCAGACATTGCACTGGCTCACTGATTAGGACCTGATCACCCCAGTGAAGAGCGCTGTACCTGCCCACAGAGGGAGCAGGGCACAGGTTTCACAGCACTGGCGGCTCCCCGGGATGACTGGCCACACCACAGGATTGTCACCTGCAGGGACCCCGAGCCAGGAGGGAAATCCCTGCAAATATCCATCACCTTCCTCATTAACAGTGAGCCACAACTATAAATGGTGCTGCAAAAGGGCAGTGGACACATCACCTGTGAGGAATGAGAGCTAAACACACAGAGCACTCAGCTAAAGGAAGGGGTGGGATGGGAATTGCACATGGATAAAATGTGCAGAACAAAAATTAAGTTTGGAAAGGGTTGTAAACTTCTGCCTCAGGTCCTAATCCGAGGGGAATCTTTAGTTTTGAAGCAAGTTATCCTCCAGCTCTCTCCCATGGAAGGTGGTGCCTTCCCAGGGAGCATCTCTTGTTGGCCAGCGTGAGCAAGCAGCTCGTGGGATGATCCAATCTGCCACATCCATCACTGCTCCCCTCTTCTGTCAGGGATGCACAGGGCAGTGACCTGCTCCATTAAATCTCTCCATGCAGGGGGCTGGATCCCTGTAACTGTTTATAGCTGGAGTTGAATAAATGCCTTTTTCAGGGTGGGGGGGATGAAATTGAAAAAGAAACACTGTAAAAATGCAGAAAGAATAACCTGTAAGTATCCAGTTCTGCACAGTATCTGTGAACACATCAGTGCTGC
Source organism: Vidua macroura (assembly GCF_024509145.1). Classification (NCBI taxonomy): domain Eukaryota; kingdom Metazoa; phylum Chordata; class Aves; order Passeriformes; family Viduidae; genus Vidua; species Vidua macroura. The sequence goes on along the minus strand of NC_071580.1, from coordinate 21,005,575 downwards.
TGCCTGGATGAGCTGCTCTGTGCATATATTTTCCATATATCTCTCCCAGAAAATATTATTTGATGGCATGTGATTAAAAGGGTCTTTTTTAATATGTGGCACACGCATAACAAAATGTATGTGTGCACTTGCATGTAAAATAACCAGATATGAGGGAAAAGCAGGAATAAAATCATCCCTGGCAATGCCTGGTGGTATTCTGTGCACTGAGCTAATTTCGGGTATTTGGAAAAAGCATTCCTGGTGGTGGGACTTTCACCAAGTCCCACAGTACAGCAAGCAGGACCTGCATCCTCAGTGCCCCTGAAAAGCCCCAGAAACCTGGAAGTCTTTCCAAACGTGCTTCCTTCAATTAAAAATCAATTAAAAATCCCCTCCCTTTCCCAGTGCCCTGAAGCATAAAAATAATAAAGTTATTTAAAGATCCATTATTTCCTAAATAAAGTTGAATTGGGGGATATTTTCAAATTCTAGGTGCTCTTCACCTCTCACTTCTGGCAGTTGCAAGCCCGACCGTGATTCCCGCGAGGAGGAGCAGGAGGAGGCTGAAGGCAGAAATACAGCTCTATTTATGCTGATACTGGATCTCGGGCTACATGATCTCATCTAATTTAAAGTTACTCCAAATGAACTATCTCCAAGAATATAATTTTAATGTTTCCCTATCAGGCCATTCTTATCTCTCTGCATTATCATGATATCATTCAGGAATAATAATCGCACCATTAGTTTTGGTGTCTAAACAAGCTGGTGGGGAGAAATGGATTTCAATCACCGCCCTGCAAATTGCTGCCCTCCTCAAGAAAAAAAAAAAAAAAAAAAAAAAAAAAAACCCAAAAAAAAACAAAATCAAAAAAAACAAACCCAAAAAGGGTACAAAGTTTGTAAAATCCAACCCTGGGAGGCTGTAAAACTTCAATAGATACCCTTCCAGGAGAAAGGATTTAGGGGGGAAATGGAAGTATTTAAGTCTTTAAGGATGGAAGCGTTGGAATCTCGAAGGAAATCTTTCTTTTCCCATTTTTTTTTTTTAAGCGAGGGCATTTATGGGATGTAAATGAACAAACCGGAGCCCGAAATGCCCCGAGCTGATGGAGCGTGTGTGCTGCAGCACGGCGAGGCAGCAGCCAATGAAAGCCGGGCTGCCGATTTTTTATCATTAATATTGCGAAGCAGCATTAACTGATTGGAAAGACTTTTCGGGAGCAGGCAGAGCCTGCGAGCCATCGCTCCCTCCCGAACGATTTGCTACCCGGATTTTGGAGAACGACGCCCGGCTCCTCTCGTTTAATCTTGCCGAGGGATGACGAGCGATACGATTTCTCCCTCTCCTTCGAAGAATTTGAAAAGAAACAATAAAAGCGAAGGGAGTTTTGTATTTTAACCGTCGGAGGGGAAAGCACACGGTGCTGAGGAGAGGGGCAGCGGCTTCAGCGCGTTGTTGAGCGCGGCAGCTCCGCGGGGCAACGCGCCGGCAGCTGGGGCTGCCGATAGCTCTGTTTCCACGGAAAAGGTGGAGTAAAAAAATAAGTTTCCACGCGTGTCACCCTACCATGGCCACGGCCGAGCCCGCGAGCGCCTGTCGGGGCGAGCAGCGCACGGGCAGCCCAGCCCCTGCCCGTGGCGACCGTCCCGCCGGGTCACCGGGACCACGCGTGGCACGCAGGTCCCCGAGAATGGGCCACGTCGCAGGCGACCCTGGGGGGACAGCTGCAGGAAGGGGCCGCCTGCACCCACCTTTTTTTGTTTGCGGGTCCCATATGAATATCAGCGGCTGCTGGGGGTGGGGAGAAGCTCGGGGGATCCCACCCTGGGATGGGGGCACATTTCCCTGAGGAAGAAGCGGTGCCGTAGCGGAAGGATCCCGCCCGGGGAGGTCCCGCCCGCCGCCCCCGCTCTGGGCAAGGGGGTCCTGGTGCGGGCTGGGAAATTCGTGGCGCATTTCTGGGCACAACGAAAAAAGCTTCTGGGACGGAGCCGGCGGCAGCAGATCCAAAGCTTCGGGCGCTGCCGGCCCCGTCCAGGTGAGCGGACTCCACATCCTTGGCCCCTTTCTTCTTCTTCTTCCTCCTCATCTTCCTTCTCCTCCTCCCCGGCTCCGCACGCACAGGGCTCTGCCGGGAAATGAAAGTCATTTATTGCGAAGAAGGAGGAAATAAGGGCGAAGGTGGTTTATTCTATTATTATTATTAATATTATTTGGACGGGGTGGGGGAGCCGAGAGCCCCCCCGCAGCGGCGGCCCGGCACAGAGCGGCCCGCGGCGGCGGCTCCCCTCGGGCAGGAGGCGAAGTTTCGGGCGGAGAGGCGCGGGGGGACCCCGGAGGGGCCGGGCTGGCCGCACCCCCCGACATCTCGTTTCTCTCCCCGGTCGCTGTCGGACGCGGGCGGGCGGGGGCAGGGGGCGGCCCGGGGGGGCCTTTTCGGAGCAGGTTTGTTAACCAAAGCAGGTGCTAAAAACCAATAAGCCCGGAACAAACGCGGTCCCCCACGGGAGCCGGGACAATTGTTTCCATTTAATAAATATTTTCCCCACGGGCGTTTCGCGGGAGGCAGGCAATTATTCAAAGCAAGCCGGGACGCGGGCCGGCTCCCGGGGTTAAGCGGGGCTGCGGAGCGGGGAAGGCGGGGGTTGGGGAAGCGAGAGAGCGGCCGGGAGCGCGGGGAAGGCGGGGGCAGCGGGGGGCAAGCGGACAGCGGTGGGCGCACGGCGGAGCGCAGCGCTCGCAGCCCCGACGGCGGCGGCGGCGGAGCCCGGAGAGCGCCGGGACCGGCCCCGCTCCGCGTACCCCAGGGATGGGGGAAGATGAGGAAGATGGGGACGACTCCCTTCTCCTTCCCCCTTCCTCCACAGCTGTTATTAGCGCAGCAACTCACAAAAGCCGTCCTTTTAATCCGCGCGTTAGAAGGCGGGGGGGGGGGGGGGGTGGGGGTTCCTCCTGTCCCCTCCTTCCTTCCTCCTCCTCCCTCCTCTGTCCCCTCCCCTCCTCTTCCTCTCGCCCTTCCTCTCTCCCTCTCTTTTTAAGCGGGCCCCCTCCGCGCTGATTGGGCGCCCGGCCGCACTGTGACCGCCCTGCCGCTATGTCAGCCTGCCCGCCGCAGCCCCGCGCCTTTGAACTGCCCCGCACCGCCCCGCGTCCCCACCGCCGGCCCGGTGCTGCGCCCGGCGGCTCCCCGCCCGCCTAGTGCCCGCCGGGCCCCGCGGGCCTCCGCTCCGCGCCGCTCCGCGCTGCTCCGCGCCCCGCCCCGGCACTGCTCCCGCCGGGGACGGCCTTGGCGGAGGACCTGTGATGATCAGCTGAGCCCGCTCCTGCCGCTCCTCCGGCTCCTCCGGCCTTCTCCCGCCGTTCCTCCTCCTCGCCCTCGTCCTGCCGCCGCCGTCCGGCGCCCCCAGCCGCCGCGCCGCGCCCCGCAGAGCCGCCCGCCCGCCCGCCCGGCCGAAGCATGTCCAAGCCCAGCGACCACATCAAGCGCCCCATGAACGCCTTCATGGTGTGGTCCCGCGGCCAACGGCGCAAGATGGCCCAGGAGAACCCCAAAATGCACAACTCGGAGATTAGCAAGCGGCTGGGCGCGGAATGGAAGTTGCTCTCCGAGGCGGAGAAGCGCCCGTACATCGACGAGGCCAAGCGGCTGCGGGCGCAGCACATGAAGGAGCATCCCGACTACAAGTACCGGCCCCGGCGCAAGCCCAAGAACCTGCTGAAAAAGGACAGGTATGTCTTCCCTTTGCCTTACCTCGGGGAAACAGATCCCTTAAAGGCCGCCGGGCTTCCCGTGGGGGCCACTGACTCGCTGCTGAGCTCCCCGGAGAAGGCCAGGGCTTTCCTGCCTCCCACCTCAGCACCTTACTCCTTACTTGACCCCAGCCAGTTCAGCTCCAGCGCCATTCAGAAGATGACTGAGGTTCCTCACACCTTAGCCACCAGCACCCTGCCCTACGCCTCCACCTTGGGATACCAGAACGGGGCGTTCGGCAGCTTGAGCTGCCCCAGCCAACACACCCACACTCACCCCTCGCCAACTAACCCGGGCTATGTCGTGCCATGTAACTGTACCGCTTGGTCGGCTTCCAGTTTGCAACCTCCAGTTGCCTACATATTATTCCCAGGCATGACCAAGACTGGGATAGACCCCTATTCTTCAGCACACGCGACTGCCATGTAACACCCACCCACCCACACCCCCACAGGCGTGTGTGTGTGCGTGTGTCCCCCACCCCGGCCGGCAGCTGGAACTGGGATTCCTCCGTGTGTGCATGTACATAAAACCTGCAAGAGCAAAAGGCCACCCGAACCAGGACTCTGCCGCCCGCCGCCGGGCCGGGACAGACGCGGACGCTGCCTCGGAGATGCTCTCGCCTAAAGCTCGCCACGAGAGCTGGCCCCAGGCTCGGGGGGGATCTGCAATCGCGGGGGCAGATAGGAGCCCGGCACTTGTAAGAGTTGTAAATGTGTTTAAAAACAGAAAAGCAAAGCGAACCTTGAACTGCCCTTTCGGGACAAAGCGGGGAGAAAAAGACAAAAAAAAAAAAAAAAAAAAAAAAAGAGAGGCGGTTTCGATTTTTATTTATTCTCTTAATGTCTATGAGTTCTCCAGGGTCTCATGTCACTTGGACTTGACTTTGGGAAGTCCCGGTCTTACTCTGATTTTATTTTTTTTTCCTCGTTGTTTTCCTTTTGCACATTGAAAAATGAGATCAGCTGTGTTATATATATATAAATATATATATATTTTGCCACCACGTACTACTAGGTAAAATTGCTTTTCATGTCAGAAAAAAGGCTCTTCAAAGTTAAAAAAGAAAAAAAAAAGACAAAAAAAAAAAGAAGGGGAGAAACATTTATATTTAAAACCTATGATAGTGTTTGCTTAATTTAAAAGAGATAGTCCTTAAATTTGTGTGATCCAGTGAGACTAGATCTAAGTTTACTTTAGACAGAGCGTCAGGTATGAAGTCAGGCAGTAGAATTGTAAAAAAATTAATACTACTACTACTACTAACCGAATAAAAACCGATGGCAATTTAAATATGTTTTCACAATGTCTTGGGCAAGAAGAAACAGAAACTAAGATGTATCCGGCAGGATTTTACCTCGTTAAACCTTTTCATTTGTTGAACAAAGCCGTTTTGAATAAAGACAATCTGTCATCAAACGAGGCAAGTGCGTGCTGTGAGTGCGGGGACGCAGCCCCGCGTCCCACACCGGGGGCCGCGGGCGCTGCCCCCGCGCCGGGAGCGACCCCTGCCCGCAGCCCCCGGCTCTCCCCGGGCCGGGGCCGCTCTGGAGCCGTGCCGTGCCGTGCCGTGCCGTGCCGTGCCGTGCCGTGCCGTGCCGGGTCGGGCTCCGCTCGGAGCCCGTCGGGGAAACGCGGCTGCGGGCGGAGAAAACTTGCGGAAAGACGGGATGGAGCGGAGCGAAGCCGGGGGCCTGCGGGGGGCTGCTCCCCCCGCCCCGTCCCGTCCCGTCGGGGAACCGGCTTTTCCCGAGTTGCCTCCGCGGCGTTGAAGTTTTAGCGGTGCGAGGGAATATTTGGAGCGGGGAGGGGAGCTTTGGCGGTGCTGGAAGGGGGTGGTTTGCAATTTGTGCGGATCAATTAGCGGTGTTTGGGGTGCTCTTTCCTTGGCGAAGGGAGGGAGTCGCGGGGCAGAGACAAGGGGAAGGAGGAAGAGGCAGAGGATCCGTCTGGAGGGGCTGAATAGCCGGAGCGCTGCGTGTTTGGATGTGCTTTGCTCATTAAGTGCTCTTTGGAGACCGATGTTAGAATTAAACGGCGTAACACAATTAACATACATGGGGCTTGAATGGGAGGGTAAGCGGGGGAAGAATAGATAGATAAATAAATGAGAGATCAGGCGAAGGTAAACAAAAGGGGAGAGGAGAAAAGGGCTGAAAGGAGAGGTTAGAATGGCTGCTCCAGCCTTGTTTAGCATGACAAAACGGCTCTTACAAATGAGGACAATTAAAGGAGCTGGCTTGGGGAGGGCCTGGGAGCCGCGGGACGATCCGCTGGGACACGCGGGGCTGGATGCGGCCGGCGTGGGGCGGCGCGGCGGCGGCGGGCGCTGATGTAACCCCAGCTGACAGGCGCTGTCAGCCCGGCTGATAACACCGATAGCTCAGTGTCCTCCGACATCCACCCGCATTAGTCTGACAATGGTCGGAGGCAGAGCCGGGCGGGGGGAGCGCCGGCCCCGGCCCGCCCGGGCCACGCCGGCCGCGGGGCAAAGCGGGGGCCCTGCGCCCGTGCTCCGCTCCCCACCGCGGCCGAGCTTTGGGGGCCGCCCCGTACCCCTGAGCCCCGCCACCCTCGGGGCCGCTCCGGCGGCTCGGTGGGGGCCGCGGCCTCGGGGAAACATCGGGGCTCGGTGGGGAGCGCGGGGCGACAGGGCTGGAAACTTTGGCGGGGATCTTTCCTTCCTACTTTCCTTCTTTCTTTCGCTCTCTTCCTTCTTCCTTTCTCTTTTCTTTCCCTTTTCACTCCTTCCTTCCTGATTTCCTTTTAACCTTATTTTCTTATCTTTATTTATTAATTCCATCTCCTTCTCTCTCCATTTCACGTTTTCCCCTTCTCTCCTTCCGTTCTCCTTCTTTTTCTCCCTCTCTCTTTCTCTTTTCCTATTTCCCTCTCTCTTTACTCTCCCTCTCTTCCTGCTTCTCATTCTCTTTTCCTCGCTGCCTCGCCGTCCCCCTCCCACCCCGCTCGCCCCTCCGCAGCCTCTGCTCGTCGTGTTTCGTTCCCGTTCCCTGCGCCGTGTTATCCCTCCAACCCTCCCGCCCGGTTGCAGGTGTGTAGCTATTTAACTCGTGGAGATAAAGAAATTAACACTGCAATGAACCGATTACTGACTTTGATGTCAAAGGGAAACCAAAAACAGAAAGAAAGAGGGGGAGAGAAAGAGAGAGAGAGGTGAAAAAAAGCTATTCCCTCGAGGGGGAAATGCAGCTCCTTGTCAAACCTGTTTCCCCACAACTGTCTCCTTCTTTCAATAAAATCATTAAACAAAGGCCGAGGGGTTATGCGCACCACGCCTTGGGTGCGCGGCCGGGCGCTGTCCCGGGCTGGGCTTCGCTGCGGAGCCTCGCCCGCACCCGCGGAACCCCGCGCAGGCAGCGCGGAGCCGAGCGGGGCCGGGCGGGGAGCGGAGCACCGCGGCCTCGGGCCCGAGTCACTCCTGCCGCCGGGCCCGCTCCCCCCGCAGCTCCCCTCGCCCCAGTTCCTTTCCTTTTCTTTTCTTTTCTTTTCTTTTCTTTTCTTTTCTTTTCTTTTCTTTTCTTTTCTTTTCTTTTCTTTTCTTTTCTTTTCTTTTCTTTTCTTTTCTTTTCTTTTCTTTTCTTTTCTTTTCTTTTCTTTTCTTTTCTTTTCTTTTCTTCTCTTCTCTTCTCTTCTCTTCTCTTCTCTTCTCTTCTCTTCTCTTCTCTTCTCTTCTCTTCTCTTCTCTTCTCTTCTCTTCTCTTCTCTTCTCTTCTCTTCTCTTCTCTTCTCTTCTCTTCTCTTCTCTTCTCTTCTCTTCTCTTCTCTTCTCTTCTCTTCTCTTCTCTTCTCTTCTCTTCTCTTCTCTTCTCCTCTCTTTTCTCTTCTCTTCTCCTCTCTTTTCTCTTCTCTTCTCTTCTCTTCTCTTCCTCATCTCTTCCTCATCTCTTCTCTTCCTCATCTCTCTTCCTCCCTTTTTTTTTTTTACTATTCTCCTCTCCTCCTCTCCTCTCCTCTCCTCTCCTCTCCTCTCCTCTCCTCTCCTCTCCTCTCCTCTCCTCTCCTCTCCTCTCCTCTCCTCTCCTCTCCTCTCCTCTCCTCTCCTCTCCTCTCCTCTCCTCTCCTCTCCTCTCCTCTCCTCTCCTCTCCTCTCCTCTCCTCTCCTCTCCTCTCCTCTCCTCTCCTCTCCTCTCCTCTCCTCTCCGGAAATGGTTCGGCTCAGTGCTGCCTGCAGGACCACCTAGACACTTAAAATCATCCACTTTGGCCTTGCTTTAAACAAAACAACAAACAAGAGAGGGGGAGAAAAGATCTTGGGAGGCCGAGGGGATCGGGAGAGCCCTCGCTGGCGCCCAGGTGTAGCTGTGCAATCGCCAGGGAGCTCTGCTGCAGGAGAGACAAAGACAGAAGGGGAATTAAGTGATGTTAAAAAACTTTATTTTAAAGGACACATTAAGCCCATAGAAGTCTCTGAGAGATATTACTTATTTCTGCTTATTAGTGATAATAGCCCGGTAAATTTGCTATTGAGTGTATCAAAGGCATTCAAAGAGACTTTGAAACATCAAAAAGATTGCAATTCTGATTTTACGGTTTTATTCCAGGCCCGACCTCCTGGCTACATTCCTTGATTGTAGTGTTTAAAAGTAAGCGGTGATCAGAAACACGTCCTCCTCCTCCTCCTCCTCCTCCTCCGCCCGCAGCGGCCCCGACCGGCCGGGCCGGGCCGGGGACCCCGGCGGGGCTGCCGAGGGCCGGCGAGGGGCTGCGGCTGGCAGCGGGTCCCGCAGGCACGACGGTCCCCCCGCCGCAGCGTCCTCACCGCCTCTCCTAAAAAATATCACAAAATCACTCCAAATGCCTCTAACGCAAAATTTTGAGGTGAAGGCAGCCCAGCCCCGGCTGCTCCCTGTCCCCTCGGGGGGCTGCAGGAGCCCGGTGCCGCCGGGGGACGCGAGCTGAGCTCCCCGTGCTGCGCCGCGCTCCGGAGCGAGGAAGCCTCGGGGCTTTTGATGTGTCTGTAATTTACCCTTTTTATTATTATTTTTCTTTCGGTCCTTAATTTTACCTCCTCATCTCTCTTTTCTCCCTTTACACGCCTCTATTCCAGTTGGGGTGTTTTATACCAACATCAAAGGGACAACGCAGCCTTCATTATTATTATTATTCCTTTCTCTTTTTTTCCTTCCCTTTTTTATTAGGGCAAAATACTTCATTATTCCTGAACGCTCCTCGTTCGGAAAGCTAAACAAGAAATAACGTGCAGGGTCTGTGCAGGTCCACGCTGCAACAAGGCAACATGTGTACGCCTAAAAGCCCCGAAATTAAATCCAGGTTGATCACAATTTAAAAGAGGAGAGCGAGGGAGCGGGAGCCGGCTCTTTGAGTGGGTGAGAGAAAGAGGGGAAGAGATGAGTAGCTGGTAATTATTGAAATATAAGGATGAGATTAATTCAAAGGAAACAAACTATGAAAACAATTGGAGCCGAGTGAAAAGCAAAACCCAGATTAGAATTTGCTTGTGGTTTGTTGTCTGTCTGCTTTCTTTCCTCCTCCCCACCCATTGTCACAGTGCAAGGCAATGGGATTTGCACACTTGAGGTGTAATAGCATTACTGCATTAATTAAAATTTTCATTTCACGTCCAGATTGTTTACTTATCTGCTGGAAACATATGTCGGGAGAAGTTGAGATTCTGGATTCTGCTCCGCTGCCCAAGGTGCAGCGCAGTACAGGGGGGGAGAGGATGACTTCAGATTTTTTTTTCATTGCATCCTCCAGCCTTATCTCTCTGCTGTAAATTATAAGGAGACTCCATTGAACTGAATATGAAGATTATATTTGCGAGCGGCGCGTCCTGGAGCGGCCCCGGTCCCACTTTGAAATGAAACAAGCTTTGCAGACCCCGAGCCCCCCTTTTCCTCCCTCCCCGTGCGGTCGCAGCCCCCCAGGATTGGGGGCGGCCGCACGGGACGCCCCGAACCCGGCCCGCTCCCGGGGGAAGGGAAGAAAGGAGAGAGGGAGCGCCGCGCTGCTCCGCGCTGCTCCCGCTGGCCCCTCGCTCCCGCCCGGGAAGCAGCGGGCAGAACCGCGAGGCTCCCCCGCCTCCCAAAAGCTGTCCCCCAAAAAACACGCCCGGGGAGGGCGAGCATCCCCCGTCCCTGCCGCTGGGACAGGGTCGCGCCGTCGGTGCGGGCGCTGCTGGGCTCCGGCGGGGCTCGGGATGCTCGGGCGCCCGCAGCACTTGGTGGGAAGCGTTTGTTTGTCTCTTGCTCCCCATTTTTTCTCCTCTTTTTTTTTTTTTTTTTTTTTTTTTTTGGTGTTTTACTTTACTATTTTATGTGGGGTTTTTAAATTTTTTTTTTTTTAAGAGACCCCTGAGAAGGCAGCGAGGTGCCGTCCTCTCCGCCGGGTCTATCTGTAATTGAATCTAGGTCAGTTATTCTAAAGCATGGGAGAGGCTGATTCCCTCTTTCCGACATCAGCCCGGAATTTGGGAGGCGGGGGGGTGGGGGAGAAAGGAGGAGAGGGGGGTCTTGCAATTTCATTTAAAATGTAATGGTGGATGAACCGATAAGCAAATAGGGGGAAAAAAAGGCTCTGCTTAAAAGAAAAAAAAAAAAAAAAAAAAAGCCATGCTTTTAATATGCTTCCAGATGGGGGGAAAATGATTTACATGGGAGTTTATTTCCTCTTTGCTGATATGAAAGAATTACAGATACAAAACCCACTGATCTATAGAATAAAAAAAAAAAAAGAAAAGAAATGTTATTTTCCTGTAAAGGTATCAGTTCATTTATATTCATTTAACCATCCATCCATCAATTCACTTTCTCACTCCCTGCACATTCTCTCTGCCTCTGGTAAACCTACCCCACTAATATACTTTTCTGGAATATACAATGAAGTTTCCTTAAAAAAAAGAAATTATATGAGATTCAGCTGGAGTAGGTAAAGTGAAGTTTCCCTTCTCCTTCTCTCTCCAGCTCCTCTTTTATGTTCCGGACTTTGAGTAAATTAGCAACGTGAAAAAAAATGGTTTGGTTGGGAAAAAAAAGTCTGTGTATATCTATAAATAATATATGCAGTGTAGGTGTTAGAGATGTGTCTATATGTATATATACAATATACAGAGAGCAGGGTTCATGTGCTCAACACGTATGTGCTGCATCCCTGTGCTTGTGTGATACCAACAGCTCATTCTCTGCCTCTAAAATAAAACATGCCCGTATTGTACAGCTATTTACAGCGTTCATATATCCACGGCCCCAGATTTAACCACCCACCCAGCCTGCGTATGCTGCAGATATGCACGATATATATGATACCCGAGCACATGCAGAGGCTCTGAATTGGAGCAGAACATCTGGATTTAAATATAAAATATTTCCCTAAATTGTCAGCACGTGTCCTTTGGGAGGGCTGGGGCACCCGTGGTGCCCATATTTTGGTGCTCTCTGGCACAAGCTTGGCCACGCACAAAGCCCACGGCACAGCTCAGCCCGGCGGCCTCTGACCTGCCAAACCCGAGGGCCACCAGGGCTGGATTTGTTTGCATTTTGGATGGTACCTGGAGCTGACATCCAAATTCTCCTGCAGGAGAGTGGCCGGAGAGCAAACCTAAACCTCTCCCCTGACACCTCCGAGTACCAAACCAACCCCACCTGGCCGAGCTCTTCCCGTGGCTCTGCCTCGCCGGGCGTGAGGTGGGGACAGGGGTGACCTCCTTCTCCCGGCGCTCTCGGTGTGATGGCCCTTCCTCACAGGGATGGCTCCAGGGAGGATGAGCTGGCCCTTCCTCACAGGAATGGCTCCAGGGAGGATGATCCTGTGCCCAAAGACACATCTGTCATTTCCCGGACACCTTTGCCGAGGCTGGGAGTGGAGGGATGTGGAAAAACTTCTTTTTCTGCTTTAAATGCAGTGACAGGAGCTGTGTAAGAAGTTGCTTTTTTTCTTGTTAAAAGCAGGTAAATAGAGAGACAGACAGATTTGGAAATGCCTCTATATATATAGATAAAAATATATGTCTTTATCTCCGGCCAGATACGGATATAGATCCGCACAGAATTTTCCTGGTGGTGGCTGTTAAAGAGCTCCAAGCCGGTGCTCAGGGGGTCCTCGCCAGCCTTTCCCAAAACTCCCTGTGCAAGTAAAGGCACCAGGCAATCCCCCCCAGATCAAACAGGCTGGTGGCACTGTGGAGCCCAGCCCCTCGTGGGTGCCTGCCCTGCACAGAGCCCACATCAAAGGCCGGAGTTCCCGGGCTCCGTGCTGGAAGTGACACCTGCAGATGTTCCCCTGCCTCGTGTTTGCAACCCGGACCTGAACAAACACATAATCACATCACATAGCATAATTAATAGAGCTATCACCATGAAGGACTCTTAAAGGGAAGGCTGTTGAAAGAGAGTTCCTGAAGATAATCCTTTTAAAAGGTTTCCTTAAAATGCAACCACTAGCGGGAATAAGGCAGGTTTAGTTCCAACATCTTAATACCTCTGCAGAGCAGAGTTTTAGATCTTGTAAATGCCTTTCCTTTAATAGTGGTTTGACTTTTGATTTGGGACTTGCACTTTTTGGAGGATCTTGCTGCTCTTGTGGTTCTCAATAGAGAAGGTCCTTGAGGAGGCCCAGCCTGGCTCAATTGAGCTGTCGGGGACTCATAACCTCATTCCTGCTGGAATTCCAACATGGTCCCATCCTGTCCGGGCTGGTGTCCTGCACTTGTGTCTAATAATCGATTTGAACAATTTTCAGGGTGCTGCTTAATTTGTTTCTTTTCTCATTCTGGATTACACCCCAGCTCCTGTCCCACAGGTAGTGGGGTTCAGCTGCTCCCCAGCTCTTTCCTTAGCATTGCCTCCCGACTCCTCCACTGTGCTCAGAGAATTCCTGCGTGGCGTTGGTGCCAGGGCTGGTGAGTAAAACACTTTATTTTGGCTTTCCCAAATGATGTCTGTGTGAAATGAGCAGAGCCACACAGTGATCTGCGTGTCCAGGGGATAAATGGGCCCCAGTGGGCTCTGCCTGGTGCCCCCTCAACCCTTCTTCCTCAGCCTCCCGTCCCAGGAGCTCTTCCCATGGTTATTTGGCATCCCCACGTTTCTCAGGTTTTGCATGGAGAGGGCAAAGCTTGAGGAACTGGGACCACCTGGTGGAGCAGACCCCTGGTAGGAGACTCTGGGAGCAGCCAGGTGCTGCCTTTTGCTGTCACTGCTTTTCTGGAGCTCCAAGCCAGGATCCAGCCTCCTGGTTTTCAGCAGAAAAAGTTTAGATTTGTGAAAAATGTTGTCAAATTGGTGTGGAAATAAGTGAGGGCCTCTGGAGTAAAGGGATGATGGACAACAAGAGCAATGATTAAAAATGCAAAATAAAAATGAAATTAAGTTAAATCAGATATTTTTACTTTGTCTTACAGTGTGGACAGTCCTTTAGACTCCCCCAGTGCAAATTTCTTGGTTGGTGGCAGGTTTGGTGTCCGATCTCTCTAACCCCACAAGGCCTCTGGAAAAGCAGGGATCTCCGTTCCCAGGGAACTGAGGACCCAGCTGTTGTGTTGTGGTGCTGTGTGTAGGGAAAAACAGTTTGAAGGCAACAAGAGGTCTTTGCTGTGCTCTGGCTGTTGTCCCCTCTCTCGGAGGGTGGCACTGCTGCTGTTTGCCCAGCATGGCCAGAGCTGGTGCCACCAGAGCTCAGCCCCTCCCTGCGAGCGACAATGGTGAAACCTTTTGGGTGTCACAGGAGAGCAGGGTCAGGTCGCTGGGGGCTCAAATCTTTTCAGCTCTTTTGGCTTTGAAATAAGCGCAGGAGACAAAAAATGCGCTGCTGCCACTCGTCACCCGCCAGGCACCGGGCGTGGCACCGGGGGTGGCACTGCTCGGCCAGCAGGGATGGGGAGGCTGAGGGGACCCACAGGGCTGCCACATCTGAGGACACCCGGGTGGCACAGAGGGAAATGCCCATCCCTGGTGTCGGCGAGGAGCTCGGGGCTCGAATGGCCCGTCAGTGATGCACTCCGTGGCCGTGGCTCTACGGGCCAGTGTCCCCTCCCTGGCAAAGCTTTACAAACCAACCCCGCTCTGGTTTCAACCCTGCTCCCTGCTTGCCCAAGTTTTATTTTTCCTGGTTTATCTTTTGGCTGCCACATCCATTTTTTTTTTCCTTAGCAAGGTCAGAGCCCTCTGATTTAGAGCATTTAATTGCTTCTAATTTCTCCAAATTTCCGTGTAGGCATTTTAATGTTTGCCTCCTTCCTTCCCTGTGAGCTATTAGTGTGTGTCAGTTTCTTTCCTGACATAGACAAGGGTTTTTCCCATCTCTTCCTACTCCTTCCAGCCCTACTTACATGGGAATTCCCCCAGCAGGCACAGAAAGAAGAAAGGGAATTAGATCTTTATCAGATCCTTACTTTCACCCAAGATTTTCTTAGATCAGGGAGTTAAAGAGAGGCCAACAGAAGCCAAACAAATGCTTTCTCTCCTACTTAGAAATAATCCTCCTGCAGCCAAAAGTATTCCCTCTCCTCCTTTGGAGGCAAACCAGGAGCTGGTGTGACTGTGTGCTGTGTCCTTCTTTCAGATGCACCAGTGTCAGTCCCCTGCCATGGCTGGATTTCACGGGGTTCTCTCTGTGTCCAAAAAGTGCTAGGCAAAACAAGAACTACATTTCTAGCAGGAAAGAGAAAAAAAAAAAAAGTAGAAAAATAGAGAAAAAGAAAATTAAATCCCAGTGTTGCTTCGAATCCCTGCCAACTTTCCAGGCCTTCGTAACTCAGCCAAAAATAAGGCCACAAACCCATTTTTCCTCATTTGCAGGTCACCTTGAAGGGTAGATGAGCAGCTCTTTCAATAGCATTTCTTTCAAGGGGATTTCAGTGAAGAAGTAGCAATGATTGAAATTCCCTGTTTCCTTGCAGATCCTCAGGTTTTCCTGGAGGATGTACAAACACCTGGGCAACTCCTCACTGTGGATTTTCGCTCCGTTGCGGTGACATTACCTGACTCGAGGGACTACAGAGGTTTGCCACAAATGTGCTTTAATATAATTTTTAAATCACCTCTTGGCCTCCCAGCCCACACATTCCCCTTCAAATAACAGCAGGGCTGGTGGAGATGCCTACAGAAAAATGGGACAACATCCCACTCAAACACAGCTCCTCCGTGAGCTCTCCGTGATGTCCTGGTGAAAAGCACCTTCTGAGCCGAGCAGACAAGCATCAAAAACCATGGAAAGGAGGTGCAAATCAGAATAATGAGGAGAAGAAGTGCCCTGATGCCTTTTCTCATGGAGACAGGATGATGGGTGGGTGCTTAGTGGCACCAGGGTGTTTCTCTCTGCTCCCGGCCTGTGCTGATCCTCCTCCTTTAGTGTGGAGCCGAGTGGGGACAGGGCCCCACAGGTCCCTTCCCTTGCTGAGACACTGAGAACAGAAGGTCAGATTGTCCAGGTGCTTTAGCTTAGTCCAAGTGCTTTTCCCAGCCTCAACTGATAAGTGATGAGCAAACCTTCCCCTCCACGTGTACCCATGCATATGGATAGACACAGACACACATAGGTGTGTATATAAATAGATCTCTTTAAATTTAAATAGATTTATGCCCAAGGACAGGAGGGTGGGTATGAGGTCATTACAGAGAAAGAAGGTGTAACACATCCATATGTTCTGTTGTGGGGATTAAATCTATAGCAGGTTGTATGCAGTGCTAATACTCCTATTAATTTCTATTTTTCATTGTTGTTTGCACATTTGTCAGGCTCCGATGAAGGGATAATGAAGCGTGTGGATGTTAACTGCAAATTAATCAGCCCCGTCTTGGAGTGTAACACAGGTTCCTGTTTGCTTCTCCTCTTCACCCAGGAACGATAACACACTTTCTGCATCCCCACCAGGAAAACCTCGTGGATGCTGTGACAGAGCAGAGAAAGAAAGAAAAAAGAAGAATGAGAGACGCCCTGGCAGAGAAACTTCCAATTCTCCTTGAAACTGTCGAGTTTCTTTGAGCTGTAAGAAAGCTGAGGAAGCTGAGGTCGTGCTAATTTTGCAAGAGGAGCTTGTTGGAAATGCTGTGTTGGCCATGGGCAGGTTGGACTTTTTGTTGTCTTTAACTCCTGAAGTGTCAGATCCTTTTGAGAGTTTATTTTTTTGACTGGGGTGTGTCCCTGCCATGGCAGGGGATTGGGATGAGATGACCTTTATGCTCCCTTCCAACCCAAGCCATTCTGTGATTCCCTGACTCTCCGATTAACTGCTGCTGTGCATGAGGGATGGAAGTATTCACAAATATTGGGACTTTTTATTGCAAATTGTCTTACTGTACTTTGGAGCTCGGTGTCTGTGAGCCTGGTCTGGTTGTGGTGTCTGGTGCGAGGTGGGAGGTTCCCTGGTGCTGGGAATCCCAATTCCCCAGGTCTTTTGAGAGAGATGGGAGTGGGAACTGAGGCAGAGCCAGCCACCAGCCCCAGGAATGCATCCCCTCATGGATACACACTCAGGGTACCCTGCCAGCACCCCTTGGGCAAACACTGGTGCTTTGAGCACCTGCTTTTTGCAGCTTGGACTTGGAGCCAGGCACAGGTGGGAATTTCTGCTCGGGTGTTGCATTTCTGACAAATTGAATTCGGTTCTGTGCAGAGAGGCCAGCGGAGTTTAACTGCCTGGCCTCATTTTGTGCTCGAGGAAGGAAACAAGTGCAGATTTTGGATTGATCATTAATTGCTCACCCTCGTGATGATCACTTGGTGCTGGTTCTGGCACCAACTTAGATTTCCTTCTGAAAAACTTCCTTCCTCTTCCCCATATCTCAGCAGCTCTTTGCAGCCAAGTCCATCCCTGCTGTGGCAACCTGGGGAGCCTCCAGTTCCCTGCAGCAGCACCAGCACCGAGACCTAATCCTCATTTCTTGGATATTAATGTCCCACCCTGCCCAGCTCCCAGGGTGCTTGGATGGCATCCATAGATCATTTACCTTTCCAGGGAAGGAAATACTTGGTCTGACCGAAATTACCATCGATAAATTCATGTAGCTGTAGCAGCTCACCTCCTGTTCAGGGAACACACTAGCCCAAATAAATGGGTGTCTGCCTCATAAATACAGAAAACTTTCTGTGCTCCTAAAGATGGGCATTTCATGGACAAGTTCATACTGCCCAGGGCAAGCAACACTCCAGGCCCATGTCCAAAATAATTAGGGAATGCTGCAAGATTTAAATGTGTTGCTGTTTATTGGAGAAGAGGCATTGTAGATGATTTGGACATTTCTTAAAGGGATTTCTCCCAGCCTTTGTCCCTTCCTTTTATCACCTTCCTCGTTCCAGTCCTTGGCACAGTCCTCTCCTTTTTATTGATCAAACACTTGATCAATTGATCAATTAATCACTGGTTGACCCAGATTTTTTACATATCTGCCCCAACATTTTTTTTTTTTGTCTTCCCAACCTAGGCTTGTCACCAGTACTTCCTTTTTGAAATGCAAGGTTTTGACAACAAAGTGTTCCCCCATTGTGCCCCATCATTGTCCTTCCACATATCTCCCAGGATATTGCCTTTCCTGTGATCTCCGTGCTTCATTTGGAGGCACTGGGTGACAGCTTTCTGCAAAGCTTTCCTGGAAAAGCAGCCAAACCTCACAATTTACCCTGTGTTTGGGTCAGAAAATCTGTTTAGGCTCCATCCTCTACACTTGGCTCATCGAGATTAAAACCAGAATTTTCCCATTGTCTCTTCCCCTCTTTTTCTTCCCTTCTTCCTTATGTCTTTCCCCTCCCGATGAGTGCAGAGAACACATTTTCTCACAAATGCTTAACTCCATGGATTTCAAAAGGGATGGATTTTGTTCCTCACCCACCATCTCCACTCCGGGCTCTCCAAGCCGAAACATCTCCATTTGTTTTGCGGGCCATGGGAAAAACAAAGCAGTGGAGAGGGACGTAAGTATCCTGGAATTCTCTTCTCTGGTGGCACAGTGTTGACCCGTGGCCACTTCTAGGGCTCTTGCATAATGCTTTAAGCCTGGTGTTTCTTTTGTTTTGTGCCCAGCCCAAGATTCAGTTTTTAATAAGAAATCCCAGAAGTGTTTGTGAAGGATCCAGGCACCTGCGCGCCAACGGCGCGGCGCAGACGTGGGAGCTCCACCAGCTCCTGTGGTCCCATGGTCTCCATCTCCTGAGATTAATGAGGGTCCAGTGTAGTCCTTGCCTTCTCCTCTTGGAGAAGCGTGCAGTGGAACTCAGAACTGCCTCTGCCTCTTCAGGCATCTTCTCCACGGCATCACGTGCACGCGGCTGCTGCTTGGAGAGCCTTGGGGAAGCGGGAGAAAGGCGAGGCAAGGATCTGCTTTCCTTTCCTTGCTGTCCCCGTGGCGGGAGGAGCAGCACGCTTTGGGTGCAGCTTACCCTGCCTAAAGTCTTGAGCAAGTCACCTGTTAAACCCGACTCCAGCTCTTTGTCCTCTGGGATTCAGCTGTACCTGGCTGATTGTCTTTCACAGGTGCACGTCCTTGTGGTCTTTCAAGAGCTTGCCCAGAGCAGCTGTGGCTGGCCCATCCCTGGAAGTGTCCAAGAACAGGCTGGACAGGGTTTGGAGCAACCTGGGCTAGTGGAAGGTGTCCCTGCCCATGGCAGGGGTGGGGTGAGATGGTCATTAAGGTCCCTTCCACCCCAACCCACTCCTTGATCCAAACAGCAGAGACCTATCCCTCCCCCCATGCCAGGGCTGGGATTTAAATGTGGTGATCAGGTCTGTGCAAACTTCACTGGAGTTTAGGATCCTAAATCACACAGACTTGTCTAAAAATAAAATACAGGCTCTAAGACATCTCCAAGCAGTTTAGTTCATTTTTGTGGCAAGACGTGAGATATTTCTAAATGGAATCAGGAGTGAAGGAAGCAGCCGGGCACATTTTAATTCTAATTTTTCCTATATATCAAGCGTTAAATTAACAAGTGAGGGAGAACCCTCCTGAAGAGCTATCTGTGGTTTAGACAGGCATATCAGGATAAAATTACTCTGGGCTTGCCCGTGGTTTGTCTGGATCCTCCTGGAGCTGCATCAGTAAAGAGCAAAATTGTGCTGCTCTTTGAGGCTTCGGGTTTGGTGCTGCGGATCCTCCCTTCTGACCATGCCTGGGCTCCTTGCTGCTGTTAGGGAACTATTCCCTGGAGATGGTTTTCACCCAGGCAGGGAGCAGAGCTCTCAGAAGGTAAAAAAAGGGTGAAGGGCTCAGGAGAGAGACTTCTATTTGTAATCATGAGGTGGATGGATCAAATAACTGGAAGGATCACAGAATGGTTTGGGTTAAAAAGCCCATCCAGTTCTACCCCCTGCCATGGCAGGGACACCTTCCACTGTCCCAGGTTGCTCCAAGCCCCATCCAACCTGGCCTGGCCTTGGATACTGCCAGGGGCAGCCACAGCTTCTCTGGGCAACCTGTGCCTCACCACCCTCACAGGGAAGAATTTCTTGTGCGTCTCTGTCCCAAATTTCCCCTCTTTCAGTTTGAGCTATCCCTCCTTGTCCTGTGATTCCAGTTCCTGATGAAGAATCCATCTCCAGCTTCCTTCTAGCCCCTTCAGATTCTGGAAGGTGCCCTGAGGTCTCCACACCTTCTCTCCAGACTGAACAGCCCCAGTGCTTGTTGTTTGTCACCAATGTTAGATGGAGAGAGTGTTTTGGTAGGAAAGTCTGATCTTCCCAGGAAATATTTGGTAGTCAAAGGGGTGGTTTCTGCTTCTGAATAATCAGTGCAAACACAATGATTTTAGTATCATCCCACAGATTTAACTTTTTCTGTCTGTAGTGAGAATGAGAATTGCTGTCACTGCCCTCAACTTGGACTAATTCAGTTTAAAATCAGAATCAGCACATCAGTTTTAAAATCAAAATCTTTTATTTGCTGCATGATCTTTAATTTGCTTTAGTGATATTTTTGGAGTCATTAATACCAACACTGGCCACCTCTGGGCATGGCACAGCTGGCCTGGACCACCCCTGTGCACCTCAAATTGTCCTGGCCCTGACTAAAATAGTTGGGATTGACTTTCTCCGAAGCTCAGTTATGAAATGCTTCAGTGCACTGAACATGATTCTTTTTTTTTCTCATTCCAAGTCCCAGGAGGACTGACTCCACGTATCCCCACTCCATGAAATATTGTCTCTGCAGCCAGGAAAAGCAATCTCTTGAGTATGAACCTTGAAGCAGAGGAACGGGTGATTTCTCAGCAACCTTTTGATATTGTCACAACTTCAGTCTTTTGGGGGTTTATGGACTTTGCCAATACATGGGACTGACTCTGGACACTAAATGCCTAATTTTCTCCAAATTTACAATTATTCCCTTTGCACTTTTCGTGTCCTGTAGCTGTGGGAGCAGTGTCATTGTTCCCATTTCATGGATGGAAGGGCTGTGCTGCACAGAGATTCCTGGGAAGTGTTCCCAAGTCTGCTCTGCATTGTGACTTCCTCCTGCAGTGTCAGTTTGGTGAGGAATGTGTGTTTCCCAATGGTTTTACCGTTTGCTTCTCCTTGTTTTTAAGGTCTGGCTCTCTCGGGGTGGGCATTTCCAGAGATGATCCTTTTTCCCCCTAGAGCAGAAGCAGGAAGAAGCAGTAGGAAGCTCCACCTTTTTCAAGTCAGTGTATTTGCCACAGTGATGGACCCTGATGTTGTCCACGTCCTTCCAGGAATATTTGCAGGAGTCATTTACTGTAGTAAAATCCTGGCTCACTCTTTAGGAGGCTTCAGTTCATTTAATGTCCCCACAGAACTCTGAGTGGCCACAAGCACCTGGAGCTCAGGAGATCTCCCCCTTCCCCAGCCCACCAGACCTTCCTTGACTTCATTTGCTCTTTGCTCACAGTCCCTTGTGACTGAAAACATCACATACAGAAAATGTGAATGTCTTGACATGGGGAAAACCACCCAGATTTTAATGGAAATTTTTCAACTTTCCATCAGTTTTAAAGAAGCAGCACTGCCTGTTCTTTATGGAGGCATGTTGGGGCTGTCAGCTGCACTCCCCTGGGGATGATGCAGGTTTAAGGGGGAAGAAGCACCACAAACCCTACCTGCAACATCTGCTGGATCAATTAAAAGCTGAAACTAAAAACGAACCCAGCAAGAGGTGTGAGGCCGCAGTTGTGCAAAAGGCAACCTCTGCATTCCAAAGGTGGTTTTCCAGCCTATTCCTCCAAACCCCAACCTACTGGATGGTATCCTTCCAGTCCTTGTGTTCCTCTGCCTTTGCAGTAGACTTACCCATACACCAGAGGTGGCAGCAGGAGGAAGTTTAGATTCCCTATCCCACTTTTTCCTGGCTATAAAGTTTACCCCGTGGCACACATTAGGCTACAGCAGCCCTGTGTTTGCTGCAATGCTGGGAAACAGCAGCAGGAATTACAGCACTCCTGCTGAGGATGTTACAAATTCTGATCAGGGTTGCCAAAGAATTCCTGCCACGTTGCCCTCCCTGCTGCTGCCACTGCAAATACTGAGTTTTACCCTGGCATCATCACTGACTGCCTCCATACCAACCCTGGGAATGCATTTATGGCTGGTGCTAGGATTATATTTTTCATTTCTTCCATGTTTTTCCAGATCCTTGAGGCATCAGGAGAGGACAGAGCTGGAGAGCCCCTAAAAGAGCCACGGAAGCATGATACAAACAGCCTCCTCTTCCTGCCTGTGGGAATGGTCAGGCCTCAGGTGGATTTGTGTCCTCAGGGAGGTTCTGGCTCAGGGCAAGCATGGATGTCTTGGGAGCTGCTGGGGAGTTGGCTCCTTATTGCTGCACACTGACCTGTTGCTTTGTGCAAGCTGCTTTACACCAGTGACAGAGCAGTTTAACACATGGAATTGCTATTTTTTTTTGTCCGTAAGACATGGAATTGCTACTTTTTGTCCCATCTCCTACTTTTGCAGTCTCCCAGAGCTCCCATTTGGACTCCAGAGTCGCACCAAGACAATGACAGAAAGATTTAGGTGCTGCTCTAGAGCTGGGTTTAACAGTGTAAATGCTCTTTAATGCACAGCATTACAGAGTGTCCCTTTCTCTCCCTTATGGAATGGCCATCTGCAGGGATGGAATTCCAGCTCCCACCTCACCAGACCATTACTGACAGGCTTGGTTGGTACAATATTGAGGTAATTTGGCACGTGCCATATGGGAACCACCTGGACAGGACAAGTGTTGTCACCCCCACCAGGCCCAGGGATCCCACTCCTGCCTCTGGAGGGTGACAGAGCTTTGGAAGGGCATTCAGGGAGTGATGGGCTGTGTTGGCACCCAAGGGGACCATCAGGAGGTTCCCACATGGCAAAGTCTAGCAGGGCACACGCAGGGGGTCCCTGGGAGTGGCTGGTCTGTGGTGGCTCCTGGTCACTGCTGGAGGGTGGCTGCTTAGGGCACCCACACTTCTGGCTCTGGCCCAGGCTGGCCAGAGCAGCTGTGTCTGCCTCATCCCTGGAAGTGCTGGATGGGGCCTGGAGCAGCCTGGGGTAATGGAAGGTGTCCCTGCCCATGGCAGGGGGTGGAACTGGATGGCCTTCAAGGTCCCTTCCAACCCAAGCCATCCTGGGATTCTGTGGGTTCAGAGATATAAATGCAGGTTGGCCAGGGCTGGTGATGCTGACAAGAGTCAAGGAAACACCACAAAAGCAGCCTCCCCAGACTGGTCTGGTTCCTACAGCCTTTGGCCGTCCCAGCACACAACTCCAGAGGGGAAGGAAGCTCAGCTGAAGGTGCTCTGTGACAGCCTCAGAGGGAGTCTGGTCTGAGGGTCCTCTTGAACTGCTGCATCGCCTGCTCTCAGAGGGCACTGGCAGCACTTGTGAAAAAGGAAAAGCCTGCAGAACCTGCGGTGCTCTGTGTGAGGTGAGGGATTCATTCCCACTGCTCCAGGAAGCTCGTCTAGAGAAGATTTCCTGCAGTATTGTAGGAGCCATAATGTGGTCCTGAAATAAACCCAATGACTGTGCCTTTGTAGGAAGCCCAGGTGAGGAAGCCCGAGCTCCATGAGTGGTGTGAGGGTTCTGACCCACCTTCATTAGTGCTGCTGGCTGTACCAGGTGAGGAGTTGCAGTGCCTGCTGTGCTGAGGGGTCTCCTGGAGAGGTTCAATTAGGACACAGCAGCGTGGGGACTTCAGGGAACCTCTCCCAGATTAGTCACGAGAGCCAGCCCTTGTACCACACTTGTCACTGCTCGTGTCAAAGTGCTCTGTGAAGTGCTGCACAGATGAGCAAAGAGGCTTCCCAGGGTGCCTGGAGGGCCAGAGGTGGAGAAGGGCTTCTGTGTCCTGGAGCAGGATCCCTGGCCTCTGCTTTTCCACAGGGAGAGCGGTACAAGTCCTGGCTGGAAAACAGCAAAGCCCCCCCAGGCCTTGAGGCCCAAAAGGCAGAGGTAAATAAGACATGGGGATAACCTCCTGGAGGGATTTCAACCACCCCTGCTGTCCCTGGGGAGACTGACAGTACCTCCATCAATTCTCCTGGAAGCTGTCCACCCCTTTGCCTTCACTCCATCAGTTCTCTGGGAAAATCTCCATCCCCCACTTGTTTTCTGCTTCTCCTACTGCAGTGAGGGGCTGCAGCTCCTTCCAGCACAGGACCTCCACATGGAAACAGCTGCTCTGCTTCCTGCTGGCTTTCAGCAGCACTTTTCCAGCTCCATGGATCATTTATCCTGGCCCTCTCCCCTTCCAGAGGTTCTGGAAGCTCTGCTGCTGTCTCCTGTCAGAGCCAGTGTCTCCCAGAGGGTTCCCTTGGAGTCCTGGCTCTCTCACAAACCAGATGAGGTTGCCCATGGCAAATGGACTTCATCTGTTCTGCCAAGGCCAGCAGCTTCTGGGTGTTGGTAGCCTGAGGTGGAATACTCTCTTCTGCAGGTGGAAACTCTCTTCTGCACTCAGGAGCTGCAAGGTATAAACCCCAAAGCTGCCAATGAGCTAAAAGAGCAGGAATTGTGGTTCAGTGTAAATAAACCCTGCTGATTGCTGTTCTGTGTCTGTCTATGCTCCTGCTTTACCATGTCTGTGCTTTTCTGTCTCCAGTGTGTTGCTGCAGAGGTTCCAGTTTGAACTTCAGAGCAAATGAATTTCAAAAGCTGTCCCGGGGAAAGCTCCTGTGGACCTCTGGAGAGGGGTCAGAGAGGACACAGCAGATTCTGGATGTCACAAGAGCAGCAGAGAAGCAAAATATCACCTCAGAGTGTGTGGCTCTGTGGCTGTGTCCCTCTGAAGTGACAGTCCTGGTCCTGTGCCTGCCACCAAACTCCACCAGCCTGGGCATCCTGGGACCAAAAGGTGCTGCAGCACCAGAGCCAGCCAAAACCCTGCAGGGGTGTTGAGAGAGGCTGCTGATAGGGAGACTTCTGCCTGATGGGAGACAGGACAGTGATTTCATGGCTTTTTTGGGCTCTGTGGTGTCTTGTAATGAGAAGATGCTCAAAATTCTTGCCTGTTCTTTCAGTTTGCAGCGTGGGGGGGATGGAGGCTGAGGGAAAACTGATGGGAAAATGTTTACAAGCCTAACTACAGAGTGAGGCCTCTTTAATGGAGGATTTAATCTGCAGGACATTGTTATCTCTGCTAGGTTTTCTGTATCTTAGGTACTCAATAAATGATTGCTAAAGTAATTCAGCATTCTCCTCAATCAGAAAACACAGCCCCGTGTCAGGTACCCAATCACGCTCTCATTCAGCAAACAGAACCCAGGCAGGGCAGGCCCATGGGTGAGAAAACTCTCAAAACATGCCTGAAATGCAGGCCTGGAGCTTGAAAAGGAGATGGGAACACTCTATGGCCAGAGCTTGTAGGAATGAGGTAAGGAAGAGCTGCAGGAAGCCATCCTCAGGGAAATTACACCAGAACTACTTACAGGATGGCAGCCAGGTGTTGCAGTGCTCAGCTATGCCATGAACATTTGCCTGACTCAACACTGCTGAAAAAATCCTGGTTTTCTGTCTCTCCATGCCCCGGGGCACTTCCTTGTGCCCTGAATTCTCCCTGCAAGCCTGTGAAACACCAATATTCACAGAGGTGCTTTCCTTTAGCGCTGACACTCAGTACCCTCCACCAAGGCACACTGGTCTTTCCATTGTCTCCATCCCTCTCTTGGTACCTTGGATGGATGCCCTGGATCCGCTCCCCGCCCCCCAGCCCTGTGTGTCCCTCCTCTGTACTGTACTCTCAGTAATTTCAGCCTGAAATTCCAGCTGTGTGGGGCTGTGCCTCCTCTCTAGTGGGTGCAGCCCACTGTGTCGTGATGCCCCCTTGAAAGATTTTTCCGGACTCATTTTCTCTCAGAGGAGTGAGTTTGAGCACTGGAATTGGAGGTCCCAGGCTGAGCTGCCACCATGGTCCCCTGGGATCTGACTGCAGCTTTGCCCCCTGCTCCCTGTGGGGTGTAACTCGTCCCCGTGTACGGAGCTCTTCCACTCTGCCTCTTCAGACCTGGGTCAGGTTTAATACAGTCTGTGAGAAAGGCTTAAAACAGCAAGGTTTGAGATTGAATTATGGTCTAATCTGCCACTAATAGAACCTGACCAGCTCCATTATTCACTGTCAAATCACTGCATTTGCTATTAAAACACAGTGTGAACTTCCCTAATTTCTGTCGGGTTAGGACCATATCCATCATCCTCGCCTGAACCGACACCAGGGTAGTGCAGATAACACAGACAAATTTAATGTGGTTAATTCACCTTAGGAAGCTTGCTCCACTGGTGCTGGGGAGGGAGGGGCTGGGCAGTCCTAGGAGGAAAAGGATGGATGAGAGCAAGCTGCAGTTTGACATTGCAGGGGGTAATGAAATTGCACAGGGCCTCTTTAGGATGGGGAGGTCTGAGTGGCCCTGGCACTCCGACAGCCTGAGCTAAAACCGTGCTCAGAGGGGAGGGGACAGAGGAGGGGCCAGTCCCGTGCTCTGGGGCAGCAGAAAGGGAGCAGAGACCATAACCACAGTCCCCAGATATGCAGTTGCACCACCTTTGCTGCAGCTGTCCCAGCTTAATGTTGCAGCCTCTTTTTCGTGGGCTGAGAACACCTTAGAAATCAGCTCATGCTTCCTCCCAAGTGATGCCGTCCTTGGGAAGGCGGAGGTGGAATCAAACTCTTTGCTTTGCTCCTTGGTTGGCATCAACCCTCCACATGGAGGGCAGGTAGTCCTTCAGAGTAAATTGAACTGCTTGTTTGCAGCATCCTAAACTGACCCAGGAAGTCCCCAGCAGATAGCTGGAGCGTCAGACAAAAGCTGCCTGCATTGGTTCAGCTGTGACTCATACCGGGATTTTGGCTCTTATTTGCAGAAGTGGAAAGCAAGTCTGTGAATTTGGTGGGCCAGCAAAAAGCCTTTGGCAGAAATGCCGTGTTTATGTGCTATCTCTTCCTTTTCTGTGCTAATTCTAGAAATAAAGAATTATGAAGGCAAATGCCTGCCATGTTGACCAAAGAAAAGGGAACTAGAGACAGATAAGACCATTATAAGCATTTTTAAGGGCAAACAGATTCTGATGGCAATGGGGATTAGAAGAATTCATTAGAGAAAAAATAGGAGTTGTCATTACCAGGTCTAATGAGTTGACACTGGGGAAGAGGGACTTGTCACCACAGAAATAACAAATATTAGGAAAGAAAAATAAACAATTCCAGCTGGATGGTGAAGACTTTATCTGGCCACTCTCTCTTGGCTGGAATGAATCGGAGCAGCAGGTCTGTTTTTGGAGAATTTTGTGTTTCACCCATCTTTGCCCTCAGCACAGCCCCTGTGTGTAAGGACCGAGGCTCTGGGGACTCAACCAGCCTTCAGCAATTGGTGGATGAATCTGCCTCACACTCAGCATGTCCTGTATGAACATGTGAGTGCTGCTCCTTCCAAAGGGGAAGAACTCAGGAATGCTGAGGGCTGTCTGGGGAAGCCCAGCGTGGCAGATCCTCCTCAGGTGGTAAAGATTCCTGTATCTTTATTAGAGCTTGTCCATGAGGACCCAGCCCTGGAAAAGCTTCATCCCTCCTCCTACCTGTGTTCAGGATGTACCACCTGTCATGACAAGCTCTGCCCCCTGACCTCCCAAGGCTGGGCCAGTAATTCATGGACAAGAAGAAGAAGAAACATTTTGGCTTTTATCAAAACCAGCTTCTTCCATGTTCGTGCTCCTTCCAGAGCTGCCATTTGCACATCTCCCATCTGGGCACGAGGAGGCAGCTGCTCAGGAATTCCCCACATCCACAGCCTGGATCAGCCCTCACACACGACTTCCATGGCCCTCTGAACCTCCCAGAGGGTTTGGGAGGGTTGTGTACACAAGCACCAGGCTTGCACACACAGAAGGACTTCACAGATGCTTCCCAAGGGGCAGGTGAGGAAGGGAGCAGAGAGGAGAGGCCAGGAAGCTGTGGGATCATTCCTGACTGCCATCTCCAAAGGAGCTCTGTTAAGGTGTAAAAAACCAGGGGTGCCACAGGGTTAAAGGCCTCACAGGGTCAAAGGTGCTGTCACAGAGGTGTCCCCACAGTAATTAAGAACATGCCAGGAGCTTCCACGTCTCTTGGGACAGGAAGCAGCACATGTCAGCCCTCACGTGTGTGTGCAGCTCAATCAACAGGGGATCACACCCCATTGCACTGGGAAAGGAACTTCCTGAAACTGTGGGAAAGGCACAGTCCTGTAGGAGCCCAGGCAGAGCATCTGCTTAGAGCTGCATCTCCTGGGCACCCTCAGGAAAGCCCAGGCCACCAGGGCAAAGCTGCTGTGGTGGGGGGATCCATGCTCAGGTGTGCAGCTTCCAATCCTGCAGGCACACACCCGAGGCTGCCTGAAGGAGAAACTGTGGAGGAAGGGATAGCACAGGGTCTCTTTGCCCTTCATCCACACTCAGCTGCAAAGTGGTGACGCTGAACTGGAACTTGGGATGCTTCCTAAAGACAACCTGGACACCTCCTCCTGAACACTTGTGCTGGGTTTGCTCAGGCATGGCCTCTGCAATTACTGGGATAAGGAAGGCAGCCAAACCCCACACTCCTGTGCCAGAGCCTTGGGACTCTAAAATTGTGATGCCTTGGCACGGACAGAGCTGACACTGCCCTGCCAGTGCCCAGTATGGAGCCACAGGGGCAGTGTGGGGCCACCAGAGGGGCACTCTATTCATGGCTTCTTCCCCCTCTTCAGGAGAGCAAGGAAGGTGCAAACCATCCCCACCCAATTTGTCAGCCCAAAGGCTGATCCTGGTGGCATGGGATGATTTATGCCACAACATATGAGGTAATTCCAGTGGAACAGGAGCTCAAAAGAAAGGTTTCTCTTTCTCCAGTGTTTCCAGCCTTCACTCATTTTGCCTTTTCTGGGCAAACCCTGGTCTCCCAGGGCTGACTTTTTGCTCACCCAGGTCTTCCATTGCAAGCACTTCGGTGTGGACAGGGGAATGCGTTTTTGCCAGGAGCTAAGGAAAAATTCCTTGATGGTGTGTCTTAGCCAGGGAAAAGAAAGGACTGAGGTCAACATGAAATCATAGAATCATAAAATAGCCTGGGTTGGAAGGACCTAAAAGGTCATCCAGCTCATCCCTGCCACGGGCAGGGACACCTTCCACTAGCCCAGGTTGCTCAGAGCTCATCCTGTGCTTGGATCTGTGTGGAGGAATCTGACTGCCAGGACCTGTTTGGAGGGAGCTACCCAGCTTCTTCCTGGACTGTGCTGCTGGAGCGAGCTGGGGGAGGATCCCTCCCCCTCCTGCAGCACCACCGTGCGTTTTTGAGAGACCCGCTGGACACACCGCGGGTTTGTCGCTGCGGATAATTTTGATGACAGATTTACATTTGCACCCAGGAGATGAGCAGTGCTCACTGTCTTTGCCTCCCCCTGTATCCATCTCAATTAAAAGGCGCCGTTGGAGAGGGTTTTGTGAGGCAGCCACGGAGCCGTGTGTGGGACGGGAGCGCTGCGATGTCTGCGCTGCTCAATTATTCATTCCCCATTTCTGCATATACAAAAGGTTAATCCAGGAGGCGCCTGCCACACAAGGAAAGCAGCTCTTTGGAGACAGCTCCATATTATTATTATTTTTTTTTCCTGGTGGTTTTTCAAGCATTATCTCTCCTCTCTTTCTTCTCGTGTGGGGGGTGTGGGGAAGGGAGCATGGAGGATAATGAAGAGGTTCCTCTCCCCTGGCAGACAGCTTGAGGAGAAAGTTGATGTGGTTGGTGGGGGCAGGATGGATGATGAGTCATTACAATTTCAGAGTTTGAGTCCTCCACCTCTCTAGTTCTCACCTTCACCAAGCTTTCCTTACTGGGGGATAAATGCTGGGACCTCTGCCTCCCTCTTGTCCCACTCCCACAAATGCCCCCATGTTTAGAGAGGCTGAGTACATCTGCTGCCTTATTAATAATAAAGACACTCAGTCCTTTGAGCAAACTCTGCCCTGTGCCCTCCAGCTCACACTGTGGGGCTTCAGGGTGGCCTCATCCCTTGGCATTCCATGAAATAGTGCTTCCCAAGGATATGGAAGAAGAAACTTCCGCTTTTGTAGTGAGACCAGGCAACAAAACGAGGCAGGAGGCAGAGTGGCATGGCCACTGCTGCACCAGCCTGGGAGGGAAGGCTCCAGGGCTGTGTCCTCAGCAAACCTTGCCATGGAAAGCACATCCTTCCATCACAGCAGCTTGTGAGGGAGGCTTGCAGAGCTCTACATGCTCCTCCTTTCCTCAAAATACATGTTTTTGCTCGGCGTCCAGAGGCTCTGCCCTGCTTCTGTTGGAGAACTCAGATGGGACCTCTGAAGAAGCCCCAGCCACCTCCTCATGGCCTTGCTCTGCAATGTTTTTGTGCCTGGGGCTCAGGCCAAGTTCCCTGTGCAGCACTGAGCTGCCAGGACCTGCAGTTGGGTTGAGACTTGGAGGGGAATCGGAGCCAGGAAGGGCTTGTGCCTCACCCTGGACTACCCTGGGGGTCACGGGGAACCGAAGGGACACAGCCGGGCAGGTGTGACCTCAGTCACCCACAGCCACACCTTCCCTGGTGACCACTGCTGACAGCTGGGTGACCTCCAGTTCTTCCATTATTCATCCTGTTGGGCTGATCTCGTTCCTGGAGCTGTTGGAAAGGTCAGCTCTGTATTAAGGTGCTGAATGGGAAGGTGCCATGGGCTGGAAATTGAGCCTGTCACACCAGAGTGACTCTCATGGACGGTGTTTGATTTGCCATTAATATTAATTGTAGCTTTTGAGGGACACTCACAAAGATTTGCCATGTGGTAACTGTCTCCAGCAGTGTTTGCCTTTGGGAAAACATAAATACTGTCCAGAAGTTGTTCTGAAAGGGCTGAACTTCCTCCTGCAACGGGGCGCAGAGGTGAACAAAGAGGTGTCCAGAAGGCCCACGTGAAATGGAGCCTGTGGGACACGCTGCTCTCAATTCCCATGCTGTCCCACAGCTCCTGGGATGAGAGGGGAAAGCAGGAATCTCCTGAAACCCATCAGGATTATCAGGCAGATGTGTGGGCACACAGGCAGCAGCTGGATTTCCTGCGGCTGTTGTTCGGTGCCGTGCAGAAAGACACCCTGGTAACTCAGGATATCCCGTATGAAGCCACAGCACTGGGTCTTCTCCTGCCACAGCTGACCAGCCCACACAAAAATCACCTTGCTGAGAGTTTTCCTCTGTTCCCAAAGATCCCAGTCACCTTTCTGTGGGCCATAGTGCATTTCTGCCTGCCCAGCAAGAGGTGACTTCAAGGCCAGGGGCCACATCCACCTCCTTTTCAGTGATGAAGTGGGGCTTATCACAAAACTGGGGGTGGATTTATAACCTGGCTGGTGAGAAGAGAAGGAGAGTCTGGTGTTTCCAGGTGAATTGCACCATGGAAGGACACGTTTCTTTACCTGCTGTTGTTGCAAAGTAAGATTGGCTGACAATGGCTGTTTGGGCTTTTCCACACTCCACTGAAGAGCTGCAACAGCTTCAGCTCCACGCTCCCAAACCCTGTTTTTGGAGAGGACAAACCATCCCGTGGTGGAGCCAGTAGGCTCTGCAGCTCAGGGAAGAGGGCAGATGATGTGGTTGGATGGCTACAGGTGGTGAAGGAGCCAGCACTTCTGAGTCATTTGGTTGACCAGAAATACTTGTAAACTTTCACTGGTATTTCTAAAAAGTCTGGGAGGAAACACCCAGGAAGAGTAAATGTTTCCTTTTGGTCTTTCTGAATGAAAAGTTTCCCATTTACATTACAAACACTGAGAGAGGAGCAAGTGAAACTTAAATTACCAACAATAGGGAAGAAAACCTGTCTGTGCTAATGGGAAAGTTTGATCCAAGCTGTGGGGTAATCAGGAATCCCTTCTGTAGAAATACAGAGTGTTTCCAGTTTGAACTGGCCAGAGAACACCCCAGTTAAACAAAAAAGAGGTGGAGATCCTGGGAGTCAGCTGCCATGGAAGTCATATTCCAGCCAGCTTCGGCTGTGTTAGCTAAGAAAGACTTTCAAGGAAGATTTTTCCATCTGGTTTAGGGACTTGGAGGACTTCAGGACTTCAAAGTGTGCCTGGAGGGGACTATTTGTTCTGTCATTGTCCCAGACAAGAGTCTGGTGCTTGGGTGAACATTGTTTGTTTTAACAAAGCTTTTAATCTACAGGCAATGGAATCGGTGCAACCAAAGCAGCTGCTGGAAAGATGTGCAAGGTCCAGGGGCTACAGACCTTGATTTGGGGCTGATAACAAATCCCATCATCCCAATCCCAAGTTATTTCTTTGTGTTTCAAGATCTGTCTATCTCTGTCATCACTTGTTTTAAGGAAGGTGGGGGACCCTCTTCTAAACTCTGCAATATCATCAGGATATTAGGACTGCGTTTTCCTGGGCAGAGAACCAAAATTTGAATCTACCTGGGTTTGACAGCGAAAGCAGTGAAATGTTCCTGAACCCAGGCTGTAATTGAATTGAAATATGGCCTGTGGGTTGGAGGGGTCCTTAGATGCCACATGAAACCTGGAAAACCACTTTCAGAAACACCTGAACCTTTGCTGGGCACTGGAGAAAGTGGACCATGGACTTCTCCAGATCTCTGGTGCTCCCCACTCCAAGAACCAGAGCTGGCCAAGGAGGAGGACTCCAGGCAGCTTCTTGTGTCCATTTGGCCCAACCTGAACACTCAGGGAGATGAAGCTGAGGGAGGGACACTGATTTCTGCCCCGAGACTGACCCAGGGGTGGCCTAAAGGCTGAGCATTTCCTAATTATGAAACTGGAGATGCTAATTACAGTGGGTGTTTATTCACACCTATTTAATTCCTGGTGTGAAAGAGGGCTTGATATTTTGATGGAATTACAGTTGAGCTTTTTTTTACTCCAAATGCAGTGGATAGTTGTCCCACAGTCCCATAAAAGCTGTCCATGATGAGCAGCCAGTCAGGAAAAATGTTGTGGAAGATCTAATGCAAGAACTGCTGGAGCATCAATGAAATCTGAGCATTTCAAATAATAAAAGACAACAGTTTTCATACAGTGGGTGTTGAAGCAAGGAAATCCTTTGCACAGGGAGCTCCTGAGGCCAAGAATGGAGCAGGATCTGGGAGATGATCCCACACTTCCATGCACAGCAAGAACCCAAAGGTGAGCACAAATTCATGGTCATGTCCTGACCACTAATTATTGGATACCTTAAATATCCCACCAAGGATCAGGGTCTGGAGAGGAAGGCTTGCATTGCCTGCCAAGGCTGGTCTTTGGACACTTTTGGGTGCTGCATTCAGAGGCAAAGGGGTGATTGGAAAGGTGCTTTCCAATCCACGTGGATTTGGAGAAGAGGAATATTCACTGCGTGCCCCAATGAGACAAAGACCCCGTGGAGCCCACACTAAACTCCTTGCAGAGAGTGTAGAGTCTTCCAGTCTGGGTTTAATTAAGGGATGAGCATTCCTCCCCAGGCACATGCAGCAGGGAGGGATCCTCATTTTCATGCCCCTCCAAGCTGCATATTAAGCACAGATGGATCCTTCTCCATGGAGACCTAATCAGGACAGCAGCACCGGGATCCACAGCAGGTCCAGCCCTGTCCTCACCCCAGCACCCACACACTCCCACACATTGGAGTGCAGGATTTCCCAGAGGCATTCAGCTCCTCTGGGTTTATCTGGGAGCAGGCTGCTCTGGTTAAAATAACACTGTGCAGCAGAACAGAAAATAAGATGTCACGGCAAACTAAGCATCTTCACTTTCCCAACATACTAAAAAGCTCTGGGGTGAGCAGGGACAGGCGAGTGGCAGAGGGACCGGTGGCCCTGCCTGGCCCCTCGATGGGTGGCTTGGGCTGGCCATGCATTTCTATCCTGTCATCATTCCCAGGGAAGAGCTGGGGAGATGGACGCAGCCCAAGCCTATCTCCTATGACATCTTTAATTTTTGCCACTAAAGAATACATTTCATTTGCAGTAACATCTTATTTTCTGTTCCACTGCACAATTTTATTCTAAGCAAGGTGGTTTTCTCCTGGATAAACTCTGAAGAACTCCCCAGCTTTCCTTTCAGTAAGAAGAGCTTTGGAAACCCTGCTTTTATTTATTGGTTCATTTTTATTTCCTGTTCTTTTTCTGCCATGTTTAGTATGACTGAGTGACCAATTCAATAAAAAATGGAAAACTTGTGTGGACTGTGTAATAAAGCAGAGCAGGTTACTGAGGGGGTTGTATTATGCTCTCAATATTCTTTACAAAACCCAGATTTGAAATCTGATATGCTGAATGAGATGGGGCGCTGATATTTCATTTCAGTTCTTATTATTGCTGTGAATAGGAACAGTCACATCTCTTGAGACGCCCACGGGGAATACACTCTTGGGAAGTGCCCTGGTGCTTCCTGGACATACAAACCAGGCCTGGAATTGCTCCTCTCCAACCCTGGGAGGTGAGGCTGGAAGGTCTTTGGGCAGGAACTGACATTGGCATTATGCACTGTGCAGGGCTAGGTGTGAGGGCAGAGGTGATTTTGCTCTGGGGTGGGAGTAACACGTACAGAATTCTTGTAGAATCCTGGAATTGTTTAGGTTGGAAAAGTCCTTTAAGATCTCTGAGTCCCAGCAATTCCAAGCCACCACTAACCCATGTCCCCAAGTGCCACATCCAACCCACCTGCTCTAAATCCCTCCAGAGATGGGAACTCCACCACCTCCCTGGGCAGCATGCTCTGATTCTTGACAATACTCCTTCCAGAGGCAGATCCCCTTTCCTTCTCAGGAATTTCTCAAGGAATTTCTCAAGGGAGAAATTCCCTTCCCACTGCCAGGGAAACCCCACAATGACCAGTGAGAATTCTTTCCCAATAAATACAACTTTCCTGCCTGTGTGCATGGCACGTGTTCATCTCTGTTTTGCTGTCAAACCCATCCCAGTTCGGGACTTCTACACTGACATTTTCCCATCACCGACAACTTTCCACGTGGAATATTTGCTTTATTCCCCCTCTGCTGCATATATTGAGGGTTTAGTACAGCAGCTGCTTGTGTCCAATGGAAGGGACATAATGAGGACTTTTTTTCTCTGTGTAAGGGATAACAACTGTGTGCACCACCTCTGCACACAGCATCAGTGATGTGGGAGTTTATTTATTAAATTAGGGAGTTTATTCTCACTTTTTTTTTTTTTTTTTTGTGGGAGTTGGCTAAGATGGAGCATAGTTATGGAATTACTTTAATTCTGTGCAACAGAGTCCTTTTGGGGGTGTTTTCAGGTGTTTTCTTCCCTACTCTTGTGCTAGCACAATAGCAACACTGCTCTGTACAGGTAAAAAGTTCAGCAGCTGATGGAGAAAATGTTATCCCCCAGCAGCTGCTCATGAATTCTTATGTGCCAGCAGCAGTGCATGAACCATTCTTTGTTGTGAGATAAAATCTGACAGAAAAGCATAGCTCCTGACAGAAAAATCTGATGCAATTAAGTTTCTGTGCACAGCTCATAAACTTTGATATGGCAAATAATGGCTAAAATTGATCTTAAATCCAACATTAAAAAAGTTCCCGAACCCCCCACGTTCCACCAGATCAACTCCAGGTATCCATCTCTGCCCTCTTGGTGGAAGCAGGGCATGTTTTTCTTCCACACAGAAATATTAAGCAACAAACAAAAAAAGGGGAGAGGGGGAATAAATTCCATGCAAAGGCAAATTTCTAGCACTGCATAATAACAAAACTAATTTGGGGATAAAGCTGGACACAAATGACATGGATTTGCCTTGAGGAATTTCTCTTCTTGGCTCAGTCATGTAAACAAAACCAAGGCCATGCACTTGATGTCCTCACCAGTTAAGACCACAGCTTTGACTGGGAGGCTGCTACAGACCCCTTTAGGTCTCTGCTGTGTTCCATCTTTGGATAAAAACCTGTTTTGGAGGAAAATTAAAGTTTCTCGCTTGTGCCATGTGTGTTGGGAGCAGGTGGGAGATGGGGACATTGCCACCAGTGATGACAACATGGTCCTTGCTGGGAGGAGATGGGAAAGAGCATGGCTGGGATCTAGAGTGGAATTCACATCTCCTGGAGCACATAAAAAATGGAGTGTGTGAGTGTCCTAGGTGCAAAGCGACATAATGTGGAGAGGGAAAGGATATTGTGAGGCCTAAAACTATGAAACAACTGAGAAAGGCTTCTTATGGACTCAGGACAAATGTTGATATTTGCTGTTTCAAGCAGCTGGGATGGAGTAGCACAGCCCTGGTGTCTGGCACACTCCTTGATCCCAACTTCTGTGGCAATCCAATGACTGACAGCGTTTGTGGAATGGGCTACTTTAAATATGGGCAAATGCACCCAAATTTGACCAAGGACCATGCCTAATAACTAAACTGATAACAACAGAATCACGGAATTGTTGAGGTTGGAATAGACCCATTGGGTCCAAGCATTCCCAGGACTGGTATTGACCATTAGCCCATGTCCCCAAGCGCCACATGCACATGGCTTTTGAACACTTCCAGGGATGGTGATTTCACCACTGGCCTGGTGATGAATTACAAAAACAAGTCTAATAAAACAATAATAAAATAATATTTGGAAGCAGTCCCAGCTAAAGAAGGGGCACAAAGTTCCCTGTATCCATGCATAAAAACAGAGGGGGATTTTTTCCCCTCCACTGTGTACCCAGAGTCTGACAGACTCTGTGCTCATCCCATGGCTGGGAGCTGGGAGCAGACACCTGAGCAAACCTGCCTGCACAGAGAAATTTCCTGAGACGCTGCACTTTGGAGATGCCAAATGATCCTATTACAGACTTATCAAAGCAGTGGGGATTAGTAGAGATAAAACAACTTTCAGCACTGGTCTCTGCCTTTCTTTGCTCTTTTGTTTGTCTAAATAGCTGTTTTGGTGAGTGCGGGGAAATAATAGGAGGCAATTATTGCTCCATGTAATGTTCCATGTTTGGTTTTGTAATCCTTCAGTTCTGTTTATTCTCATTTTGAGCAAAAAAGTTCCCCCTGGAATATGCTAATCGCCTTTCAGCTCTGCAGAGCTCTCCTCCTGCAGAGGCTCCTGGCTTTGTGTGCACCTGATGGCAGAGCAAGGACAGCGCTGTCCCCAGGGCCCGGGACACTCAATGCCCGTTGTCTAGGCTGCACGTCCAGGCACAAAACAGTGGGAACAAATCCACCCAGGCACAAAACAGCGGGAATAAATCCACCCAGCAGCCCAGCACGGGGAGCTCCCTCGCTGGCAGCCCTCCATGGCTCAGCTCCTTTCACCTTCAGGAAGGCGGAGAGGGATTTTGGATGGTGAGGAAGGAAAAGAGGGAAGCAGAGGGCTTTTCAAAAGCAGCTTTTGGGAAAAGCTGACCTTATCTGAGCTTTTAATCAGCTTTTAGATCCTGAAAATTTGTATCCAGCCTCTCCTTAGTAGGTGATCTCTCCTAAAATCTCCTTAGGAAGATCTAGAGAAGGGTTCAGTTGTGCTTTCCACGCCTTGTCCCTCCAGCCTCTCCTTGGGAGGAACAAGGAGATGTCTGGGAAGCACCACAGTGCCCTGAGCACCATTAGGAGAGGCTGCTGGGACCTGTAGCCACAGAATTAATGCAGGGGGATGGATTTTGCCCCAGCAGATCTGTGTCACATATTTCCATAGGTAACACCAGGGATCAAAACTGGGGGGACATGAGGTTTTCCTCTTGAATGCCTCCCTGGAGGCTGAATCCCCCTCTCCTGGGAGCACCAGCAGTCAGGTGGCAGGAGATGCTGTCCCAGCAGATTGGAGAGCTGGTGCTGCCATATGGGCTGTGTTTCTGCTGACTGAGGGACCCCAGGGAGGGATCTGAACACTTGATGTGACTGCCTGGGTCATGGAATCATGAAAACTCACCTTCTCTCTGGAGCCTGAGAGCAGGTGTGCAGAAGCTGGGAGGGGAGGACATGTTCAAGTCCTTTGCTGACTCAGGGTCTCCAACGATGGACATGGAGTGGGTGAAGGAGTTCCTGGATGGAAGATCATCAGTGGAACATCAGCTGACAGTGTTGGTGTCTGGTGTCCTTGTGCATCTCCAAGGGCATGGTGTTCATTCTCCAGACCCCTTCTGCAGCTTGGTTTGGAGCAAAGAATCGTGGAATCACAGAATGGTTTGGGTTGAGAGGGACCTTAGTGCCCATCCAGTTCCGCCCCATACTTCCACTGTTCCAGGGTGCTCCAAGCCCTGTCCAACCTGGCCTTGGACACTTCCAGGGATCCAGGGGCAGCCACAGCTGCTCTGTGTCATGTGGAATGTCATATAAATCCACATCACCTGTGCCAGGCCTCCCCATGCCCACAGCCAGGAATTTCTTCCACGTATCTCACCTAAATCTTTCAGCTGGAACCCA
The DNA here is from genome assembly GCF_024509145.1 of Vidua macroura. Classification (NCBI taxonomy): domain Eukaryota; kingdom Metazoa; phylum Chordata; class Aves; order Passeriformes; family Viduidae; genus Vidua; species Vidua macroura. The sequence continues at coordinate 20,968,063 of NC_071580.1, read as the reverse complement.
TTACCCCTGTCACTGGAGCCCTGTCACTCCAGTTCCTGATGAAAAGTCCCTCTCTGGCTTCCCAGTAGCCTCTTCAGACTCTGGAAGCTGCTGTGAGGTCCCCATGCAACCTCAGCCTGACTCCATAGTGGACGTGCTCCAGTCCCCTCAGCAATTTCATGGCTCTTCTCTGGACTTGCTCCAAGAGTTCCATGTCCTCCATCACCAACCAAAAAAGGCACACCCGGGCAAGGATATGAGTTTCACCGGTCTGGACTGTGTCTGCTGGGACACAAAGAACACCCAAACACCATCGCAGAGCCATTAAAGCTGGAAAACACCTCCACATCATCACCTTTGACCAAGTACCACCATGCCCACTTAATTATAATGCCACAGCCGCTTGTTTTTTTGAACACTGTGGAGTTTTATGCCCTGATTTGAGGAAAACACCACTGCCCAAGGCATCAGGCCTGTGGATTGTTAACTGGAGCACAGGGATGCTCCCACAAGAAACCCGAATGCACATTCGATGTTTGGCTGAGCTGAAGGAACTCTTCCACTCAGGATTTTCCAGCCCGAGGAGCAGCCTCCTTGCTGTGCCTGGAGCGCCTTTGTCTGGTTTGTGCAAGTTTTGTGTGGCTCCCTAAATCCTGCAGCTGGGAATTACACGGGCCAGCTCTCAGCCTTGGCTTGGTGGGTTTGCTCCTCCTGCTCCTCTGGCGACCGCGGAAAACAAACCCGGAGTGCTCATAGCGGATTAAACACCAAGCCTCCACTGATACCCACCCACAGCAGCGCTCCAGCAGAGCCAGGACAGGTGACAATATCCCACAAATATACATAATAAAGCTCTGGAGAAGTGTGCTGGGAGCTGGGCTGAGGGGGAGGAAGGAGCTGGGGAAATAATGCATAATTCACAAGGCAAATTAATCACTCCTCTCTCCTCTGCCTGTTGCAATTATGTGGAACATGAGTAATCACCAGGTTACTATTTTTTATTATTATTATTATTTTTACAGCAGGAGAGTAAACAGTGGGGCTGGCAATATTTGAGTGAGGACAGGCTGAAAGCTGCAGTCACATTTAGAGTGGTGCCTCACCAAGATTTCTATCTGGCTGTGCTTTCATTGTGGAAAGGGCTTTTTTTTTTTTTTTTTTTCTAATTCTTTCCCTTTTAGATTGGTGGGGAGTTGTGGAAAAGAGGAGGGCGGGGGGTTGGTGCGCGTTAGAGCAGAGAGATTGGGTAAAATTATTTTCCTTCATGCTTGGCTAGGCCTCAGTGTGAAAAAGGGGACCCAGCTTAGGGCTGGTGGGAGATGGCAGATAAAAGCAGCTTCATTTCTCACTGACCTTCCATGCGTTCGGCCCGGCCGTGCAAGGGGGGGAAGGAACAATGGGAGTCACCTCCAGAAAAACCAACCCTGAGCGCCTGCACCCGGCTCCGGTGAATCCAGGTGGGGGAAAAACAAAAAGAGTCAGGGCTGCACCTGGAAAGGGTTCCCAGGGCCCCGTGGAGGTGGGTGTGGAGTGGCTGTGATGCCTGTGGGCACGGGGAGCCCCTGGGACACGGGGCAGTGTGGGATCCATGCAGCCATCAGGACCCACCAGGAGGATGTCAAAGCAGCCTGAAGAAGCCAAATCCCGTAGATGGTCTAAAGAAACCAAATCCTATAAAGGGTCTAAAGAAACCAAATCCCACAGATGGTCTAAAGAAGTCAGATCCCAGTCCCAGTTCAGCAAGAGATTCGATGCAACACTCACCATCTATTAGCAGGAATAGGAGCAGGCTTGGAAGGGATGCCTGAGCCCCTCACTCACCAATCCTGCAGAACAAAACCCTTTGGACAACATCTATTTTATATCTTAGGAGGAAGCAGAGCTTTGCATTACAGTGAATCACTGAATCATGAGATTCTTTGGGTTTGAAGGGACCTTAAAGCTCATCTAGTTGTATACCCTGCCATGGTCAGGGACACCTTCCACTATCCCAGGGGGTTCCAAGCCCTGTCCAATGTGGCCTGGAACACTTCCAGGGATCCAGGGGTGGCCACAGCCTCTCTGGGCAACCTGTGCCAGGACCTCCCCACCCTCACAGGGAAGAATTTATTCCCAATATCTCACCTAAGCCTGCCCTGGCAGAGGGAAACCCTTGTCCTGCCACCCTTGTCCAAAATTCCTCACCAGCTTTTTTGTAGACTCCCTTTAAGGGAATGTGGTGTGGACTGAGAAAAGGGTGTGATGGAGGATGCAGGGTGCAGCTGGTCCTACTTGGCACAAGTGGAGGAGCTCACCAAAAGCCTGATGGGCTTAAAAATGAGTCTCTGGAAGGCTGAGAATGTTCTTAGTGCAGGGTGGATGCCTCCTGGAGGGAGGTGGTCTCTGCTCTGTGTCCTGAGGGGAGATGCTTTATGTTTTGTATCCTTCTTTCATACCCCTGGGGGTCTGGGGTGCTATTTTATGTGGGAAGGGAGAGAAAAGATGTTCTACACTGAGTAGGGTTGGCTACAGGCTCTGAGATTCTGGTGCCCTGATGATGAAGACAGATGGATATTTGTTGTTCCTTGCTCTTTTCTTCACTCAGGTGACTTCCATGTCAAGGTTCACCTCCTTCCTGGTCCTCACATGGTGATTTCATGGTGGGTTTCACTTGGTGATTTCTTCACCAAGAGCTTTTAGATACAAAAAGCTCTTCCCAGCCCCAAATTCTAGACTTGTTCCTCCACTTTATACAGAGCCCTCAGCCCCTCGAGATCCTGGGGGCAATTTCAAGCTCTCCTTGATGGTGACACAACTCACCCTGCAAGCCCAGTTAATTATCCCAGGATTACTGAAGTGCTAGTGTGACATGGAGTTCTTTAGTTCCTTTTGTGCATTTGTAGTTTTCCCAAGAGCTGAGGGTTTGCACAGGACCTGTGACACGGGAATTCCTTCCTTTCACCTACCTAAGGCTCCAAATGCAGAGGCAAAATCCATCAGCAGGGCACCCATCCCTGTGCAGGTGGTTTCAGAGGCAGAGCTGAGCTGGAATGTGGCTGTGGAAGTGCTTCCTCGTTTTTCCATGCAAGTAAAATTAAAAAGGGAGTTAAAGCTTTTTCAAACTTAAATTTCCACTGACATAAAAGGCTCATCAGCCCTTGGTGCTGCTGTGTGAAGTGTCTGGCCTCAGATGACTGTTTTGCTGATGAGATCTTCCAGGTTAGTTCTGCATGCTTCCAGGGACACCTGCTCCAAGGTAAACCAGGCACCAATTAAAACAGAGTCTCTGTTTAGACAACAGACACCTTTTTGGGATGAATCTGAATTATGGGTGGAGGGAAAGTGCTTTTTGCTTGTCTGTAAATGGTGCTGGAAATCAGGAGATTATTTCCTGAATTGTTCTTTGAAATGCCACTGGAAGTTTTGCAATTAATTCCCTGAGAAAGCCCAGGTTGCTACTTTTATAAAACTTAAAGCATTACAACTTTAAACATAATCATCAGATAGCTTTTAAGCAGTTTTCCAGCTGAAGCTTTCCCAAGGAACTTCATTGTGTCTCCCTCAAAAGTCCTGCATGTGGGAACAGTGAACAGAGAGATGCTGTCAGACAATACCCTGATGTGAAGAAAATGAGACATGTCACACTTCCTTCTGGTCCTTCCCAAGTGCTTTTCCAGTAAGAAGCAGCCTCCTGCCATCAGGAACTGGGGTTTTCTTTGCTGAGCCACCCAGATGCCTGATTAAGCTGAGATAGAGTCTGGGGGAGGTTTGCTCAGGAAATGGGTTTTGGGGAGTCCAGGGGTGCACCTGGCTCACCTCCCCTGCTGAGCTGCTGCTGAGCTGGAAGGCACCCACTGGATGTATTTTTTAATCTTCTGGTTGTTCTTGTTCTCTTTCAGAATCCCCTAAATTCTGCAAATTCTTATTGCTGCAGATCCTCTGTCTTTCTCCTTGACTGCTCCTCACATCAAGACAAGGACTAGCCCAGGGAGTCCTGTAGAGAAAAAAAACCTTATGGAGCAAAAATCTTCCTTCCCCTTAAAATAAATCAACAAGAGGAGGTTTATAATTTCTCCTGGGGGAAAATTGCACCTGCCAGCCTGTTTTCTCAGGCCTGGGCTCTTGAAGCACTTGAGCACAATTCCAGCTTGAATTGCAGGAGTTCTCCTCCTGCCTGGCTCCCGTCGGATGACTCATGGCTTTCGAAGTTGGTCACGTCCTTCAGGATCCTGCGGAATTGAATGGAGCCTTTTCCTCCCTGCAGCTCAAGGATATGGGATGGGAGCCATCCTCCCTTCCAACCCTGCCTCCTGCCTGAGCTCATGTCAAAATGTTCTCCTTAGAAAGTTGCAGCAAGGTTCTGTTTGACAGACAGGAACACAGGGACGTGCTGGGTACTTTGCCACGTTTCCCACAGGGAACAATTTCACATCTCTTCAGTTTAAACAAGGTTTTTCTTCATGTCATGTTTAACCCCCTTGCTGCCCTGCCACAGGAAATATTCCTGCATGCCTAGTGTGGCCTAAATCTTTATTTCCAGCCTTAGAAAGGGACTAGAGGCAGAGTTGAGAGAGCCTGGATTTTAAGTTAGGCTTAAGGCTAACAGGGACACTTTGTTAAGTTAGGCTTTAGGCTTAGGGACACTTTGCATCATGTCTTAGAGCTGATGGATTTCACCCACAGCTGAACCCTGGCATGATGCGGGGTGATGGTTTGGAACTAAAGGAGGGGAGGTTTAGACTGGATGTAAGGAAGAATTTTTTTACTGTGCGGGTGGTGAGGCCCTGGCACAGGCTGCCCAGAGCAGCTGTGGCTGCCCCATCCCTGGAAGTGCCCAAGGCCAGGTTGGATGGGGCTTGGAGCCACCTGGGATAGTGGGAGATGTCCCTGCCTGTGGAAGGGGGTGGAAATGGATGGGCTTTGAGGTCTCTTCCTACCACAGCCATTCCTGGATTCCATGACTCTGAGCAGGCTGCAGTGCCAGGAGGATCCTGCTTTGCCTTGTGCACCATCAGCACCTGAAGAACATCAGATGGACTTGCAGGCCAAGAGGAGATTTTCACCAGAGTGTGAACTCAGATCCACATACTCTGGTGCCACCTCCCTCTGTCTCCAAAGTTTCCAAGAGAAGTTGTAGCTGTTGCCATTTCACTTCAGGTCTTGAGGTTCTTCCAGGAAGCTCCTTTTGTCCTGTGCCTTGCAGACACTGGGGTTCTCCTGTTGTTCCTTTTGGGCTTGTCTTGACTCAGGGGTCTGCTCCAGCCCACCATGAAATTCCCCCAGCCTGAATTCTTTCTGCTCTTCTTGCCCAGGGAAATCACATAAAGGCGTCCTGCTTATGCCACCCTTCACCAAATGAGGAGAGCACTGCAGCCCAGCTGGTTCTTGGGGAGGGATTTAGAGTTGTGGTGTGACTTTTAGGTCCTGAATTCAAACTGGGGCACTTGTTACCATCTCCCCACAAAAGCTGGGCAGAGCAGGAGGGGCCCTGACAGGTTGCCAGCAGGGCAAATGCTGCCATTGAGTTTTCCCATCCTGACCCTTCTCCAGTACCAGGAGACTGCCCTGTCCCTTTACCCCACAAGCCCTCTCTCATGGCAGAAAACTCTTCTGGCTCACATAGTCTTCAAATTTAAAAAATTACTTGTTATCCATCCAATTTCTCTGAGAGGAAATTCTATTAAATCCCCAGAAGAAAGTGCATTATGGCTGTACTTTCCAAAGCAGACCCTTGAATAAACTTTTTTCCTTATTTCACGTAAGGAAATTCACATTTCCATTATTGCTGTCATTATGAAGCAGATGAACATTTTCTGGAACAATTAGACGCGGGTGTGTGGAATAAAGAGCGGAGTTCGCCTGAGATCATTGAAACCTATCTGTTTTGGTGATTCATTTTCTTCCAACTAGGCTGCCCATAATAAGCTTTTCTTCTCTGGCTTTGTCTTGTTTCCCATTTCAGGCAGCCACAATGCCCGAAGAATTGAAAGAATGTCTTTCCCCATGTCCTTGTGCTGTGACTGAGCCTGGCAAACAAAAAAAAAAAAAAAAAAAATATATATTTAAGAAAAAAATAAAGCAGAAAAAGAAGAGAAAGAGGGGGCAGAGCAGATTATAAATAAAACAAGTGGTGAGGGTAACCTGGGGCGTGAGGGCCTTGAGAAATGTTGTGAAGTAGAGGATGGGAGATGAATTCTTTCTGCTCCTAAAAAAAAAAAATCCATGTGCATAAGATATGGCAGAGTATTCCTTGTCTTGGCCTGGTTCTTGTGTCATGTGGAGCCATGTGCCGAGAAACTTCATCTCTTGCTTCCATGACTTCAGTACAGTCCCCAGTGTTCAGAAAGTGCTCCTGGTGACCCCATGGAAAATGAAATTTGGCTCTCTGGGTTATGTGAAACAAAGGTGACACAGCTTGTCTGTAGGACTGAGCACAAGGAAAGGAAATGGTGCAAAAACTTTTACAAATACAGGGTGTCCTCTGCACATCTTCCCCATGGTCTGGGATCTTCTCCACGTCCCCACCCCAGGGTATCCAGGGCTGATCCCAGCGTGGGCAGCAGGAAAGGGATTGGGATTCTGCCCCTCTGCCCTGCTCAGGTGAGACCCCACCTGCAGAGCTGCCCCAGCCCTGGGCCCAGCACAGGAAGGAGCTGGAGCTGCTGGAGAGAGTCCAGAGGAGGCACCAGGGTGAGCAGAGGGATGGAGCAGCTCTGCTGGGAGGAGAGGCTGGCACAGCTGGGATTGTTCACCTGGAGGAGAGAAGCTCCAGGTGACCTCACTGCGACCTTCCAGTGCCTGAAGGAGCCAACAGAAACCATGGAGAGAGACAATTTCCGAGGGCTTGGGATGCTAGGACAAGGGGGAATGCTTTCCTACTGCCAGAGAAATGTTAATTAGAGGGGATACTGGCGAGAAATCTTTCCCTGTGAGGGTGCTGAGGCCCTGGCACAGGGTGCCCAGAGAAGCTGTGGCTGCCCCTGGATCCCTGGAACTGTTCCGGGCCATGTTGGATGGAACTTGGACCACCCAGGGATAGAGGAAGGTGTCCTTGCCATGTCAAGGGGTGGGACTGGATGAGCTTTAAGGTCCCTCTCAGCCCAAATCATTCCATGAATGCTGACAGAGGTGCAACTGGCTCCCATTAACTCTTTGCCCACATTTTTATTCCCTGACAGCTTTTCTTTGGATGTGTCTGTGGTTCCCAGCCAGGCTGTGCCACTGATGGAGCAGCACAGAGCCCCAGCAGCTGCAGTGTCCATCCTGGGGAAGGCACCTCCTTCCCAAACTGGCTCCTCTCCCTGGAGCAAGAGCTTTATCCTGCACATAAAAGTGCAGTTTCCTCCTTGGCACCTCACAGAGGACTCTGGTGAGTCCCATCCCAAGGGGAACAGCCTGAATTTCCTCGTTTCAGTGGTTGTCTCAAGGTGCAACGCTGTGGAAGCACAGCTGCACCGCACTCACAGGAGTGGGTGCTGTGAGGCTCCTCCTTGGAGGGCTCAGAAAGCATTTCCTTTGTTTGTTTTTTTCTCCTGCACGTACATAAGTACACCTGGATAATGAGAGATGACTGATAGTACAGGGAGGTTTGCTGAGGGGGATGTCACTTGACAAACAAGTAAGGGGCTAAAATCATATTTTCCTTGTTCATCCAAAATTAAACATGAGCCTGCTGCGTGATCCCTTGCTGATTCACCTTTTGTTGCAAGCAAAACAACAGCAGTGCAGCCAAAATTCCTGTCTGATGGCAGGAGTGAGCGTGTTCCATTGTGGTTATCACCCAAATCCCCACGGAGCAGCCTGAGATTTTGTCAGGACTGCTGCAAATGCTCTGGAAATCTCCTGGGCACCTCCAAGAATGCTCTGTACTGAAGTTTGCAACTCAAGAAATTGTTGCAGAGTGGAAGGAAATAAAGAGCTTGCTTTGATTCTTTTAAAACGACAGCAGCAGCTGGCATGGGGTCTGCCCTGGGCTGCTTTTGGATATATATATTAGCAGGGACTGAATGGAATGGAAGCTACTGGAGAATGTGAGGCAAGGGAAAATGTTTTTCTAAGGAAGAGAAATGGTAAAACTTAAGGGAGAAAGCAGAGAATGCGAGACCTTGAACCGAGCCTCTTTGGGGAGAGGGGGATGAAACAGGAAAAAAAAAGTGCCCACTTGAATAATAGACTAACTGGCGACCTTGAACATATATGTGTGCATAATGAGAGTGAAACAAAGGGCCTCTGAATATCAGGCATTCTTAGGCTGCAGAATAATAATCACAAGTGGCAAATGTAAAAAATAAAAGCAAGACATATAATATAACCAAAGTAATGGGGACCTGAACCAGCAGAGATGAGAGGCACGATGGAGGCTTCAGCAACAGCCTGGGTTCCTCAAAGGCCCAGCTACTGCTTGAAGCAAAGCCAAGACTTTTATGCTGCTCCAGGAGGATTATTTTGATATTTTATTATCTTGGACCAAGTGGAAACTCCATTTCTTCTGCGGAGCACTGGCCAAGTTTGGGAGAGGGGAGTTTCCCAGGCTGGTTCTGCTCCCCAGCCGTATCCAGCCCTCCTTGTCCTGCACCCCAGCTGGCAGGGGATGGTGATGCCCATGGATGCTGAGGGGTGGCATCAATTCTTGCCAGTGAGGGATGTGGCTTGATGCTGATCACTGGGCTCCATGGATCTGGCAAGGCCAGTGGATGTAGGGATTTCCTTGGAAAAGTGGTAATGCTCCCAGTTTGTTCCCAGTACTCCCCACAGCTGCACATCACTGTGAAGCAGCAAGTGCACTCATCCTGCTTCCTGCTGTGGCCTCTTAGGCAATTCCTTAAGTCATCTTGACCACTTGGGGATTGTCTGTTCTTTGATTTCTTCTGGATTGTCTCTTTCTTTAGCTCCCTGTGAGTGCAGTTCAACCCAGTGCTCACCTGCAGCAGTCCCTGAGCTCTGTGTGACTTCTGAGGCTGCTCTTCTCTCTGGGGGTGAGGATATTTGATCCCAACTTTGTGCTTTTCCTACCCATATCCTGTATGCTGTAGACCCTTTTCCTTCATATTTTCTTCTAATTAGACTTGAGTACCTCCAGGAGAAACATTGTAAATGCCTTCTCCAGATCACCAGTGAAGATGTGAGACTCCTCCTGAGGCTCTCCTTGGCATGTAACCCTCGTTTGGTTTCTTCTCAATAACGGGGCAATTTGAGATGGACATTGAAAATCTCCTCCAAGACCTCCCCTTTGTTTGGGGTTTCTCGGAGGCTGTGGGGGATGCTTTATATTAGATTTCTTCTTCATCCCTTCTGTCCTCAGAGCTTGTTATTTTGTGCCCAGAAGAGTTAAAAAAATGTGTAGATGTGGTGCTTGGGGAAAGTGTTTAGTGATGGGCCTGGTTGGACTCGATGTTCTTAGAGGTGTTTCCAGCCTAAATGATTCCAGGATGCTCCTTCAATTCTACCAAGGGTCACTCCCCAACATCCCTATGAGTGAGACACTCCAGCATCTCCCAGATCCATCACCTTGCCAAAGTGGGACCCTCTTAGGAGTGTTTACAACAGAGGTGGGCACTGGCTGGCCCGTTCCTCTGTGGAGCTGGATGGGTTTTGGGGCTGAAGCCACTAAAGACTCTTAGAGAAAACTTCAGCCAAGCTTTGCAAGGCTGGATGTTTTTTTTGTGGGTTTCCATCCTCTGAGGATACCGGATCCTCCTGCTGGAAGACCCATTCCTTCACACTGCCCAGTTACCCTGGGCCTGGCTCCCACTGCCTGGTGTGGATCCCTGTGTTGTCCTCATTCTTCAGACCACAAAAGATTAAAGATAATACTGATACTAATAATACAAACCCGCCCTTGTGAGAATGGGCTGCCGGAGGTATTATGCCAGGGAAAGGCTCTGTGAAATGGCTTGGGTAATTTACACTCATTAGGAGGAGAATGCAGTAGATTAAAGGTAGCAAGGGTGAATAGCTTCCCATTTTTGTCAAACTTGCCTAACCTTTTATTCACCTGCTGAAGCCATTATTTTATAATAATAAAAAAGAAGAGAAAGAGCCTTGCATGAACTTGGGGAGAAAGGCAGAGAGTGCAAGCTAGGAGCTATTTTCTCAAGAGAGAGAAATACAGCATTATAGATTAAAGGTGAAAAGACAGCCCTCATTTAAATCAATCCACCTCTCCGAAGCATATTTATTCACAGATTAATTAGAGTTGCAAATGAAAATGATCTGGTTGGTGGGAACATTATTGAGGCCTTTAAAGTGCGGGAGTGAAGATTAAAAGGAAGCACACTTACCCTTCCCTTATGATCTGAAGAGGAGATCAAAAGAGTTGGTGTCAAATTAACAGCCCTGATGATTTCTCTCTTCTTCTAGGCCTTGTTTATTATCTCAGGCTCATGTTGGTACACGTAGGAGGAAGACCTGGTTTCCTGAGCTGCTGGTGCGGGAGGAGTGCGGGGACCCTTCGGACAATTCGGGGCAGTGGGAAGGTCTGCAGCTGCCTGGCCAGGGAATGTTTGTGTGCAGGGCAGCAACACCTCCAGACCTGGCCTGTTGGATGTCATGGAAGGGAGGAAATGTTCATTTATGTACTGGGGTGTTGTAGGGAGTTGTTCAAGCTACCACACTTGTCAATTAACCAACCATGGCTAACTGAACACCCAGCCTTTTCTGAGTCTGTGGGATGGATTTTGCACTTGCTGTTGGCTAAGAACCACGATTTTGCTCTTCTCGAAGGGAGGGGAGACAGACTCAATCCTTGTGAGCCTCCACCAGGAGCACTACAAACACAGCAAAGCAAGGAACAACATTTGGATCCTTTGGGCAGACACCAGCAGAGGCAGCACTCCCAGGCAAGAGTGTTCCTTCCCATGGGATGTGAATGGGCCTGGAGGAGGCACAGGGAACCCAGTGCAAGCTCCAGTGTAGCCTGGTTGGAAGCAGAGATGAGATCACACAGAGCTGTCAGGGAACATCCCAGCAAGATCCGTCCCACTAAAGCTCCTTGCCCATTGGATCACGGGAGCTCACTGGGAGAAGATGGTAACTGGCTGTGCCTGGAGACAAATATGCCATTGAATCCCAGAATGGTTTGGGATGGAAGGGACCTTAAAGTCCATCCAGTCCCACACTGCCAGGAACACCTTCCACTGTCCCAGGCTGCTCCAAGCCCTGTCCAGCCTGGCCTGGAGCATTTCCAGGGATGGGGCAGGCACAGCTCCTCTGGGCAACCTGTGCCAGGACCTCACCACCCTCACAGGAAACAATTTCTTCTCAACATCCCATCAAGCCTGCCCTCTGACAGAGGGAAGACAGTTCCCCTTTGTCCTAGCATTCCAGGGCCTTTAAAATATAAAAAGGGCAAGGAGATTGTGAGAATTTTCCCTAAATATGGCTCATCCTTCTTTTTCATGATATTTGAAGGCTGGAAGAGAAACATCCCCCATAATCCTGTTTCTCTTATATGGTGATTTTCCCTGTGCAATGATTGCTGCATAAACTGATCTCTGTCAGCACAGAGCAGCTCTGCTCTGGTGCTTTGGATTCACTCCCAGCTGTCCAGTGAGGACCACGGCAGTGGCAGCATAGACAAGCTCGAAGGGTTGTCTGGCTGTGGTTGCCAAGAGGTCTCACTTTGCAAGCCAATATTAGAGGTGCTGTATGTTTAGCAGGAATTCACTCACTGCAGGAATTCATAATTTTTTTCTGAGCTCTGTCAGAAAGGAGAAATGAGAAAGGGAAAAGCAGCAGAATCCTCTGCTGCCAGTGTGAGCACCAGGAAATGGCCCTGGAGCACTGGGGGAAGGAGGAGAAGCAGCAGCCTGAGGTATTGATTGGCTCCTTCTGCAGCCAGACCAAAGCTCTCATAAAGGACGCCAGTCTGGGAGCTTCCTGGTGCTCAGTGCCTGCTCCGAGGGCTGATCATGGCTCCAGAAGTGCTGGAAGGGCACAGAGGGGAGGCAGCCCAGCAGGCTCAGCTGAGCTGTGGTGTTGTCTCCAGCTCTGGACCTGCTGCGGCTCCAAAGGGTTGATTCCATCCCGAAATGAGGACAAGGGCAGTCTTGGCTGCTGTCTTGGTGCTGCCTGCAGGGACTGACAGTTGTATCAGCAAGGCTGGAGAACCCCAATGCACCCAGGATCCCAGTTCGTGTCAGGAGGAATGAGCTGGAGGAGGTGGTGGCTTTCCTGACCCCATCCCTGAAAGGTTTGAAATGCCCACACCATCCATCTTTCCTTGCTCCCAGTGCTTGGCTCTGTACAGGGGGTGCTGTGCCCTGAACTCCTGGAATGTGGTATTTTTCCTGAAGGTCGAAGTGGGAGGTGTGAGTTGGGTGCCAGTGGCAGGGAATGTTTGGGGCTGGCTGGCTCCATGGAGCCATGGGCACTGCTCATGCCAGGCACGCTTCCCAGGTAAGGGATTGTTCCACCTAATGATTCATTACCACACAGCCCTCCTCATTTGCTGGGTTACCCCTAGGGGATTTGGCACTCCTTGTGCACTCAGATTTTCCTTGCAATTGAGTTCTTCCTCTATCAGACACACAAATTCTTCCACTCTCCCTATGAGGGACAACACAAATCTGGTGGAGGAAGCTTGGCCCTAGTTCTTATTTAACTTTTTTTTTTTTTAATTGTTCTCTGGCCATGCCAAAATCTTGGCATTCCAAGTCTGAGGGACGACTGGAGATGCCCATTCCCAACTGTGTGGGCTCAGTGAGGATCCTTCCTCTGTTCCAGAAGGCAGAGAGCACTGCAAGCACAAGAAGAAGCATTTTCCCAAGGGGTCCAGCTCCTTCCTGAGCTCTCTGTGTGTTCAGAAAAGCCCAGCCAGGAAGATTTCCATGGAAGAGTCAGCTCTGGCTTGTGTTGGTGATTTGGGAATTGCTCTGCACAGGCTGCAGTGGCATTTCCAGTTTAAAACATCCCCATGAAGCTGAGTTTGCATTTGGATGTGGATGCAAATGAGAACATAATCAAGTTTCTTTTCCCATAAATATTTTGTTTCTGCTTGGAGGAAACAAAGCACCTGTGTGTAGTTTGTGCTGAGTTTTCTGCTCTTATTTGGGTTTGATTTCGACCTGCCCGTGTAGGACAAATGTTTTGCATCCACAAGATTTAAATGAGCTGGGAGACTTGTTCCTCTCCCAGCCCTGCTGACAGGTTCCAGGCTGTTTGCAGAGGCTTTCCTGAATTGATGATTTCTAGGTCAAGGAGAGTGTTACGTTTTTTGACCGTTTGTCTTGTGCTAATCGCTGTCAGCCCCGAGATTTATGCATGGATAGTGACAGCAGATGGGGTCACTTTTATTAGGAATTCACACACCAGGCAGGGAAAGGCAAAGGCTTGGGGACCATTGCCAGGTAGGCTGTGGATACTCAGGGACTCCTGCACTGAAAATATTTCTGGTTTTAACAAAGCTTCATTTTGTGGATTTTCATGATTTTTTGTAATAAATGCAATTACATAGAGGTTTTTATTTTTTTATAGCTTTTATGGGAAATTATCCCATTATTGCCCAACATCCATGTCTACCTGAGTGGATGATTCTGAGTGGATTCATCCTGCACTATCAATTGGATTCAAAGAGTCTCCACCTATATTCCAAATATACCATTGCTTCTTGCAATCCAGACCACTAGAGCCAAATATCTATTTACATCCTGTATTTTTTTCCTGATGGAAAGAAAATTTGCAAATCTGGAGTCACCAAGAATTCCAGAATAAATCACTGCACCCAAGTGATACCTTTTGCTACGTTGGAGGTGGTGCATCCCTTGGCAATCTTTAACCCAGTGTACAGGTGGCTGTAAAACTTCAATTCCTAGGTAATCTAATGCCTTAATTTTTATTTTTTTTTTCAGGGCAATATGAACCACATTGTGTTTTTCTGTGTGGTGAATGTGATGATTCCAAGGAGCAGCGCCTGCAGAGGCTGAGGAGAAAGGGCCTGGAAATCTTGGTGCCCAGGAAAGGCTGAGGGAGCTGGGGCTGCTCAGCCTGGAGAGGGGCCCCAGCTGAGAGGGGCCTCAGCTCTGGCTGTCCCTGCCTGTCTCTGGCTGTCCCTGCCTGTCTCTGGCTGTCTCTGGCTGTCTTTGGCTGTCCCTGCCTGTCTCTGGCTGTCTCTGGCTGTCTTTGGCTGTCCCTGCCTGTCTCTGGCTGTCCCTGCCTGTCCCTGGCTGTCTCTGGCTGTCTTTGGCTGTCCCTGGCTGTCTCTGGCTGTCTCTGGCTGTCCCTGCCTGTCTCTGGCTGTCCCTGGCTGTCCCTGGCTGTCCCTGGCTGTCTCTGTCTGTCCCTGGCTGTCCCTGGCTGTCTCTGGCTGTCTCTGGCTGTCTCTGGCTGTCCCTGGCTGTCCCTGGCTGCAGGAGGGGCAGAGCAGGGCCCAGGCTCTGCTCTGGGGGCCCAGCAATGGCACCAGAGCCACGGGCAGGGACTGAGCCCAGAAGTTCCACCTGCACATGAGGAAGAACTTTCCTGGGCAGTGACAGAGCCCTGGACAGACCCCAGAGAGGGTGTGGAGCCTCCCTCACTGGAGATATCCCAGAGCTGTCTGGACACGGGCTGTGCCACGGGCTCTGGGATGGTTCTGCTGGAGCAGGGAGGTGGCCCCAGGTGACCGCTGTGGTCCCTCCCAGCCTGGCCCATCCTGGGATCTGGGATTTGTCTCCGTTGCATTTCATCCCCTCTGTTCACAGGAATTTCAAATTTCCCATTTCCAGGCTTTTTCTGAGTTTAGATCTCCTCTCCCAGTCTAAATTTGTTCTCACCCATTTTTCTCATCTCATCTTTACTTGATCCATCACATCCCTGGGGCCCAGACCTTGTTCCTCTCCTTTTCTTTCTCTCCCACGACACTGTCCCATTTTTTCACACAGCTGTGGGAACACAGCAACACCTTTTCAAGTCCTTTCTTTAAGATGGCCTGAAGAAATCAACTTTAACCAAATAACTGTGGTTTGAGATGACTTCCAAATGATTTTTGGAGCAGTGCATTGTGATTTTTGAGCCCTGCAGCCACCCAAAAATATGTGATGTGGGGCTATAAGGTTGTATTCTTGTATTTTCCTAAAGAAAGCTCCATGCTGTGCATCAGCCTCTGGTTTTGGGATGTGCCTTGGTGCAGATGATGGAATGTGTTGGGACAGGGTTCATTGTGGGGGTTAAATCAGCTCAGTCACTCTGTCACTCAAGGGGTGGCAGCCACCAGCTGCCATTGTTATCCCTGGGACACCTGGAAAACATCCCACCCTCTTCTGGTGGGTAGGGGATGGATGTGAGACGTCCCAGCCAGAACCTCATCCTTAGCAGTGAGCATTCCCTCAGCTCACTTGGAGCTGTGGGGAAGGGGATAAAAGAGCCCAGAACAAACATTTGGTGAGCAGGTATGAAAAAAAACCAAACCAAAAAACAGGACAAAATCCCTTTGGAAGCTCCTGAGGCCTGGAGTGATGCAGAGCTGTGGTTAATGGCCACTCCCCGAGGTTTCCCCTCCCATGGAGCACAATTGATTGCAGCGAGATTACGATGCCATTAAAATTCACTCTGCCCATAAACCAATGCCGGGGAAAATGCTGACGTTTATAGCAGCTCCTACAAGAGACATATTTCAGGGCAAAGTGAGTCCTAATGCAGGAACTTTATTTAGGTAAAACAACATCCAGGAAGGGGGGGAGAGGAGGAGGAGAGGTGGTGGCGATTGCAGAGAATTTTATTTCTTTCAACTAATGGGTATAGGGATGCTAAATTTAAAAGACATTTTTAATAAATCTATTGGCCTTTGACAAAATCAATCCAAACCCCATAAACCAAGAAGTCACCCACTTGGTATTAATGAGGCTACATTTGCATTTATTTTTCCTTTACACTAGACAAACCATTAATTTCGTGTTTATGCTTCCTTTGAAGTCTGAATGCTTGGAGATAGATGGCCACATCAAGTCTCCTGCTGCTACATTAATATTTTGCTATAAATGATAAATTTGACCATTTTCTACAACACCCCTTTTTTCTTTAAGAAAGCTGAGAAAATGCAAGCAATAAGTCTTAAGCCCCTGAAAGCTTCGCTGTTTTTTTAAATACTCTGCAGTCATTGATTATTAAAGCAGTCATAGCTTTAACTTGGGCTTGCATTTGATGGCACCCAGCATTCTGCTGCTGTAAATTGAGAGATGTTCATTAACCAATCAGGGGCTCCTTTTTTGCAAATCATCTTTCATTTGACCCATGGAAAAACTGGACACAGCCAAGTCACTGCTGCCTCACCCCCTCCCTGGCCTCTGAAGGCCCCTCCTCACATCTCTCGGTTGCTTCCATGTAAGTTAAGTACATCCTTGTGCTCCATCAGGACATCCAAGGTGCCTTTTCCCAGTTTTTCTTTCAGGTAGGTTTTTTTTTTTTTTTTTTTTTTTTTTTTTTTTTTTTTTTTTCCCCAGGATGTTCTATTGCCCATACAGGACACCAGGAGCCTCCAAAAAAAAAAAAAAAAAAAAAACAAACCAAAAAAAACCCAAAAAAAAACAAAAAAAAAAAAAAAAACCAAAAAAAAACAAAACAGCTCCTAGAAACAAAGGGAAAGGCCTTCCAAAAAACTTCCAGGATGATGGGCAGGAAGGAGATTAAACTTCTGCAAGAACTCTTGGAAAGGTCTGTAATTTTCCAAAGCCCAGACTCTTCTCCCAGATCCAGAAAAGGGCCCAAGTTTGGTGATGCTCCATGTGACCCTGCCTGATGTGGGTCTCAGGATGGGTTTCATGAGCTCTGTGTGAGGACTAAACCTCTCCCAGGTGGAGTGTGATGGCTGATATCCAAGAGAACTCCTGCAGCCAGTGCAGGGAGTTGTGTGGCAGCAGGGAAAGCTTGGGCATCTCAAAAACATTCCAGGTCCATGTTTTCCTGAGGAGCACAGAGTGACAGGCAGAGGTTAGATCTGAAAAACCCTAAGGAACACAGATTCCCTAGAATCCCTAAGGATTCCTAGGCTGGTGTTCACATCTCAGGGATGTTGCTGGGTACAGTTACCTGGGCTGGGGCACTGGGGGGGATAAGCCCACTCAGGTGGGATTAGGGAAGGGGTGAACAGCCCTCCTCCTCCCAGCAGGTCAGACCTTCTCCTGAGCCACTCCTAGGAACTGCCTGAGGACTGGCCAGCCTTTGCACAGAATCCCAGAATCACGGAATGGTTTGGGTTGGAAGGGACCTTATAGCCCATCCAATTTCACCTCCTGCCATGGGCAGGGACACCTTCCACTATCCCAGGTTGCTCCAAGCTCCATCCAGCCTGGCCCTGGACGCTTGCAGGGATGGGGCAGCCTTGCACGTGTACTCTTGCAAGGATTTCTAGGCTATCAGAACCTCAGCTGCCAAAAGAGAGATTTTGCGGTTTGTGTTTCTTGATTTAGGTGCGTAAGGCCTTCCTTTTTCACTGCTGCTATCTGCAGGCGGGGAGGTGGGATGGGAGAGGCAGATCTAGAGGCATCTCTGGGGTCCCAGCTGAGGCTGAGGCAAGCCCCAGTGTGAACTGTATTTCTGCAGCAAGTTGGCTTTTGGTTTCCTTCCAAATTCCTCTGGCAGCACATTGCTGATCCATGCCCTCCATTGTGGGATGCAAATGTTGCATGGGATGCAGGGATGTCCAGTGTTCTGCAGTGAGACTGGGGATTAAGGGCTTCTTCAGCTTCAGCCTCTTCCCCTTCCCACTAAATCTTTTATCTGGTGCCTGCCAGGTCTCCCAGCAGCTTTGGTGGTGGAGGATCTGAGCTGTGTTTTCCCCCTCTCTCAAATCCGAGCTGCTCTCTGCACACACTCCCTAAACAAGGAGCAGGGCCCTGAGCATGAATTAGCAGATTAAACATCACTTTTTTTGTGGGTTGGTTTATTTTATTATTTTTTATGAAGCATCTTTTATAGCTATGCTGGGGTTAGATTTCATCTAACCCTTGTTTATTTTCTTTGCCAGCCGGAGTTTATGGAGGAGGGAAGGGATGTTATATCAATAGGGGAGTGGCTATTGACACTTGCTGCTATGAAGTGCCTTTATGTGCTTTCAAATGGCAGGATTATGCTCCGGATGGCTCCGTGCCGGAATTGTCTCCTGCTCCATTAACAGCTGAGAGATGGAGGCGTGAACTGAACGTGGGGGTCTGACATGAAGGAGGGCTGAATATTGAATGGCTGAGCTGCACCCACTCTGGCTCTTTTCCCTCTTTTTTTAAATGAAGAATTCCTGCTTCTGAGGATATGCTGAAATTCAGCCTTCTGGGATTCACACCTCCCTTCCAGCAAACCTTTGTGCAGCACAGTCCAGTGGATCCTTTGCTAAGGACTCCTGAGGGTGGTGAGAAAACCTTGAGAACTGGTTTTTAGCAGCCCTAATTTCTCCTCATTCTCATTCAGCTATTTCGTGTTCAGCTCCCAGTGTCTGGACTTGGAAGGTTCCCATGTCCAAGCTTCACACCAAACCAGTTTAATGAGAAAGACACTTAAAACAGCAATAACACCTGGATTCAGGTCATGAAAAGATGGGGTGCTTCAGGAAGAACATGGATCTCAGCAGAGTCTCCCAATTTGGGCAGCAGCTCTGCTGGACACAGTCCTAAGGCAGGGTTTGTGCCCATGGATCTCTCCCAGCATCCAAGATTTGAAGCTTGGTGCTCAGCCCTGCTCCAGCTGTTGTTGCCTGCTGTCCTGCCAGCTGCTCACACTCTGCAGGCAGTGGATGTCCTCTGGATACATCCATGGATTTTTGCCTTGCCCAACAAGTCTGAACATGCTAAAGATCAAGTGAATGTGGTTGGCACTTCCCGTCAATAATTAGAAATGAAAGCAAGCATGAAATAAATGTCTGGGTTATTCTCATGAAAAACTGAGACTCAAGCAGGGATTTCAGAAGCCAGGCTTCTGCCTTTCATTTCAGATTTTGGCCTCTTTTTGCCTTTGAAAAAAAAAGGAAAATATAAGTGTAGTGTCTGGGAGCTGGGAACCTCTCCTGCCCCAGGCTTCTCACTGTCATTGATGTCTCCTCTCATGCCACAACAGGGATACCAGTGCTGGAAAAGAGCTGAATCTGGTGGAGAGTCTGGATCACTGGGGATCCTCCCCACCCCTTCCACATGATCTGAGAAGGGGGAGGTTAACTGAGGAGAAGATGTTTCCCTGTATCCCTTAAAATCTGCCTTTGAACAGAGCTGAGTTTGCAGCCACAAACCAAAGGAAACCTCCCAAGCCGCAAGAACAAATGGAATAATAAAGCCCAGATAATTTGAATTGGGGTGGTTATTAAGGTTTTTGCTGCTCCTTGGGCCTGTTAACTTGTCCTGCCCAGAGGCGGTGCATCCTGCTTGGAATACCCAACTTTGGATCACTAGTTTTTCCCTTTGGTCATCCGCTCCTGCTCTGGTTCCTGTTGTATTCATGACAGAATAAAGTTACCAGCATCATCCCAGCTCGATCCAGCTTGAATTCTCTACCAGAGCTGGAGCTGGGCTGCTCAGAGGAGCAGCAGGCCCATACTGGTGGCCCCTGTCAGTCCTGATTCTGCTTGTGCAGGGAAATGGAGAAGAACCTCTTTCCTACAGAGACCAGAGAACACCAGAATGGTTTGGGTTGGAAGGGACCCTCAAGGCCATCTCATTCCACACCTCTGTCATGGACAAGGACACCTTCCAGGAGAGAAGGCTGCTCAAACCTTCATGTAGATGATCCATGACCTGCAGGATGAGGCACTGGCAGATCACCAGACTCCAGATAATTCTGTGGAGTGGCGCCACCAATCAGTGCCCTTGTCATTACACGATTCATTGTCAGACTTCAGGATCCGGACTTCAGCTGCTCCACGGGTCAGAGTCATCATTCCCTTGTCCCTGGACAGATCAGGAGCAGTTTTTCCTGTTCCCATTGCCCCCTTGAGCCGGCACCTTCTCAGCCAAGGAATTTTAGGAATGGGGGAGCTATGAAGTGATCCAGAACACCATGTCTGTGCACTGCTCCTACTGCAGAGAGGGGAAGATCCCAGAGATCCCATGTGCTGCAGGCTCGTTTTGCTCAGGGTTGTATCTCTGCCCAAGAAAAGCTGCTTGATGACTCTGGTGCTGCAAACCTTTTCCATCTCCTCATGAGAATGGTGACCTGGACTTCCCTCCTCCATCCCAGACAAATCCCTTTGAGTCCCAGGGGTGAGTGAGCCAGAGCCACAGAGTCCTGCAGCTCTTCCTGCTGGAGGGGACGTGAGCTGTGATGGGTTCTGCCTGTCCTTTCAAACCAGAGCCAGAGAGATGGGAAGGGAGGGAAATGGGGGAAAGGGGGAGGAAGGAGACACAAAGGCTGAGGCTTTGCTAGAAAGGGAGCACTGCACTCCCCAGTCTAATATCTGCCCTTTATTCTGCATTACAATATCTGCAGACTTCCAGACTGGACACGATGCCGGAATCAAGGCTGAAATTACTTTTCAGCCATTCATTCATAACTGTTATGTTTAAAAAAAAAAAAAAAAAAAAAAGAAAAAAAAAGAGGGAGAGAGAAGGTGGGGGAAACAAAAGTAAATACAAAAAGAGAAATGTTAACATGTGTGGCACAGAATGTGTATGGCAGACAAAGCTCTGCTTGTTCTGCCACAAAAGCTTTGAAAAGCAGGTGTCATAGCAGCTGTACAAGGTTAAAGCACAGGGACCATTATGTACAAAATGAGGGAGTCTTTATCCACAGTCTGCTTCAGCTCTTAAGAATGTGCTTCCTATTGTGCCAGTGTTTGCTGGAAGGACTCCATCTACACAATGGAGAAATTTTTCATTCTCACCTTCCCCCCAACCTCCGTTCCACCATCCAAATCTGCAGTTATGGATATAATACAGACCTCTGGCATTCAAGGTCCTCATTGCCCCACACTTCTGAAACAAAAGCTATTGTGCTGCACCATGAAAGGCGCCTGCGGCAGAATAAAGCCCTTCAGCAGAGGACCCTGAGAGAGTATTTGTGAGGCTCTCTCCAAAGTTAAAATCCTGGTGAAAACAAAACACTTCCAATTAAAAATGTTCCCTCATTTTGTTTTGTGTGGTTCATTTCCTTTGCTCCCTCTCCTCATCTCAGAGATGTCCAGAGAGATCCTTGTACAAAAAGGCAAGTGACCTGTCCTTGTTTTCATTCTCAAAGGGAAGGATGGAACAGCAGGAATGCACGGCTTGGGAGACAAACAGCATTATTAAAAGAAAGAAGTTGGAAAGCAGGCCAGGAAGCATCTTCTTCCCTGTAGGCAGTGTGCTCTGAAACACAAGGTATGAGCTCAGCAATGGCACACATTTTTTGGTATTAACAAAGGGGTAACAGCACTATCCCATTCCCAGCTTTTCCATATCCTTCCCCACAGCACATCCTGCAGTCCTCAGGTGTCTCCTAGAGGGAGCAGGACAGATGGTCCTGACTTTTATTACCTGATCTTTTAGGCACAGCAGCGTCACAGGCATGGAGCTGGCTCCTGTTGCCTGTCCCCAACCCAGACCAGCCCTACCAAAATGAACACTCATCCAAATCCTGAAGCCACCAGAGATCAGTGAGCACTTTGCTGTCACCCCCGGGAGATGCTACTGGGGTAAACCCAACCCCTTAATCCAGAAATATTCACAGAATCCCAGGATGGGTCAGGCTGGAAGAGACCACAGTGGTCACCTGGTGCCACCTCCCTGCTCCAGCAGGGCCATCCCGGACCACATGACAAAGATTGTGTCCAGACAGCTCTGGGATTTCTCCAGTGGGGGGGACTCCAAACCCTCTCTGGGATCTGTTCAGTGCTTGGCCACTGCCCAGGAAAGAAGTTCTTCCTCCTGTCCAGGTGGAACTTCCCAGCCATCATTTTCCCATTGCCTCTTGTCCCTGGGCACTGAGAAGGTTGCACATATTTTCTCTCTTGAGCTGCCACTCCCTTCTTTCCACGGGATGTGTCCCCATGTCTGTGGCGTGGTCCTCATGGCTTGCACACCCTTCCTGGGCTCTGGAAGCATTGGGGTGTAACTGAGGAGGCAGCACGAGGCTGGAATCTGCTGAGCGTGACTGAAATGAGGGGGACATCCAAGGAACGTTGAGCTGGCAGGGAACTGATGTCCCCAGGGTGGTGATTCACACCCACAGAGGGTACAGTGAGGTGGAAACTCCTGGCTGTAAAGGGGGTGTGTGCAAGGGTTGTGGTTGTGTAAGGCACCAAGATCTGTGCCTCAAATTTCCCACATTTATCCATATCTTTGGGATTGGAGAGAGCAAAACAGGGAAGGCAGAGAGAGTTTGAGTTTGATTTGTCCATAGTTGGCTGTTTTCAGTGTGAATTTTGTATATGGTGTGTCTGGTGGGGTGTGGAGACAGGCAAGGGAATCTTTGGCTCAGCAGCTCCTGCAGCCCATGGCGAGCACAACTCGGTGTAAATAATGTCCCTTTGAGAGCACTGCCTGGCCTGTGACACCAACCCCAGCCAGACTGTGCAGCCAGGATGCTGAGTGGGACTTGCACAGGTAAGGATGAGGAATTAAGCCCCAGAACCCCTTGCACTCCAGCAGGTGACAAAGGCTGGAGTTGCTCTTCCGTCCTCAGGAGGTTGAGTGGGAGCTCAGGTGCCAGCTGGGAGTCCCCAGGTAAGGATCCCCCTCTGGCTCCTCTCCAGTGTCCCCAAATCCCTGACGGCCTCCCCTGCAGTGGGAATGTCTTTTCCATCAGCACCTGCCCAAGGTTTTGGCACTGCCTGGGACATGTGTGACCAGGTGCTGGTGTGACACACTGGTTGTTGAGCTCTGTGCATGCACAGCCTTGGTGACGCCTACGGGTGTGATTAGAGTTTTAAATGCCAGGAGTTAAGGACAGGGACCAGGATGGAAAACCAGAGAGGATGTGTGGAGGGTGGCCCTTCATAACCAGGATGGCCACAGAATCCCAGCATGATTTGAGTTGGAGGAGACCTTAAAGCTCATCCAGTCCCACCCCCTGCCATGGGAAAGGACACGTCCCACTATCCCAGGCTCTCCAAGCCCTGTCCAACCTGGCCTTGGACATTCCAGGGACCCAGGGGCAGCCACAGCTCTCTCTGGGCACCCTGTGCCAGGGCCTCACCACCCTCTCAGGGAGGAATCTCTTCCTAGAAACTTAGCAGCTTCTCTTGACACTGTGCCATCAAATGAGTTATAAAACTCTCTGAGGAACCTTGGTCCCAAATTGTGAGAAGCATTTGAGCCTCTCTCTGTGTGCCCCCGAATGTGTTGCATTTATGTTGTATTTTAATCACCTGGGTGCTTTTTGAACCCTGCTTTTAGGGAGCTGTTGCTGTCACTGTACCTTTATCAGGTCTGTTCCCAGCTGGATTTTCCTCTGGCACTGGTGTTAGCACCCCAGCCTTTCCAGTGCAGTGACAGTGACACTGTGATCCTGGAGGAGTTAATCCCAGCTGACAGCTGGACCATTTCCATGGGCCCAAGAGTGAATTAATGCCAGGTGTGGGGAAGGCTGGACATCATGGCTTGGCACACAGAGGTCTTTTGAGTATGAAACCCAACACTTGGGGCCACTGAGGCAGAGTGACAACAACTGCACTGCCAGTTCCTTCTTTGTGACACAATCATCCCCCTTTCAAGGGGTACAAATGTTCCCTAGAATGAAGATCCAATGGCAAATAGCCCATGAACAGTTTTCCTGCCTCTTGGCACTATTACCTTGATCAGGAGAGACTTGGATTCACAGTTCTTGTGTGGTTTGTGGGCAGAGGGAGGAATGGAGCTGGGAAAGCAGCTGATGTCAAGAAATGAGCTAATGAAGGGAGATCACAAAGTGTGCAACCCCAGACGCTTCTATCTTTCTCTCCAGTTACCTTGGTAACTGGGTAGTGATATGATGTTGCTTGGTTTTGTATCCTGCAAGTAAAAGAAGCTCAAAGTACCCACCACTGGCAAAAATATTGGGAAGATATCACATTCATCTACAAAACAACAATTAAGTTGTGGCCTTGCTAGATGCTGTACAGAAGGGAGGATGTATCTCTCCCAAAGCCTGGATGAAATGACTTCTATTTTCCTATGAGCCAGCAATTTAGTGCAGCTTTTGATGGGATTTCTCAGGGCCAAATCAAAGGGATCAGCCCAGGACGGCTCTTTTCAAGGACATGGCTCACTGAGGCTCTACATCCTTTCCTCTATGGGCCTTTCTGCTGATGATAATGTTGGCTAAAGGCAGATATGGGCTCCTGGTGAACAGAAATGGGCTTAGACTACATGTGATGGACTTTCTTAAGGGGGACATGGAAAACCCAGCAGGTCCCAGGGGTGTGAAGACACCTCTGACATGAGGAATGACATTTGGTGTCAATAGTGGGCCTAGGCAGGAGCGCACCCAGGGACCTCTGTGGGCAAGGGGCTGGACTCACTGGTGCTGCCAGGAGTTCATTCTTTCCCCCAGTTCTCAAATACAGAGGCATCTATTCTCTCCAAGGGGGTCAGCAATGCTGCTACATCCCAGTAACTTTCCCCAACAGTCTTCCAGCTCTACTCAACCCCACTGGGTGGGATGGTTTGGAGTGGTCACAATGGAAATGGACTTTTCTCCAGCCACTCTACCTGACCAACCAGCAGCTCTTGCTGCTGTATTCCTCTTTCCCAGCTTTATCTGTAGTCCCCAGCCCTGAGGTCTGGGGTAATGGTGTCACCCAGGTGTGTCCTGGGTGTCCTGACACCCATGCTGTCACACAGTCTGGAGAAATCCATGGTCTGCTTCCCACTGCTTTGCTCCTCCTGGTCCAAGCGTTTCCTTGGTCTCCTTACAAAACCTGCAGCAGATTGTTGAAACGAAATTCTCCCTGTATGTCAAAGACTCAAACAGGAAAAGGAAGTGAGAAAAACAGTTCAAAGGGGAAAGATGCACCCAGGAGGGGAGGAAGCAGCACTCTGTTGAGGGGTAAAAATGCCCAAATAACTTTTTTGATTTTTACTATAATCTCCTTCCCAGCCTCTGCACCTGCAGGCATTGAAATGAGAAGGGAAAAGTCAGGCTGGGAATCTTGTCAGCTCTGGATGTAAAATCTGGATAGCCAGAATTTTATAGGTAAATCCAGAGCCTCTGGGGGAAATGGAAGGGTTATCTTTGCACCAGTCTCTTTTGCCATTCCCATGCTTCCTGTGCAGTTCTGCAAATCCCTGGGAGTGGGACCTGGAGACTTTGATACTCAGAGCCAGAGGGAAGTGGTTGGTTTTAAAAGAGGATATCATGGAGAAGGCAGGACTGGATCCGGGAAGCTGTCTCTTTCTGCATCCAGGTGGAACATCAGAGGCCCCAGTGGGGCTGGTGAAGGTCTGTAACTAAAAATTCCAAACCTGGCTTCAGGAAAAGCACATGGCTTGCTTTTGGCAATGCTGTGAAGAAGTTAAATTTGATTTAAAAATTAAATAAACCACATTTCTGGCTGCATATTAGTTTAGAGACTGGCCACGACTTTAAACAGGCAGAGAATAGGGTGAGATTTGATGTTAGGAAATTCTTCTCTGTGAGGGTGGCAAGGCCCTGGCACAGGTTGCCCAGAGAAGCTGTGGCTGCCCCTGGATCCCTGGAAGTGTCCAAGGCCAGGTTGGATGGGGCTTGGAGCAGCCTGGGCTAGTGGAAGGTGTCCCTGCCCAGGGCAGGGGGTGGGACTGGATGAGCTTTAAGGTCCTTTCCAACCAAACCATTCCATGATTCCATAATCACGGGATATCTATACGCATAATTTATATCTTACTTATTTTTTCCAAACACTGACAGTTGATCAAGGTCTACAAAACATGGAAATAATTAAAAAAAAAATAGATCAGTTATAGTGCTATGATTACCACCCTTATTTGCCTGCGTAAATCCCTAATATTTGCCTTTTAAAGGCAAAACTGAACTGCTATTACAGAGAGACAGCAGCAGCGATTTGAAGCCTGTGAAATCCCTGCACCCCTGGCACGGCCCCAGCCACTCCTGCGTGGTGAAGCACATGGAAAATGCAGATCAGACATGGATGGAGTGGTCCCTGCCACGGCTGGAGGGTGTTTTCCTTTCCCAGTGCCTGGCTGTGCGTTCAGGGCTGCCCAGCCCACGGCCACTGGCGACAGCTCAGCCTGACAAGTCAATAAAAGGGAGGGAAGAGGGAGAAGAGCAACAACGCACCTGAAATGGGCCGGAAAGGCTGCAAAGCCTAAATGTGTAAAGCTTGGCTAAGCAGAGTTTGGGGGGAGGGAGCAGTGACGAGGAGGAGGAGGAAGGTGGGCTAACAGCCTTTTCAAAAATATATTTCTTTTTTAATCAGTGTTCAGTGGTTGCGCAGTGTCTCAGAAGAAGCAGCAGAGTTCTCCCACCAATTAACCCCAGCCCTGTGCTGTGCCCTCAGGGGTGCCCGGCTGTGTGGGCACCCTTATCTTTGTGCCATCTTCTCCGAACGCCAGAGCAGGGGTCTGGCTGGAAAACCGCAGAAATCTCCTCCAGACAATAAAATGATTCAATTTACCGCCCATAACAGAGGGAGTCCGTCAGGCGGGCTGAGGAGGCAGCCTGGTGCTGCATCGCTGAGTTTCTGCTGCCATCCTGTGGTGACATCGCCGCCCTGATTTTGCCTGAGAGATTTTTGTGGATTGAGGAAAATCCAAAAATCACAGAATCATGGAATCACAGAATCATGGGATGTCCTGGGCGGGAAGGCACCCACAAGGGCCACATGTCCCTCTTGCCCCCCCTTGGCCTGCTCTTAGGCCTGCTCTGCTGCTGGCACCTCCCTGCGCTCAAACACT
Organism: Vidua macroura; assembly: GCF_024509145.1. Taxonomy (NCBI): domain Eukaryota; kingdom Metazoa; phylum Chordata; class Aves; order Passeriformes; family Viduidae; genus Vidua; species Vidua macroura. The sequence goes on along the minus strand of NC_071580.1, from coordinate 20,941,364 downwards.
CGCTGCTTTTACCCTGCCAAACTGATGGTTTTGCAAAAATCTTTTGTAGGCGAAGTTTCCCCTGAGTTTGGATCTGCAGGGTTAATCTGTGCTCTCTTCTCCACTGTAAAATGTCCTTTTTTTCCGCGCCTTGGCTCGGTGTGTTCCCATCACTCCTGCAAATCATGAACCCTCCATGGATTGTGCAATTCCCAAAGAGACAAAATAATTTTAAATCTTTGTATATTCAGGTCACAGCCCAGAGATCTCTTTTACTGGGATCAATTTAAAGCCACCACCTGCCAGACATCCCATGCAGAGTCAGGCTGCTCCCACAGTGACAAAGTGAGAGGCTCTGGTCACATCCCGTCCTCAGGGTCTGCAGGATCTCCTCCTTCAGCCTGGCATCGGGGGGAAATTAATTCCTCAAATTTTTGTGGGGTGCTTTGCAAACACAGAACCCTGGAAATACTCTGGATATGGCCAGTGACATATTTACAGGGCTTTTTTGTCAAAGTGATCCCTGCAGGGGAAACATTGTCATTACTTTGGATGTGAAGGTTTTTAGTAGTTCCACTACTTGAAAAAATAATGTAGGAGAAAAAGAGGAAATTAGGGAGAAAAGAATAGGAAAACCCAGGAGGGACTCTGCAGTTTTACACTGGTTTGCCCAGTGAAGAGGAGGAGATGGGAGAAGGTACCTGGGTGGAGAACAGGATGCACAAATCTTGAAATAATTTGACATTCTTGTCTTTTTTTTTTTTTTTTTCTCCCTGGAAAATCAACACAGGGTGTGTATTAAACACAGTAATGGTCTGAAATGGGGGTCCAGGCAGCCTTGCATTAAGGGGATTGCACAGACACATCTCCTCTCTGGAATTATGTGCCAGCCCCACTTTGGTTGACTTTCCAGAAATGTTTACCCAAAAAAAACTGAGTTGAGGAATTTTATAAACAGGAAATTGAGCATTTTATTTAAAAAAAAAAAAAAAAAAGATACCTGCTTTTCTTGAAGGAGTAACAGTGAGCAGCAAAGAATACAGACATGACAAAAACAAGGGGAAAATGGACTTTTCTACAGTGAAACTATGCTTTCCTTTGTGAATTTCTTTTCTACCTACATGGAACATCAATGGATCCTTTTAGTAGAAAAAAAAAAATTACAAATTATTTTTAAGTGCAAATATGCATTGCAAAGGATCTGCAGGCACCACCCCTAATGGGCTGGGGACTTCTTTTCTTTCTGGGCAAGGACTTTTCCTTCTCTTGCAGCACAAGCATGACCATGGCTTTGGAATTCCTGGCCTGTGGGGAAAGCTGACCTAGAGAGGGAAAATAAATCCTGACTCAGTCAGGGGATGGTGGAAGAGCTGATTGCTGGCCCCTTGTCCCCAGTGGACTTTGCTGGAGCCTTGCATGGACATCCACCCTAATTCCTCACATGCTGCATCTTCCCTCTTTTATTCATCCTAAAATCTGAGTCATGAAAATCCTTCCTTGTTTGTTTTTCCCTCTATGCAGAGCCCTGTAAAACTGACTGAAAGGCACCTTGAGAGGTCTTCAGTCTGGGCCACACAGGTTTTATTGGGAGTAAGAAGGAAACACATTAAAACAACAACAACAACAACAACAACAACAACAACAACAATAATAATAATAGTAATAATAGTAATAATAGTAATAATAGTAATAATAATAATAATAATAATAATAATAATAATAATAATAATAATAATAATAATAATATAGTTTAGAGGAGTGCCCATGCCCTTTCTGCCCCCCCAGTGCAGGAGAGTCTTGCCAGGGTAAATTTTGTGTTTCCAAACCAACTGGAGACACACAATTGTTCACTTCAATGCCAGGCTTTAGGTCCTGGGAAAGCTGAGGGCTGTATTATGTGCAAGCACAATTCCTGAATTTCCAGGGGGAATCTCTTGGTGTGAAAGCAATGAGAAGGAAACAAAGGCTCAGAGAGGAAAGACTGGGAATGCTGTTTGTGACAGATGTGCCCGAGCCTTTCGATTCTGGCCACAAAGCCTGACACAGGAATTTGCCATCTGTTTTGGCTTTGGATGGCAAAAATCACCCTCCTCCCTCCCCCCACAATGATCTGCTGCTGCTGGAGCAGGTTTAACATGGATTTCTGTGTGTAAGAATGAGGGGATTGGCTTGTGATGGCATTCCAGTAGGTCACCCCATGGCTGCAGCATTCCAGGGGTGGGATGGAGCTGCAGGGGTCCTGCTCCTCTGGGGAACTCTTGGCTGAGCAGGAACACTGATCCATGCTGGGATCTTGCAGGCAGATGAGAGGAGCTGGGATGTCACTGTGTTCACTCTGATTTCCCTCTGGGAATCACCTCCCAGGGAATCTCTTCAGACTTCTTGCTTTGGTGGGAATCCATGCTGCAAAGGGAGATTTGGGAATAGAGGTTTTCCAAGAAGGGTGAAGATGAGGATTTGGTCCTGGCACGGCTCAAGTGGATCTGAGCTCAGAGATGGCTGGTGGGGGTCAAGTGGAGGTTTTTTGGTGGGGGCCAGGAGGTTGAAAAACGCTGTGTTTTTGGGAAATTGTGGAAAAGTAAAGCATCAGGACATGTTTTTGGGAAATCCTGGAGAAGTAGAGCACAACACGTGGATGAGCACAACAAAGAATTGTGTCTCCTGTGAGCAGTGAGGAAAATCATTTTGTGTCCTGGAAACCACAGAATGGCAACCTCATCCCTGTCATAAGCTGACCTCAGTTCGGTCTTAGCTCTGTTCCTGCCTTGGATGTGGCAACCAGAACACTCCAGCTCTGGACTCCCTGCAGCCTCTCTGCTTCCAAAGCTTTCCAACATCCACTTCTAGGACCTGGGATTGAAAAACCATTTGTGATTTCTTCAATACATAGAAGTTGAAAAACATCAGAGCTCTATTGCCCAGAACAGTGTTGATCTGATTTGTCAGGTGACCACTGCACATCAAATTTATATACTTTAATTTATATAATATGCACTTATTTATTTTATTTAGTTCTTCCTCTCTACCTCCCACAAACAGAAGACTCTTCCATAGCTTGTTTCCAGTATGAAAATTAATGAAGATGGCAGGATTCAGTACATCAGAATGCCTTGGGATGTTTGAGGAGCAGTGTGACACCACCTCTGAAGTCCTTTTGTGTGTAAAATGGGGCTTTTCCAGGCAGGTCCTCCTTCACTGAAGTTGGTGAAGTCTGAGTGTCTCACAACAAGATTCTGTAGTTTCACTTGACCTTTAACCTCAGCCTCTGCTTTTCTTGGCTTTTAAGTAATTAAATATTCACCCTCAGTAGTTTATCAGTGCAACAGAGTTTGTAGCAAGGGATATTAATAATAAATAATAATAATAATAATAATAATAATAATAATAATAATAATAATAATAATAACAACAACAAACCCTTATAGACTGGATGGGGTTGAAACTGTGTAACAAATGCAAGAGTAGTGAATATGATTTATGGAGTCACGTTATAGAATCATCAAATGGTTTGGGATAGAAGGGACCTTAAACAGCCTTTTGTTTTTCACCACCTGCACCAAACACCTTGCACTAGACCAGGTTGCTCCAAGCCCCGTCCAACCTGGCCTGGAACACTTCCAGGGATGAAGGGATAACTCCTGTGTCACCCAGAAGTACGACAACAAAAGTGGTATTTGTATACAAATGTGTGAGGAGAAATGGCATAAGGTGATCAATCAATTATTTCAGGTGGAAAACGCCTGTCCATCCAAACCCAGGAAGGAAAGGAAACAAGGCTGGCTGGCAGCAGGAGCATCCATTTCCAGACAAGGAGTTTATGGAAAGGCCCTGTGTGGTTTAGGAGCTTGTCCCTGGGACTATGCCCCCATGCTCCATTGAGGATACTGGCAGTGTTCGGGTCACACCACTCTTGTTGTCACTCAGAGCCATGAAGTTAAAGCTAAATACACACATGAGTTTGGGCTGTACTTACATTCTTGCTTGGAAAGCACTGTTCCAGGAGATCCGCTGCTCAGGGATGTATTTAATTGCAGTTAATTGCACGGGTGTTTACCTTGTAATGGTGTCAGTGACACAAGGTCCTGGATCTGCAGCCAGGTCCTTGTTCTTTCTGGCCAGGCTTTAGGCTTTGCTCGTAGATGTCTCTGTCTGGGTTGTCTCCCTCCAGTGACTTGATTTATTCCCAAATCTCTTGTTCCCGAACACCAACAGACCTTGGAACAGGCTGCCCAGAGAAGCTGTGGCTGCCTCACCCATGGAAGTGTCCAGGGCCAGGTTGGAGGGGCTTGGAGCAACCTGGGATAGTGGAAGGTGTCCCTGGGCATGGCAGGTGTCCCTGGGCATGGCAGAGGGTGAAATTGGATGGGCTTCTTCCAACCCAAACCATTCTGTGATTCCATGATCCGGAGAAGGCACATTGGCCAAAACCCTCCCAGTTCGGTCTGTATGTGTGTCCAGGCACCAGTTCTGGGGACTGCAGCCCCTGGAACCCCCTGCTGAATGCACCTGAGCTGGGCACCCTTCAGCAGGGGGCAGTTTTAAGTCTCTGGTAGAAACATGAAAGGCTGCAGAGTTGAGTTGAGTTGAGGTTGGATAGAAAAAGGGCTTTCCCTAAATCTTTCCCTAAACCTCTGGTGTGGCTCCTCCGTCATGCAAACCAGGGAAACAACCAGTGATTCATGATTATGCTGAGCTCTTTGTGGTGGACAAAAGCTCCTCCTGCCCACACATTTCCCCCAGTTCATCCTGGGGATAGGCAGGGGAGAAGCACTTGAGAGATTGTGTGAAGTTCACCCTTCCTGAGAAGCTGCTCATGCTTGGACTTGTCCAAAGAGCTGTTGTGGTGGAGCTCATGAGCTTGTGCAGGGAAAGTGCTGCTCGTAGCTCCTTGAAGACCCTGAGAGCAGAAGCTGTGGGTGTTGTTGTGATGTGTTGGGACAAGCAGGGTGACACTGCTGCCTGCGCCCTCCTGTCTGACCCTGCCCCTCTGAGTCACCCCCTCCACCCAGCCCTCCCTGCAAAACATCCTCTCTCTCTAGATTTCCTAGTGCGCCCAGCATTTCTGAAACAAAGCTGGCTGTGCCATTCCGTGTTGGAGGTCACATCATGTTGGAAGGAGTGACTTTTTGGTGTGGTCTGGCTCTTTTATGGCAGCTGCCTTTCTCACCTCATGACTGACACTGTCAAGTCAAACTTGGTGACAGAAGCCATGGCCAAATAACACTATTAGAGCCCTTCAACCTCATGTAGCTAATGAAAATAATAAATATTTTTGGGGGGGCATGTTGCTAAAAAAAGAAAATCGCTAGAAAGTACATTTTCTCTGGACCACGATGTTTTTTCTGACCTCTCCTCTCCTCTCCTCTCCTCTCCTCTCCTCTCCTCTCCTCTCCTCTCCTCTCCTCTCCTCTCCTCTCCTCTCCTCTCCTCTCCTCTCCTCTCCTCTCCTCTCCTCTCCTCTCCTCTCCTCTCCTCTCCTCTCCTCTCCTCTCCTCTCCTCTCCTCTCCTCTCCTCTCCTCTCCTCTCCTCTCCTCTCCTCTCCTCTCCTCTCCTCTCCTCTCCTCTCCTCTCCTCTCCTCTCCTCTCCTCTCCTCTCCTCTCCTCTCCTCTCCTCTCCTCTCCTCTCCTCTCCTCTCCTCTCCTCTCCTCTCCTCTCCTCTCCTCTCCTCTCCTCTCCTCTCCTCTCCTCTCCTCTCCTCTCCTCTCCTCTCCTCTCCCTTTCAAACCTCTTCCTGTTTGTGTAAGCACAGTTAGAAATAAAAGTGTCATTTTGAAATGAAAACTAGAGAGAGTTTTTTCCTGGGCTTATTTTTATACAAAGATCTTGATTTTTCTCTCCTCAGATGTTTAAAAGCAGGCTAGGCAGAAACTTCTCCTGGGCTCATCTGCTGCCACACTCCTCCTAGTTCTGTGTTTTCCAGGGGTTTTGCTCTTTCCAAAAGCCCCAGACAAAATGAGAACCCTCAAGTTCCCCAAATATTTTATAAATAACTCATACAGCACTGCTTAGCCCTGAGAGTGGTTAAGCCACCATTCCAGATGGGTTTACCTGATTTCAGGGGTATTTGAGGCTTGTAGAGCTTTCCAAGCTTGTTTTTCCTGACCTTTGCCAGGTGCTGTGCCTGGCAGTTTATCTCCTTGGCCACGAAGGAGTTCAGGAGGCCAGGAAGGAGGGATGCAAACAAAGGTGTTATTACCATGTTACTTAGCTCTCAATGGTCAGAAGAGAGGCAAGAGTATTATGGCACAGTGGTACTTTTTCCTAAGAAAAAAAAGAAAAAAAAAAAGAGGAAAAAGGACTTTAATTGAAGCCTGCAATGTTGTATAAATGGAAGATCTAAGTTTTAATTGAAAAATAATTATAACCACTTAATCATTTTAAATGAGGGCTGTAATTGCAGTCAGTTCATAATAGCCAAATACAGACACTTAGATTCCTGCAATAAAGCAGGGATGGTACAGCTTGATTTGCTAATAGCTCTTCCACTTCTCTCCTCTTTTGTCTCAAAGATTAATTCAGGCAAGGGCTATTAGTGCCGTTAATTGGTTCTGCAATTTAGACCTTGTGCTTGTGAATGAGTGACTGATGCAGACCCATCAGCCAATAATGTGAACACTTTGTCAATGTGTTCCTCATTGTCCGGCTCCGCAGAACTCCCCCGGCAGCTCCTCCGCCACCCAGCCGCAGCTCCCCAGAGGGATCAGGAGGAGCAGGGCTCCTCCGGGGTGAGGGATTCACTTAGCTTTAGATAGGTCACCCAGATGTCTTTGGAAGAACGCTGGCTTATGAATAAAATAATTAGGCAGTCCAGGCGTCCTCCTTGGCAGGGACAAATCCCATATTCAAGAGAAATCTCTACTGTGGTGGAAGCAGGAGGTTCAGTGGGGATGTGAAGGTGCTCAGGAGAGAGTGTTAAAGGGAGAGTGGACCCTGCAGGTGAGAAGGGGCTGATGGCTCCAGCCAGCACCCCGGGAGGGGTCTTCCCACCAGCAGCAGCAAGGCTAAAGTGAGGTTAAATCACTTAAATCTCAGAGAACAGCACAAACTCTACTTTTTAACAGGTGTAATTTCCCACTTAAGCAGTCACAGCATCGGTGATGGGCAGTGGGCACAACTGGAGGGACTTGGAGCAGCTTTCCGTGTCATGCCTTAGAAAAACACCCAGGGAAGGCTTTGTCCTTGCTGTGTCCCTGTTGGGTGAAATAACTGAGATGAGTTACACAGGTCACATCAAGTTTAGGCGGTTGAAGGAGTTCAATCCTTAGCTATTTTCACTGTGAGATCCTCCCAGAGGAGAAAACCGTCCTTTTTGTTAAAGTTAGGGAATTTTTGGTTGGGAATGCTGCTGCTCACACACCAGGACCCCACTCTTCTGGCTGCTGTATATTGGCACATTTTGAAATAAATGGGTGATAATTTGGACAAAATTTGTCCCTTTGCAGGTAACTTGCACTGCCCACCCAGGGATCGACATGTACCAAGTGGAGACGCTTTTTCCAGACCTTCCCAAGTTGATTGAATGCAAAGTGAATTTATCCTTTGAGTTAATGCATTGAACACAATCGTTGGCTGCCATGAGTCTTTTCCGTCTCCAGGTGATCCCGGTGGTGACAAACACAGGGAGTGTGTTTGTGCTCTGGACTCAGGCTCTATATTTAGCTATGCGATACTGGGAAAGCTTTCCGTGATTAAGCTCTGTTGACCGATACTGAAAGTAATTAACAGCCCCAACATGGAGCAGGTGAGGTGTGGCACCAGGACTGGGTGTCACTGGGACCAAAAAATGTCTGGGAGAGAGAGTTGGTTGTGAAAGCACGTGAATCACCAATCCTGTTCTTTTGGGGAAAAAATTGGAAAATAGGGTAGTGTTCCATTTAAACCTGAGGACTGTTTGGAGTTGTGTTTTCCTTGGCTGGTGTTTGATATTGGGCATTAATTTCATGAATGATGTGTAACAAACATCGGTATTAGACAAACATTTTTGGAATTGATAATTGAGGCTCTGGGATCTTAAGTGAGAGTGACATTTCCGTTGGAGCTTCATGAGTAGAGCTGCTCTGCTTTAGACATGGGAACAGACTGGGCAACTTCCCACAGTCCCTTGCTTGGTTCTCTCAAAAAGGTGCAGGACCAATATAATCTCTGGGAGATTTTGCTCCCACAACAGGTTGGATCTTCCTCAGAAGCAGCTTTACAGGGAAGTCCTCAAGGCATTGAGGCCAAGCATCTGGAAGAGACTCCAGGGTCCTTGAGCAAGGGTGAATTAAGCCAGGTGACAGAGGTCCACTCCTTCATGCTTCCTCCTGACCTTCCACTTCCACCATCTAAGTGTCACCCCATTGAACTCCACTTCTCCTGGAGCCCTCCCTCCTTGACCCCTCCAAACGCTCTGTGTATCTGGCACTGCTGAAACAGGGCTCCTCATCTCCTCTTCTCCTGCACATCCCTTGTTCCTCTCCAACCACAGACGGGTTGGTACCTGTGGGAAACTGGGCTAGGAAGGAAGCGGTGAGGGATGGAGCAGAATGGGCAAACAAGGCATTACCCCACAAAGGTATTTTCTGCAATAAGGCCAGGTCTCTTAGGGTGCTCTGGTCTTATAGCAGGTCTTAGATGGCTCTGCCATCCTCCTTTGTCCATGGAAACAAGTCCAAATTCCTATTTGGATGAGTGGTATAAAACAATAATAAATGAGGATATGCAGCTTTGTCTGTTTTCCCCTTGGTCCTCCCACAACAAACTGCAGGTTCACACCTTTCACTCTTCAGCAAGTGCTGCCTTTCCTGTGGTCTCCCAGCCCAAGCTTCCTGAGGTGTGCCCAAACACCCATTGCTACAAGATTCCCTTTTTTATACATTAACCTTGGCTTAAATGTTTTGGTTGAGCCAGATGGAGCCATGCTAATAAATCATGGAATCATTTAGGTTGGAAAAGCCCTCTAAGATCATCAAGGCCAGCTGTTCCCTTAGCACTCCCAGGTCAGTCATGTCCCCAAGTGCCACATCCACACATCTGTGAAATCCTACCAGGGACGGGGACTCCTCACTTCCCTGGGCAACACTTGGCAACCCATTCCATGAAGGATTTTTTTCTAATATCCAATCTGAACCTCTCCACTTGGCTCAAAAGCGTCATCCTTGCCAGGAAAGGATTAGGTTCTCCATAATTTTTATGTTTCGTCTGATTTAAGCCCCTCTGTGCTTGGTCTCCTGAGGTGCCCTGGTGTTCCTGTGGAAGCTCTCCAGAGGGACCCGCTGGTCCCGTCCGGCCGTGCCTCTGCCTGGAGGGAGAAGGTAAACAGAGAGCGAGCTGGAACAAATGGCTCTTGGTACCGAGCAAGGAAATTATCTCACCGAAACAGATAAAGGCAGGGGGAGGTTTGCATGGTGCACCCAGAGCTCTCTTGACTGCTGGCGTGACGTAGGCAGTGCCTCCAGCTAAAAGTCCCTGGTGCCCTGGCTGCCCGCCCCAGACCCGGCTTGTGGAGGCTTGCGCGCGCCCAGGACGCGGCTCCCGTGCGCCTGGCACCATGTCGGTGACAATCTGCCAGTCCATGGGCTTCGTGGTGTCCGCCCTGGGCATCGGGGGCATCATCGCCTCCACGTGCATGGACCAGTGGAGCACCCAGGACCTGTACAACAACCCGGTGACGGCCGTCTTCAACTACCAGGGCCTCTGGCGCACCTGTGTCCGGGAGAGCTCCGGCTTCACCGAGTGCCGCGGCTACTTCACCATCCTGGGGCTGCCAGGTAGGGCCCGATGGTGCCAGGGAAGAGGTGGGAGGGGGTGGGACACAATCTCTGTGTGAGGAGTGGTGGATTTTCAGTGGGCAGCCCAAATTTCAGCCAAAGAGGATCCCGGGTGCTCACCCTGTTTGGAAAACAGGTCCTTGGAGATACCTCAAGACAAATGCTCTCCCATGGCCAAGCTGAGTTTCAGCAAAACTCGTTATGGGTAATTATGCATCCTGAGGTGTTGTCCAGGCTGCTCACGGCGGAAATTTGTCCTCTGTGCCGTGGGTGGCTCTGGCTCACATTCCTGCCCCAGCTGTGTGGCTGTGTGTGGCTTCCCACCAGAAGCCACTAATAGTCTTGTCACTGGAGAAGATCCTTTCCTAAGAGGATATGTCACAGTTCAGCTCACTGTATTTCTATTTGGGCTAACACCACCAGGCTGGATTTCTCCCTAATTCTCCTTTGGTTCCAGTTTTTTCTGCCACGGGAATAATTCCCGTCCCGGTTGTGCCCAGAGTATCTCGGGGTGCAAACAATTAGGTTACAACAGGATTATCTGGGGTTTCTTCTTGCCTTAATACAGTGAGAAAAAAGGCACTTAGACTCATATACCCATCTGGCCTCTGTGCTTTGATACAGCCAGAATGGAGGGAAGAAACCAATTATATCAGGAAATCACGGCAGAACTTCTGCAAAATGGCATTTCCAAAACACACAGAAAAGGGCATTGTGCACAAAAATTACTTCTCTCAAGAGGAGGCACAAATCAAACCAGTATAACCCAGTGTGGCTGTGGCCTCAGACACCAGCTGGGGAGGTGTTTCATCCCCTGCTGAAGGATGACATCCAAAGAAGGGTGTTTGTGCAGGGCTGGCATTCACACACTGTGCTCCCAGTCAGCAAAGCTGAGCAGCTTCTCCAAGGGAAAACTTAGGAAGCAAAGGGCAGGACAGGTTGGTAAAACCCACTGGGTTAATGGTTGGACTTGATCTTAGAGGTCTTTTCTAACCTTAATGATTCTAGAAAGAGATTAAATTTACCATGTGAGGAGTAAATTGAGGTGTAAAAGCCAAACCCTCCCCACACAGATGCTCCCACAAGACACTGCAGTTCTTCCAGTTCTTGCAGCTCTTCCTCAGTTCTTCTGCTCAAAAAGCTTAAAATCACAAAAACTGACTCTATGAAAGAAGCAATTAACCTTTTCAAGTGTTCAGCTCTGGGAACTACTGTAATCTTTGAAGAAATCAGAATACTTGAGATTTGGAGGGTTTTGTTCTTTCACACCTTTGTCACTGACCTCAGCCCCTACAAAAAAAAAGCAGAAAACTAGGGATGGTTTCTTGGCAATTCTAAAACCTCCAGTCTGGTGTCTGTTGGGTGTGTATTAACATTCTAAAATGGGAATGTTGAGGGGGTGGATTTCCTTCATTAGCAGGATTTTCCTGCATTTAGAGGGGCTGCTGGAAATCAGTGTGTCCATGCCCCTGCCCACAGAAGGGGGTGGAACAAGGTGGTCCCTAAAGTTCCTTCCAACCCAAATCATCCTGGGGTTCTGTGTTTCCGTGATTCCTCAGCTCCATCTCACCAACTTTGTGGATCCCTCCCAGCCACAAACAGAAATGGGCATCCTATCCTAAATATTGGGGTTTCTGATGAAGCCCTCATCTTAGAGTGGAATTCCCACTTGTTTTTGCCAGGTTTATTGCTGTCACCTACAAAAAGGGATATAAAAAAGCCCAAGGAATAAAGGACAGCCATCAAAAATAAAGGTGGTGGATGCCTGAGCCCCCAGAGTTGCTGTCCTCACCCTCAGTGGTGTTGGGGAGATGGCGGGGGCTCAGTGTAAGGGAATATAAATATTTATGTGCTTTGTCCCAAATGATCCTTTTCATGACCAGTGCTATCAGCACTGCCCTACAAATTGAGGTGGAATTTTTCCCTTTCTTTTTAATGAACTGGGCTTGTTCTTCTGTAGTCACCCCCCTCCCTGCTCCCGTTTTTTGCCCTGTTATAGATTGTCTGACACTTCCAGTCTCTGGAGAAGCTGGAGCAAAGCCTCGCGTCCCACTGCTGTGCTTTATGCATTGGCTCTGTCTCCTATGGGCATTTCTTCCCACCCACCACCAGCAAAGGTGGCACCCCAGTCAGAGGAGGGGGAAACGATGCTAAAAATCCTATTAATAATTTGTTCAGATACTATTTAAGTGCATCATCCCCGTGTTTATTTTAAGTGTGTGGCACCTTGATCCCCATGAAACCCCCCTCACAAACTACCCCAGAGTTAATGGTTTGTCAGCATTTCCATTATCAACCCCTATTTATTATCCTGACAATGGCAATTTATATTGGGAACAATAGTGCCAGAGTGAATAAAAATAATAGGACTCTGGCAAAGCAGCGAGGTGACCCGAGCACATCGAGGAAGTTTTGGGTTCTAAGGTTTTTTTCACCTCAATCCCTCGCTCCCACAGCACAGATTAAACTTGCCTTGCCCATCATCTATCTTCAATTTAGTTGTGAATTTTAATTTCAAATAGATGGAGGAAAAATCAAGATAATAGATAGAAATGAGGAATTACCCAGGCAGTTTATGGCTCTGGCTGCTCAGCTATAAACAGTCACTCTCTGGTGAAATGTGGCACTGGAGGACTGGACATATTTGTTCTGATTTTGCTTTCTCCTGTTATTTTTTGCTCCTTGCTTTGGCGTGAGATGGTCTGGAGGACATAGTTGGAAACTGAGCACACAAATAAGGGATAAATAGCAAGAGCTGAGCTGGACAAGGCTGGTAGTTTCACCTTGTGTGGCGATCATGAGGTGATTTCTGCTCAGAGAAGAATTTTGCAGTTTCTCCCAACCTTGCTAAGCTACAATTGCATGGGCAGTGATTTCCCTGGTGTCTGTGTTGGTGTCTTTTTTCCACACCTATTCAGGGAGCCTTCTTCAGCAATTTTTCCGAGGACATTTTTCCTTCAGGTCCAAAGCCCTTTTTACCCTGTCAGAAGGGCTGAGATATCTCTCTGCTGTGGACCAAAGGGTTGTTGGCTTGAAACAGGAGAATATTCTTGCTTTTCCAATAGCAAACTTTGACAGACTGTGAGCAACTTGTTCAACTTCTCCAAATTATAAAAATGCCCATGTTCTTAGAGTGCTCAGAGGGAAAAGAGCCCATGGGAATGCAACCAAAACTGCCCAGATTTTCCATAAATTTCAATTTGGCTGGTGCAGGGTAGCAGCAGTGCATAGATGTTTCCTGAGGAGAATTCATCCATAGGAAGCATCAACATTGTCTTCTCTAGATTTTTCCCTTCTATATCGATGCTCTGACAAAGTTTTCTTTCATTTCATACAACCCACAACCATTTTGTGGCACAACCATAGCAAAAAAAACTGATTTTGGAGACAGGGCAGCCACTGGCCAAGGCGACAGCATCTCTGCTCCCTGGAATTGTTCCATGCCCAAAGTTTGTAAGGATGGGAAGTGCTAATTGCCATGTCATGGTCCTCCACTAGTGATGGCCAGAGCAGAGTCTCTTTCAAGGTCTGTTTGCGGCTTGAAATCCTTTCACCCAGCCAGGTCAGCTCCGAATTTTGAAACATCTGCAGGCAACTGCTGTAACCTGCTGAAAGTCTTTTTAGGTCAAGTTTTGGCTGCAGAAGGATTTAAGTGGTCCAGGTAGGCTGGAGACTTGATATATCCTACCAGGGGAGGAGGTGGCAGGGAGCTGAGTACATGTGTCACATTTGTTATTTTGTGCCTTTAGACCATGAAAGGATAAGAGACAAGGTAAAAAAAATCCTAAGGTATTTGAAATGAGGACCAGAAGAGAAAGGAGCAAGGAGATTTGGGGCTGGGCTACAGCTCATAGATGTGTAGGCAAGTTCAGCCTCATGCACCCCAGGGACCCTCTGAGGTCCCTACTGAGGTCCCTCTTGACTCCCCCCAGTGGTGTGGATCTGAGCTGGGATGGGGTCCTTCCATGACCCACTTATCTAACTGAATTCCAGAAAGGCCATTCAGCCCTTCTTATTGTGGACCACACTCATGAACCCTGAGGGGGTCCCAGCAATGGAGGGGCAGGAGGAGAAGGGTGGGTTTGCTTAGTCTGGGCCTGAGCAGGCTGGGCTGGTGTAAGCAGCTGGCAGGGTGTGAGCAGTGTTTGCAAATTTGAGAGCAAACATGAGCTGGAGGTGATTTTTGTGGGAGAGGCGGCGATAACATTCAGGAGCTGCCTGGGCCCAGGGACCGGTTTTGAGATAACACAGAGTCAACGCCTGGAGAGATAAAGCAACTATGAGCTGGAATAAAGGGGCACAGGGGAGTGGCCACAAAGCCCCCTTCTTTTCCTCATATGGGTAAGCCACCAGGGCTGTCCCAATGCTCAGTGGGAGCCCTGTTTTCTGCTCCTTGGTGAGCTGCAGCCTCATCATTCCCCTTCCTCAGACACAGCTCAGAATTTCCACGTGGATTGGGAAACCCTCTGGCCAAGAATTCAGCTGCTGGAGACAATCCACAGATTGCTTGGAGAGAAACCAATCCTGGCTGTGGTCATCTCCATGGAGTGGCTGGAGATGAGCATCAGGTTGTGGTGAAGATGCTCAGACTTGCTCCACAGCTTTCATCTCACCCATCCCCTTCTTGGGTTGTGCTCTGAGCCAACAGTTCAGATGAAACTCTGAGGGGATCTCCTGTTATATGGGAAAATGGGATGAATGTATTTTTCCACATCATGGGCAGCTCAGAAACAACCATTAAAAATAAGCTTAAAATATGAATATTTGAGAAAGGCAAAGGAAATGTGCTGGGGAAGGGTTGGGAAGGAAACAAGTTCAGATTTTGTCTCCAGAACTCTTCTTCAAGCATCCACTGAGGAAGATGTGGGAGTTTTGAATTCCCACTCTTTCAAGTATGTTCTAGTCAGAGCAGGAGAAATGGCAATGGGATGGCTGGAGGACACTTCAGCCAATACTTTTAGGGATGAGCAAACAGAAGCCCCCCAGACAACAACAATTATTCAAAGATGACAACATGTGGAGTGCTGAGCATGGCTGGGTATTTAACTCTTAACTGAGGACTGCAGCATGACCATCAGCAGCAAAATTCCTTCCTTGGCTCCATTTTTGGGGACACCATATGAGTGGGGTATGTCCAGCCTTGTGTTGGTTTCTCTTCTTTGGAGACATGATTCCATCTGGCCCTGCAAATCAAAGCCAGGCTGGTTCTCCTGGACTTTCCTGCACACCTGAAGATTTTGATGATGTTTTTTGACTGCTCCACCATTGCTCTGGGGTTTTGATGTCCCTGAGTAAGAGCCGTGATGAGAAGCAGCATTTCCATCCACAGGGGAAAATTCCATTCTGAAGTAAAGGTTACTGAGGCGACAGACTGGACATGGGCACATCCAGGGATGGCCCTCTTTCCAACAGGTGTCTTGGGGGGATCAGCAGAGCTTGGGATGTGAAACACTTGAGAAGGAGAAGAAAAGGTCCCTGTTGGTTTGAAGAGCAGCTCCTGCTGCATGCAGCTGGAACCAGCAGCCAGGTTGGAGGAAGGAGTGGTGCGTCCCCTCCCACCAAAGCAAATGTGGATATAGGGATGGAAGGGCCACCACCACTGATATTCCTGCAACCACCCAGATGTCCAACTGAGCAGAAAAAAGCCAATCATTTAAAAGTTGGCAGAGGTGTTTGGGGAAAAAAAAAAGGGTGGAAAAAATATGTTCAGCCATTTAATTCTCCCCCTTTCTTTCCCTTTTCCTCCCCAGGGGTTATTTTTAGCTATGACCAGTCTATGGGTTCGTTTCTCTGTGCACTGTTGCATACACTTGGGAATAGGGGTTATGTCTCAAAGGAATATCGCTCCCTCTGACGTGTTCTGATGAGGTTCAGCCCAGGAAAAGGGATGTGGGCTCTTACCACTAGATGGCCAGAAACAAGGTGAGCCCTGGGGCATGGGAAGGACAGGAGTCATCTTGGAGAGCTGCTGAGGAGCATCAGGGCTTTGATAAAACCAGATTTTCTAGGCTGGGACACAGTTCTGGCTGTGCGACCAGAAAGGATGGGATGGAGAACTGACCACATTTTAGTACTTTTTGTCCTTCTATCTTCCAGGTCCTTCTCATCCCTAGTTGTTGTCTCAGCTTCTAAGTATTCTCCAGCACTGATCTATCACAGACCATTATCCAAAATAAGGAATTTCCTCATCATTCCTTATCATTCACAGAGGATGAGCAGGTCTTTACCACCTCTGGCTCTTGAGGGTTCTCTTTCTTGGTTTTTATTCACTTTATCATTTTGCTGGCAACTGTAGATAGGTCAGAACTGACCCTTCCTGTGATATATAAACTTGCCAAAATGAGTGAAAATTATGACATTTGAATAAAACTGATAGAAGCAAAGACATCTTGTGCCTGACCTGAGAGGGCTGTGATTGCCACCAGACATGGAATTGTGCTCTGGCTGCCCCAGCAGAGCCCCACAAGCCAAGGGATGTCCTGGATGGTTGTTCTCCAGAAGGCAGGAGCAATATCCAGGGTGTAATAACCCCACTGTAGCTCCTCACGGACACAAATAAGCCTTTCCTCTCTTCCTGGTGGTTTCACATGGCTTCACATCCAGGTGCTGCTGTGGATGGTGCCTGTGGTATGGACAGTTTAAAGTAGGAATTTGCTTCTAGGTCAGGACTGAAGTAAATTGTTGGGAGGGAGATGCTGGATGAGAATGGCTGAGTGTAAAGCCTGGAAGGTCCTTGTACCTCACTGACTCCATTGGCAGCGTGGCACAGTGGATTTATGTTACTCCCATGAGCCCAGCCCACATCTCCACTGTGATAATGAATTTCCCACTTTTTACATCCCCCATCCCTTTCCCAGGACCACCCCTCCAGTCAACACGGACAAGCACCCCCTCAGAAAGGCCATTTCCCAGTGCTCCCTGTGCTCTCCTCCCTCCCACATGGGTTTCACTGTGATGGCAGTGGGGATGTGGGTGGGTGGAGAACAGGACTGGAGGAGCTTTTCTGGATTAGTCTGGGGCTCTTGGCTTGGTGCCCTGGGTTGTGCTGTGGTCAGCATCCAGTGGAAGTTCAGTGATGGCCGAGGGCACTGCAAGGAGCAGCCACACCCCTGGGCTGGGCTGGTGGCCCCACAACTCTGACAGAGCCCTGTCTCTCATTGTGCCTCTTGTGAGGACACCTCCACGGGGGACAGATTGTCTGGTGGCATCAACAGAGGGATGGGGAGGTGGTGGCCTGGGGCAGGTGCTGAATTCCCCTGGGGACATGGTCCTTGCCCCGTGACAAGGAAGCAGGAGAGGCCCAATGGGCAGCAAAGGGTTTCAGGGGGTGGCCAAGATTGGTGGGACAGATTGTCTGGTGGCATCAACAGAGGGATGGGGAGGTGGTGGCCTGGGGCAGGTGCTGAATTCCCCTGGGGACATGGTCCTTGCCCCGTGACAAGGAAGCAGGAGAGGCCCAATGGGCAGCAAAGGGTTTCAGGGGGTGGCCAAGCCCCAAGTGGGTTACCCAACACCCGGCAGAGCGTGGCTGCTTAAACGTGGAAGGACAAGCACTTCTAAAGGACAAAAGCGCCTATCTCCAAGCCCTGCCGCCACAAACCTCCCTGGCAGTGAGAGTGAAACTGGACTATCTTGCAAAAACACTTTGAGCAAACAGCGCTCAATGGAAAGCATCTGATAAGAGCAGCTGCACTGCTGGTGGCTCAGGCAAGAGGACTCTGGTGCCCCATTAGGACTGCAGCTCCCTCGGGGCCGTGCCACCTCTGCTCTCTGGGGATGCACCATGTCCACCACCATCTGCCAGGTGATGGGGTTCCTCGTGTCATTGCTGGGCATTGCGGGGAGCATCATGGCCACGGCCATGGACACGTGGAGCACGCAGGACCTGTATGACAACCCGGTCACAGCCGTGTTCCAGTACCAGGGGCTGTGGAGGAGCTGCGTGCGGCAGAGCTCCGGCTTCACGGAGTGTCGGCCGTATTTCACTATCCTTGGGCTGCCAGGTAGGGGCAAAAACACTCCAGGTGTCACCCAGGGGCTCTCCTGGAGCTCTGCACAGTTTTCATCTGAAAGGAGGAGCAGGAATCTTAAAGCACTTTGCGAGGAATAACATTTCCAGTGTGATGTTATGAGTATAAAAATAGGAGTATATTTGTTGTCAAAATGATTTTTGTGGTGGGGGTTACTGGTGGGGGTTACAGCCTGGAGCATGTGTGGGGGATCTCTGGGTGAGCATCATGGGTTCAGCACCACTGCTGGCATAAATCAGCACAGCTCCACTGAGGTGAGGAGAGCGAGGCTGTTTAACCCTCTAGGTATTGTCCCTTGGAATGGAAACACAAGGAAAAGGGCTGTATGCAATTGTGTTGTGTCATAGGATAATGGAAATAATCGCAATGTATATGGAAATAATTGAAATGTACTGTTTTTCCAAAGATAGAACTGGAATGGGAGAAATCTGCCCATGAGAGGCGCGGGTAGGAAGGGCACAAAGGGGAAAGGTGTGTTCAGTCACTGCCCATCAGCTGGGCAGTGTTAGTACCTACAGAAGCAGAGTGCAGAGGCGTATGGCTGTCCTGCTTGCTTGCTAATGTTCCCAAAAGAGAGGTTTTTCCTACCCCACTGCGTGTGAGAGTATTGCAGTGCTCTCAGCCCATCAGTAAATTTGGCCCTGGGAGTGTTTTCACTCCTGGTGCATAATCACAAAAAGGTCCAAGCAAGCCCCTCTGTGCATGGGCCTTCTGCAACAGTTGATCCTAGTGTGATGTGGGTTCCAGTCCTGTATCCTCAGGGATGCCATCCTCAGGGATGCCCTCAAGCTTCACTGAGGACCTGTGACTCTCTGAGGGGTGCCATGGAATAAATGTGTCTCTGTGTACCCAGCTTCAGGATTGCCAGGTAAATTCCTTCCCATTTGGAAGAGCAAACCTGATATTTAGAGTCATCTCTCCCGTGGGAATATTTCTTTTAAAGACTAAAATTTAGATTTATCCAACTATCTCTACAAAACGTTGACCACTATCTCTTCATAATGCCACAGGCAGGTGATTGTGTTTTAAATGAGCCATAAGAAAATGGGAACCATCATTTTGATGTCAATTTATCCCAATCAGGATTTTACTTTTTCAGTTATTTTTAAGTAATATGGCAATGAAGAAATGCGCAAAGCACTTGCAGACAATTTCTGTCGTTAGAGATATCCTGTCAGCATTATCTTTATGAATCCAATTAATTGTTAAATTCCTTCAAACATACAGAAAAAAATGTCCCTGCTGGAATTTGCTTAACTTAAACACCTGCTGGAATGTACTTAATTTTCCTAAAATTTCTATATCCCATCAATTTTTACTGGTCATAAAGTCAGATTCCACCTTTTTATTACGTATTAGCAACAGAAATGCAGGTATGGTCATTTAAATTACTTGAAGTTGTTTTACCTCACTCACCTCCTACCACTCACATGGGGGAGGAAGATGACTATCCAGTTTCCTTTACCTCTGGAAAACAGGCATGCAGGCAGTGGTTTCACATCACTGGTATTTATTTTGGTGGAGAAGCTGTTTCTGTTGGTGCTTTTGCTATTCCCTTGTTATGGAACACCAGCCCTTGTATGGAAGCCAGGTTATCCTCTCTCACGCAAAAGGTGTGTGTGAAAGGCAGGTTTTGTAACTCCAGGGCTGTTTGCTTCCTACTGCTCCTGATACCACTTTTCCTTAGTCTCCCACTTTGTTTGTCTAAGCCCTTCCACTCCTTCCTCCAAGCAGAGGTCATTCACCTTTGGAAAAACAGCTCTTTTCAAAGGACTTTCAATGGATGCCAAAATTCCCTTGAAACTGCAGCGCTGCCTTTCCAAACAGCTCCCACTTCAAGTCCCATGAGCCAAGTGGAGAGGTCTTCGTGCCACAGCAGAAACAACTTCTTTCTCCTTTCCATCTCTTAGTCGAAATGGTGCAGAACTCTGTCTCATGGGGGCAGGAATGGCTGCTGATGGTTATCCGACATTTTTTCTGTCATGTCCTGCTGTGCTCCTCTCCCTCCCCTTTCCAACAGCTCCTTTCGACGGAGATTCACAACAGTGCTCCAGCAAAATTGGAGCATCCTTGGCTACTTGGCTTGGCCCTGCCTGTTGTGTCCTTCCATAGGCACTCAAAGCACTGGGAACATCTCTCCTGAGAACCAACAAACTCCCTGTGGGATCTTTGTTTTGGGTCACTGCTTGACGGGTTGAAAGCACCCCAGTGAACCTGCAGGACACACCCAGGAATGAAGCACTGTCTTGGGAACAAGGAGCTTCCACCATGATCCATGGTCTTGAATTATCAGCCTTTCTTGCCTGCCCTGAAACAAAAGCGTTTGCAAAGAAACTTTGGTTGATGCAAAGACAAACGAAGATTGAAATTTCCTCCTCTTTCTGCTTCCCATCAGGTGCTGCGGAACAACCTCTGAGGGCTGATAAGCCGTATCCGCCATTCCCTGATGGATCATAACTAATGAGCTCCTACCTGGGGGCTGATGAATGGGAGATTGAAAACCCCCGGCTCGTTAGCACTCGTTATCAGCTGATAAGGGCAAATTGAGTCATAAGAGCTGAGGCAGTGGGACTGCTGGATGGGAGAAGGTGGTGTATTCCTGGCCTGGGGAATGGCAGCCTGCCCGCTTCTGTGTGCACCACGGTGCCAGCGCAGTTCTGCTCCGCTTCCTGACACCCCACAGGGCAGGAGAGCCACCCAGGCACCCAGCACCCTCCTGGGAAGGGTTTACAGACCCTGCTCCCAACCTGTGCAAGGGCTCTGTGCTCTCCTGCACCCTTGGGCACGTGGTCACCCAGCAAAGGGGAGCCAGACAGGGCAGAGAAGTCCCTGAGGCTGTGGAATGTGTTTTCCACCTGTTTCACTCCATCATGAGCCCACTTTCTCTTCCCTGAAGAGGGGAAATCATGCTTGGGGAGCACCAAAGCCAGACCCAGGGCTGTGGGAGCGTGTGGCAGGGTTAGGAGAGGCTGCAAAGTGTCCCAAACAGCCCTTGAAATACTTCCCAGCACCCCTTCCAGGGCTCTGCCGCCTTCCTGTCTCTGCCAGGGACTCGTGCACAAGTAGGGAGGGGAAGTGTCTGGAAAAAGAAGGTATATGTGCTACCTTATTAGAGAATCACCTTGGTATTCAAGTACTCTTTCCTCCACCACTTCTCCAGTTTTAAAGGTGCAAGGTTCCCTTTACTTCTCCTTTTACTTTTCTACTCCACCCAAGAGAAGTCTGAAAGGTTTTTGCCTCCTTCAGGCCTCAGCTCCCATGGGCATGACCCACCAGCATTCCCAGCTCATGGCATACTGCTGCACAAATTCAGGATGGAGTATTTGGATGTTTTATTCATGAACATGGACAGATTTATCCAGGACTGATGTTCCAAACAACCCTGGGAAGGATGTGGTGAGGGAGATGGTTACCAAAGCTTTGATTCTCTCTCCTTCTCTCTGTGTAAAATTTGTCAAGGTGATTTTCCTCTTTTCCACGTGCTTTACTGGGAAGCAGGAATATGCAGAACTGCATTTTGAGTCATGCAGTAGTTGGAAATATCCTGGATAGGTGGGTGGAGCTGTCTGCTTCCATTGCTGACTGGGGAGGAAAGAAGGGCCCTTTCTCAACCACTGTGGTTATGGAACAATCCATGCTTATCCCAGCTCCTCACTAGCTCTTCTCCATGAATTTCACAACTTCTGCTATTGAACATTTCTAAAAAAATGCTGCCTAAACCATCACATTCTTTGGGAAGTTAAGTCAAACAGCCTCACTTCCAGAGGTGCCCCAGATAATATGGAGCAGATCCAGTGCCCATTTTCCAAGGTTTTCTGCTTTAATATTTCTATTATCAGACAGAGGCAATCTTTGAAAATCCCCCAGACTGACAAATCCCATTTCAGCCACTCAGCGAGGCTCTTGCTGTTTGTTTTGCAGCGATGTTCCAGGCTGTGAGGGCCCTCATGATCGTGGGGATTGTCCTGGGAATCCTTGGCCTCCTCGTGTGCATTTTTGCTCTGAAATGCATCCGGATTGGGAGCATGGAGGATACTGCCAAAGCCAACATGACCCTGACCTCTGGCATCATGTTCATCATTGCTGGTAAGTGGGAACTGTCGTGTCTTCCACATGGAAGGCTTTGCATTTCCCTGGAATTGGGAACTGGGCAAGTCTTGGTGTATTTCTGAAGTTATTGGCATTGTCCTTCAGCCTGATTTCCTGGGGTCAAGTGGTTTTTACCTTTGATTAGGGAACAAAAATATCTCTGGAAACCAGAAGTTTATATGGACAAAACATGGAAGGCTGAAAAAACATCCCACAGATGGAAAAGGAAGTATATATCTTGATTTGTTTTATATATGTTGTTGCCATATATTATTATAGCCTTTATTTATATCGAATATTTTTTTCAGTTTCAGGCTTTATCCATTATAATTTTAGGAAGATGCCTGGGGTTGTTGTAGCCTGGTTTGTAGGTTTTAAATACCAGCCTGCAAGGCTTCAGGAATGCCCAGCTTCCTCAAAAGTGCAAAAGCTTAATACATTACTTACATGTTTTCCTACATTATTTTTGAGATAAGAGTCAAATGAAATCTATATCCTAACAAAGAGAAGGAGAATGTCCCTATTTAAAATCCCTCAAACCCCAATACTTAACTTTTGCTGGGATATGAGACATTCAACACAACTTCAAAAAGTATAAGCTGGAAAGAGGAAACCACCTTCTGCCATACAGCTTTAATTTTGTATTTTACATCTATCATTTTAGACTCATGGAGTGGGTTGGGTTGGAAGGACCTTAAAAATCATCCAGTTCCACCACTGCCATGGGCAGGGACACCTCCCACTGGACCAGGGCTCCAAGCCCCATCCAGCCTGGCCTTGGACACTGTGGAAGGAAGAGCAAAGCAAAACTGTCATGTGAAGGTTTTTTGCCAAAAGTTCTGGACTTCAGCTCTTCTGGACACTCCAGCTCCTACCTATCCTTGGTCTTTAAGGTCCCTTCCAACCCAAATCAGTCTGTGATTCCATGTTCAAGTGTTCTGTGAATTCCTCTGCTGAGGAAAACCAAAGGTTGGCATTGCTGCCAGGATTGTCAGGGATGGCTGTCCCAGACACCCCCTGTTTGGATGAATGGAAGGAGTTCCCTCCTCCTGGGGCTGGTCTTCCACATCTGGTGATAAACAGGCTGTGAACCAAAGACATCTCCTCCTTCATGTGACAGAGAGTGTGTTTTCCCATTAAAAACATCTGTCAGGGAATTTTTGGTCCATGTTTTTTGCTGTAAAACAAATGTTTAAAATGAACTACTGGGTGTTTTGTACAATGACCTGTTTGTTAAAACTCATTTGTGTGACAAAACACACCAGGAGAAAGATTCCTGCTGGTCTGACTTGGGAGTGTGTTGTGCAATATTGTATTCCCGATGTTGCATTTTAAATGCAAGGAAAACCTGGAAGAAAAGTGTAACACATTGTGGGTCCCCCTTTGTGCTGAAGGCCACAGAGCAGTGTCTCACCCACCTTTCCAGAGGTGTGAGATGCTTCCCTGAGGCTCCAGGTGACTTCTTGCACTGTGTGGCTCTCAGTCTGTCCTTCTGTCCCCTCTCAGGCCTGTGTGCCATCACTGGGGTGTCCGTGTTTGCCAACATGCTGGTCACAAACTTCTGGATGTCCACCACCAACATGTACCAGGGAATGCAGAACGTCCAGAACAGGTGGGTGCTCAGCTGGCTCTGCATGCTACACCGTGGAAATCTCCCTCAGAGCTACTGCTGAAGGATTGGCAAACTCTGGGAGTATGTTGGGATGGTTGCAGGATTATTCTTAGGAGATAGAGTCTGGGCTGGAGACAAGAAAATGGGCTGGGATGTCTCTATTCTTACAGCTCAAGAATGAGATAGGGAGGTTATTGTGGTTCAGACGGCAGGTGGGACTTCTGGGGACTTCTGGGGACTTCTGGGTACAACTGCAGGGCCAGAGGGAGTGTTCTGTGCCAGTGTCCAGTGTGTCTGGGCAGCAGCAGACAGGACCTGTCACACCCTAACCAGCCACGCCTGTTTTGCAGGTACACCTTTGGCTCTGCCCTCTTTGTCGGATGGGTGGCAGGGGGCCTGGCCCTCGTGGGAGGCATCATGATGTGCCTTGCTTGCAAAGGGCTCGTCCCAGAAGAATCCCGGTAAGCTGAGCTGGGTGGACATGGGTAGGTATTGCAGGAAACCTGGGTGCCCAGATGTCCCACAGCTGGCCCAGGATGTGTGGATGTGTGACACCCCCGTCACGATAGTTCTCCTGGTGATGGAAACACAGAGTCCTTTAGTCTGGAAAAGCCCTTTAAGATCAGAGTCCAGCCATTAATTCAGCACTGCCAAGGCCACCAGTACCTGAAGTCCAAGATTAGTGAGCTGCCCACCGTGGGTCCAAAGTGAGCATTTGCCCTCCCTGACCCTGTGACTCACACTCGAACAGAGAGGACATGAGAACCAACCTCAAAATGTGACATTTGCACTGTGCTGGTAGATTCAGGCCCATGAATTGCAGGTTGCACAGCAGATTATTAGCAGGGGTAGATTGCATCAGCTGAGCCATGATTTACATGGAATTGTAGAATTCCAGAGTGGTTTGGGTTGGGAGGGACCTAAAGCCCTTTGCATTCCATAGGTCGGGTAGATCCTGGTAGACACCTTCCATAGACCAGGTAGATCCAAGCCTTGTCCAACCTGGCTTGGAACACTTCCAGGGATGGTGTAACATCACTAGGAATTTGTACCCCAAAATATCCAGTTATTGCAGGGGGGGTCCATCACTCCACAAATGGTTTACTTAAGGGAAAGAAAATACAAGTTTATGAAAGAATCTGAAAGGGACTTGTGGCTTTCCATGGATGGTGGGCTGAGCTCTCTGAGTGCCTCCAAGTGATGACACAGCACAGAGTTCCCTAAAACCCACCATGAGCACAGGGTGCAGTGTTGGGCAGTCACAGCCCCTGCAGAGGCTGATGTTCCTCTTGTGTCTCTTGCAGCTACAAAGCCGTGTCCTACAACGCCTCGGGCCGGAACATCTCCTACAGGACGGGGCCCTACAAGGTTGGCTCAGGGTATGAAGCTGACCCAAAGACCAGGAAGGGTGTGGGATATGAAGAAGCTCCTCGAAGTGAGGATGGGAGACGCCCATACCCTTCAAAATACGACTATGTCTAGCAGACCTTCTGGCCTTGAGTTGTGCTATCAGAGATTTTTAACTTCACAAGCAAAAAGTGCAGCAAAGCAAGCAGTCTGTAAATAGGATTGTGTTTTCAAGTAGGTTTTCTCTACTCTGAGGTTGCATCTTTGTTGTGAACATCAGTTTTACTCGACTGCCCTTTAGTATTAACAGCACCAGGAGGTCTGTGACCAAAGTAATGCTTTGTGGTGCTCTCAGAGTAGAATACTTTGCTCCTATTTTCTGTATAAACTGATATCCAGGAGCAGTGCCTTGTGCCCTTTCTTAATTTCTCAAATAGTGAAAATTCCCCTTTTATAATAGCTATGTATTTGAAGTAAATTCTGTTGTGTCCCCTTGGCTGTGCCCAAAGCAAACAGAGCCTGTGGTCAGGGCATTTTCCTCCCTGGTGACTTCTCTGCCCAGTCCCACCTCTGCTTTGCTGGCTGTACTCTAACGCTGATGTGTTCTGATATTTAATCTGATTTCTGTTACTTAGACGTTTGTTGGAGCCTGTGATAGCAAAGTGTATTTATTTCTTTGGATCTCTCCAGGGAATGTGCATAATCCATTGTTATTCCTGCACTAATAGCTCCCAACCTCCATGTGCCACCGGTGTTCCCACAGATGTCATCTTTGATGGAGCCAGGAGAATTTCTCATTTAGAATTAATTAGAGTTACCTTTGGAGCAGGAATCCCAGGGAGCATTAGATGTGTAACTCCACACCGACATCAGGACTTCCCTGTGGTAATTCTCCCCCCAGTGATGGGAAGATTAATTCCATAGTGGAACGTTGCCTCCTCCAGCCAATCCTTCAGAGAGGGAGTTTATTTGAAGGGGGAAGAGGGAGACATGTCAGAACTTTCATGGGAAGAGAGAGCTGTGAGCTCTTAGCAGGTACTCCCACCTAGTGCCAGAACACATCCCAAAAAACTCTAGACAATGCCTATGAATAGAAAAAAATAGATAAGTTAGAGAGAAAAAAGGTTTCCAGACCCTCCAAAGTAACCATTTAATGGCATCTGCAGTGGGCTTGAGTACCACTCCAAGTTCTCTGAAGGAATTCAGTTCAGGCAAAATTGTTTTGGTGAAATGCTGGTGTTCCCTGAGTATTTGATATCTTGGAGGGATCAGAACCTAGAGCTGGACATTTCTGCAGAGTTGGACCTTTGGAAGGTCAAGTTACCACCAGCTGAGCTGGCATCTCTGGTGGCTGTGAGGATTAGAGGGGGCAGGCTGTTCTCCCAGTGAGCA
This sequence comes from Vidua macroura, assembly GCF_024509145.1. NCBI lineage: Eukaryota > Metazoa > Chordata > Aves > Passeriformes > Viduidae > Vidua > Vidua macroura. The sequence continues at coordinate 20,915,164 of NC_071580.1, read as the reverse complement.
CAAACTGCATCCCCCTCCTCCCCATGTCCAACAGTGCTCCATAAACCTCCATTTCCATAACCACCAGCTTTCCACCACCACATGGAGGCAAACCCCCAGCAGAGGTCCAGGAGATCCTGGGGAAGGTCAACAAGAGGAGGAGGGAACACCTGGCAGGTGGTTGGATGGAGGAAACAACCACCACACAGAGGGGTGGGAAGAGCTTCTAGCCAACAGCAGCTCAGGCTGGATGTTGGCCATGGGATAAACCCCTGCGGGATGTCAGTACTGACCCTCCCTTTTGTTCCAGCAAAGAACTTGTTTTAAGGACTTGTTTTTAAAGGAGAAGAATTTATTTTGCAGAGGTAGTTCCTGTTCTATTTTAAAAACATTGCCACTCTTTTCCATAGTTTGTATCTCTCAGTATAAACTTAGATTTTCTGCCTTTTTTTTTTTTTTTGCCTGCTGGATTTTTTGTTTTGTTGGTTGTTGTTTTCTTTTTTTTTTTTTTTTTTTACGTGAATATTAAAAAAAGAGAAAGTCTTAAAGACCAGAATCACGGTTTCCAGATGTTCTCTTCTTGTCAAAATCATCAGCTCCAACCTTCCTGCTCAGCCAAAGCCCCCCAGCTTGTGTTCGACATGTTCTTGGGAGGAGTATGGACACAGATGGGTGGTTAAGGGAAAAAATGAAAGTTTTGGGTGTTTTATTTCCTTATAAAAGTCACATGATGAGAGAAAACATCAGACAATCAGATTAATAATTATTGGGGGACCCCAAATCAGTGATGTGATGAAGTCAGAGACTGTTGGTGGGTTTGCTGAGCAGTAGAGTGCAGCAAGTTTCAGGGTAGAGATTAAACACTTCTAAACACTTCATTGTTCTTAGGAGGGCAGAAAAATTGCGGGTATGTTCTTAGCCTCCACTGGAAAGGGGCTGAAAAGCCCAGGAATGTTTAATTTAGATAGGAAACACATAAGTGGTGCTGAGGGAAAGGTACACAGGGGAAAGCGAAAGGAAGGAAAACACCCAGAAAAATTCAAAATGCGGGTTTATGGTTGAGTTAGAACTAAAAAAATTCCCAAGGAAACAGCTTTGAAAGTTACATTTTATTTTTCTGCTACACAAATGATGTGACAAAGTCCCCGAGCCAGCTATCTCTCAGTCATACTTTGATGTGTGCAGGTGTGTAGATGACAAGATTAGGGGCAGGAGCCTTATGGGGAGCTGAGAGAAAGCTGTATCCAGGAATTCCTGCCCTCACTGGGCTCCTAATCTTCCAGCATCAGTTTTCATTTCCTTGCCTCGGCCAAAAACTCGCAGGATGAAATATTTTAATGCAGTGAACTCTGCTGAAAAAATCCCATTCTGGAGCAGAGAATCATTTATTTATGAGCCTGGTTGTGGCGTAACTACACTTGGTGTTACAGCTGCTCCTGTGTTTGTGGCCCTAAGGGACCTTATCTTGTTCTCAGCACCACGGAGGGTGGTGAACATCATTGTTGGGAATGACAGCACCGGGAAAATCCACAGCCACAGCCACGGAACTGCAGCTCCTGCTGCAGGGAGAACTCGGGGTTTGGACTTGGAGCTGCTGGAGAGAGTCCAGGGGAGGCACCAGGGTGAGCAGAGGGATGGAGCAGCTCTGCTGGGAGGAAAGGCTGGAGAGCTGGGATTGTTCAGCCTGGAAAAGAGACCAGGGGTGACCTCACTGTGGCCTGCCAGTGCCTGAAGGAGCCAACAGGAGAGAGGTTATTTGCAATAGACTGGAGTAACAGAACAAGGGGGAATGACTTCAAACTGAAAGAGGGGAGATTTAGGTTGGATATACAGAAGAAATTCTTGGCTGTGAGGTGTGGTAGGGCCCTGGCACAGGGTGCCCAGAGAAGCTGTGGCTGCCCCTGGATCCCTGGGAGTGTCCAAGGCCAGGTTGGATGGGGCTTGGAGCAGCCTGGGACAGTGGGAGGTGTCCCTGCCCCTGGCAGGGGGTGGGACCAAATGAACCTTAAGGTCCCTTCCAATCCAAACCATTCCATGGTTCTATGATTCCTTGTCTTGAACATAGACCCAACTATCACCTTTTCAGCTGAGTTGATGTCTCCTCTAAGTCCTGAAAGCAAAATTATCTGCTTGGGAAATTTCTGTGTCTTTACTGAGGCCAAAGTTCCCTTTCCCAAGCTTTCCTCTGCAGCCCAGCAGGCTAAAAACCCATAATTGCGATACCCAAATTATTTCTTAGACTTAGAGATCCAGAAGGTCACCCTGAGGATGACCCAATGTCTTGGTGACAGCTCATCGTGTCTCAGTGCTGTTATGTGAAGGACACAAACCCCTGAGCCACATCCACAGCCAGTGCAAAGGGAGAGGGGACACTTGCCCAGGTGCTGTCTGGGGACCATCCTGGGGCCACCCACCCCAAACACAACCTCTGCCCCCCACACATGCATTTCAGGGAGACCCTTCACCCTCAAGGATGTGTATTTGGGGTCTGAGATCCATCACATGGGGCTGGAGCTGCTGGAAGGAGCAGCACGTGTGGAGCACACAGCACTGGACCAAATCCATCCTGCCTGGCTGTGGGCTGGGAGGAGCAGTCCCATATTTGCTGGGCTGAACTGGGCTTGCTGGTTTGACCAATTGCACAGCAGCAAGGAGGTTTGGATCTCTGGAGTTTCTTGGCTGAGTAAAGCCTGGAAAAAAACAGATCCCAGAGGCTGCAGAATGTGGCCCTGTGAGTGAATCCAGTGTTTCCAGCTGCTGTTCCTGGTGAGGGAGGGAAGAGAAACCTCTCCCACCTTTTATTTTGCCTTTATTGAGTATAAACTGCAAGGGATGGATTTGGTAGCACTTGTAAAACCAAGGGAGATGAGTCAGGGAACTCATGAACAGTTGTTGGGGGTTTTATTTCCATAAATTTGATCATCCTCTGAAAAATGCATTTCCTGTTCAGACGAGCTAATTAAATCTAGGCTTGTCTAATAAAGCTGAGCCTGCAAAGGCTGGGTGCATTATCTGACAGCTCTGAACAGGTTCTTTCCAAGCCCCTGCAACATCTGGAGTGTGTGAGAGCACGCTGGATTTGCATGGAGTTTGACCAAGGCACGAACTGGAGCTACAAATTGGACTAGGAGATAAGAACTCTCCTGAAATCTATATGCAATTAAAAGCCCAATCGTCCTCCCTATAGTGACAAGGTTATTGCTTTTATAGAGTTGAACAGAGATGAATGAGTCTATGGATTAATGGCACTAAGATTTATGACACTGTGCTTGCCCCAAATATTATGGGAGAATAGCTCTCTGGGTGAGATATTCCAGCTGAATAAATTTGATAGGATTTTTATTTTCCTTTATTATTTTTTTCAGCTTTGGGAGAGCTGTGCTGCATTCAGAGCTTGTTAGTGCTGTGGGTTGAATATTTACTGATATTCCCTTGTATATTGATGATTTATAAAAGTATTGCCAGTAACAGGAGCCCATGAAGAAAAAGTCATTGGGAAAAACAAAACCCACAAACCCACTGATTTGTGTGATTTCTCCTTCATTTAATTGGCCAGATCTTTATCTTGCTGGCTCTGGGCTTGTTTTACTGTTCCCAGAGAGGATAAAGCCAAAGGAGTAACTTCTGGCAGGAGAAATGAGGTGGCAGCAGCTGGTGGAGACCGTGGAAAAGCCTCTGTGCTGTGCTGAGCTAAACACTTAAAAAATTAGGAGGAGGCAAATAAAAACCTGTGGGAATTTAAGGGGAGCAGTTTGGAAGGGATGGAGTTGCACACCCAAGGCAGGGCAGAGGGGTGAGGACTGAGGAAAACCATGCCCAGGGAAAACCAGGGGTGTGAGACAGGCCCTGCTCCTCCAAATCCCACCAGGATGCAAGGATTGCATCATCCATCACTTAACGAAACCCTGGGAGTTGTTTTAAGCCAGGTTGGAGAGGGCTTGGAGCAACCTGGTTTATAGAGGAAGATGTTCCTGGGGGTGGAACAAGATGGGCTTTAAGGTCCCATCCAACCCAGCTACCCTGGGATTTTCTGACTTTGAGGCAAAACTTCTGGGGGCTGAGCAGCAAGGACAGGGATGTGTTTCCCAGCCTGACCCACCACCCTGCACCACCTGCAAGCCCTGGGCTGGCAGGGCACAGCAACGTCACTCCCATTGGAACCACTAGGACCAATTTTTGCAGTCTGCACTGTCTTTATAGCATTAAGAGTTATTTCACAATGTGGAAAGTACTGGAAGAAATGAGTGTAAGAAAAGCAGGAAATCTGCCAAGGTCCATGTCTTTTTTAAAAAAGTTGTTACAACCTACTTGCTGAGATATGTTTTATGCATATGTCAAATTTAAGCAGGTTTCGGTTATGGCCAGCCTCCCTCCATTTCAAAAGTGTTATTCTGTAGAGAAGAGGCAGACTGAAAATTTTTAATACCTAAATATTAAAAAAAAAAAAAATCATTATTTTGGCCTATTTTCCTAATGTAGGAAATGATTTCCTATGATCTTGGAGGTTCTGTCTGTCAAGCTTCTTTCCTTCCCATTTTTCTTAATTTTTAAAGTGTTTGTCCAATGGCTGAAGCAGAATTTTAAGGTTAGTTTCAGTAAGATAGGGGTTGAAACAGGGGTTGGGAAAGGGAAATACAGTATTCAAAGAGTGATTGGATTTGACCCCAGCTTCCCATGGAACACGCTGGCTCAAGATGCCCAGTGTGGAACAAAACCTCATTTTCCACATCTCAACTCCCTCCCTGGTCAGAGGATGAGTGCCACCTTCCTCTTGGCACAAGGCTCTCAGCTATTTCTGGACTTTCCCAAACTTATAAGCTTTTCCCTGCTTTTCCACCACCATTAGGACTTGGTGTTTGAAACTCACCAAAAGCACCTCAGGCAGGAAAACTGCTGGGAAAACCAACAGAAAAGTGATTCTTGCACTTGCTGGCAGCTGAATGAGCAGGCACCTGCCTTGGCACCAGGTTTGCCACGTTGGCAAGGCAGAACAGCTCCTGCTTTCTGCCCTTTTCCTGCCTGTTTGCTCTTTGGGGCAGCAATTAATTTTCCTATTAGTTTTGGATGGTGACAACACCAGTGGCCAGCCAGGGTTTCCTGTCAGCCCCTCCATGGAACAAATTCTCACTGCCACCTGGAGCTTTCTACAGGTAAAAAGGGTTTTTCTGCTTATTTGTGAACAGTCGTGCAGAAAACTCTTTTTTTTTTTTTTTTTTTTTTTTTTTTTTTCCCAGAGGAATTAAGTTTGTTCCCCTTGTTCTGCTCAGCCCCACTCGGGTGTGTCCTGCTTCCTAATATAAAAACCCACCTGGAAATGGGGGAAATAGGGAGGGGTAAGAGTCTGAACCAGAAGTGGAGTGGGTTGGAAAAGAGAAGAAGAATTGAGTGCCAGTTTTCTTGTTACACCTTCCCAAATTTCATACTTCACAGAGACCAAGATCATAAATGCACTGCTAGAAATGTCTAAAATACAGACAGAATGAGGAAAATGAACTTAATTTACACAGATGAGCTCTAGAAGGGGTCCAGCTGACATTATCATGTCCACAGTGCAAAGAGTCATCCTTGGGGTTGGATTTCCCACTGATTCCAGAAGGAAAGGAGGGAGGGCACAGCAGCTGGGGCTGGGTTCTGTCTCCAAGTGAATTCAGGCCAGGTTCCTCCTGCAGCAGAAAATGAGGCTTCTTCCATCACCCTCTGGAGCTTTGGCAGAGAGGAGAGTGAGGAAAGAGGAGAAAGAGGAAAATGAGGAGAAAGAAAGCTCCTAAAGAATCAAGAATCCACACCCGATTGTGTCCAGTGTGGAGAGCTGCCCCCAGCCTGTGGGATGCCACATCCCATGGGAAGGGGGTCGTGCCTATGCCCTAGGGATGTCCAGCGAGAGCTGCTGAGGCTCCAGAGCTCGTGGCACTATCAGCCCCTGTTACTGCTCAAGTGTGTGATGAAAGGAGGGGAGAAATCACACCTAGGAAAGATTTCTAGGATTTATCCTCCTCGGCGACTGACCAGGCGGGTCCCAAACCTCGGGAGAACCCCAGCACTGGGGTCTTCCCAGAAGGAGAGCCCAGAGCAGCCCTGGGAGGGGTTTGCAGAGCGGCTGCTGCTCGTTCCTGGTCCTGTGGCACCATCCAGTGGCTGCTGGCAGAGCGCTGTCACTTCCCTGTCCCCACCATGTGTCGCCTCCCCGGCATCTCTGATCCACAGGGAAGGGCTCCAGGTCACTGCTGCCAGATTTGGAGAGGCAGATTTGCTGGAGAGATCCTAAAAACAAGTCCAAAACTTAGAGCCAAGAGGGGCAAACACCCTCGTTGCATCAGGACACCACACAGGAGGCCATTCCTCTACTTCCATGGCTTGAAAATTGTCCCCAAACCATCATTTTTATTTTGAATTTGCTGATGAATTGATTTCTAATTTTTCCAGACAAAGGCCTGGAATTTCATTTTCATTGCAATAAGGAAAAATAAAACTTCTCAGTGTTTGTGCCAGGCCTTCCTTGGGTAAAATCTTTGTAAATTTTTTTTTTTTTTTTTTTTTTTTTTTTTTTTTCCCTGTATGTGTAAGAAGCAATTTAATTCTGACACTGCCACCACTGTAATTACACCAGTTTTCCCTATAAATTGAGGTTGTTTAAAATCTTCTTTTAGTAATTCCATTGTATCCCTCCAATTATCTCTAGATTTGTTCCAGAGAGCTTTTCCCAAGCTGATTCTCTGGCAGTTACTGTTTTGCTCCCAATTGCATGAATAATGATTTTTTTCCCCAAAAAAGGTTGAATGGATGAACATGAGGGAAAGGACAGATGTGTGCAGCTGGATGAAGGGCCAAGGGCCACATCTGCTGCTGTAAGTTTGAATTCTCTGTGCCCAAACTCTTCCCTGTGGCCCTGCTGATGGGCAGGAGCAGGGAAGAAGGTACTACATGCCTTTTCTATTTATTATTGTAATGTAAATGCTGTCCAAAAGCACCCCTGTGGATTGGCATGGGATACCTGGAGTTTCTTGGCTGCTTTTGGGCCTTGCTGAGCTCACACAGTGGGCAGAGTTCCCCCCACAGGGTGATCTCTGTGCCCTGGCATCCAGGGTTTTTCCAGGACCAGTGTGGATGTGGCTGTGATCCAGTGCCACATTCCCCATGCTCAGGTCCATCACATCCACTGACCACACACACCTGCTGCTGGGATCTCCAGCACTTCCCACTTGTGCCTTCTCTGTGTTCAGTATTGCTTTGCTTGAGCTTAAAACCTATCCCTGAGCTTAAAACCTCCCCTTGAGTTTAAAACCTCTCCTTGAGCTTAAAAACTCCTCTTGAGCTTAAAACCTCCCCTTGAGCTTAAACCTCCCCTTGAGCTTAAAACCTATCCCTAAGTTTAAAACTTCCCCTTGGGTCTAAAACCTATCTCTGAGCTTAAAACCTCCCTCTGAGCTTAAAACATTCCCTTGGGCTTAAATCCTACTCCCCTTGAGCTTAAATCCTACTCCTCTTGCTCCTGGATCAAACAATTCATTCTTCTTCCTCACCTGCTCTTGAGTTCCTCTTCTTCTCTGCTGCCACCTCCTTCTCAGCCTAAGTTGTTCCTTCTCTGCATTTCTGCACAGTTTCTCCAAGTTTTTATTTTACACCTTCATCACTTTTGTTTCCAAACCCCAAGACGATTTCTTCATCCCCTTGCCCAAGGTTCTGGGAAGGGAATAAGGAGGGAAAGCAGAGTGGCAAATTCCATGTTTGTCCCCAGTCCCACACAGTGGGCACAAGCTCTCAGGCTGCTTTGGTTTGTTGTTTGAGTCATCCCAAATGGGCAGGGAGTCCCCAGGAAAGCCCTTTTCCAAACAAACCCTTCTGGGGTGCCAAATCACCCACCACCTGAGAACTTCCAGAGGTGTTTGGGCAGCACTTGGAATACCCAGGGCCAGGGCACTGCCCAGGAGGACCTGGTGGGACTCACTTCCACCACAGAACAAGTCCTGGGTGGGGGGTTCTGGCTTTGGAGGTCTGGAGGGTGCTCCAGGGAGTGCCAGGAGGGCTGTGGAGCAGGCTGTGCTCCAAGGAGCAGCTTTGGGCATCAGCTCTACTGCAGCTGGTGTCCCCATAGGCTGTGACCCTCCCAGGGACCCAGGGGGCTTTGGGATTTGAGCTGGGAGAGAGTAAGGAAATCCCCATGTCCTGCTAGGCCTGTGGGCCCACATGACATGGGGTTTTGTAGGAAAAGGGGTGAAAAGGGATTTGCAAGCGCTGCCAGAGCTGTATTTCCCCCTGCTCGGGTTTGGGGAGCAGTCAGTGGTTTTTTTCGGAATACTGCAGGTCAGCCCACATGGGATCAATATGCAGAGAGCAACTGCAGAGATTGCACCAGCCCAATGCCCTTTTCTGGGGCACTTCAGGGGGCATTTCTGGGGCATCGCCCACAGGGTCAGGGCACAGCATCCCATGGCTGTGGGTACAGGTCTCCCAGTCCTTGTGTTTAGAGGACACGATGTCCCCTCACCTGGGATGAGGGAGCTGTGGAGGCAAAGCTTCCCTGGGCCTCTTGCACTGCCTGCTTTTCTCATCCCTGCTGGACCAGCTCATCCCTCTGATGCCTCAGATTTTAGCTTTTATATTTTTCAGATTCTGTGCTGCTTTAGTGTGTGGGTCTGGGCTTCATATCAGGGGATGGTGAGCTCTCTTCACAGAGCAGGGAGACAAAACAATTCCTTCTCCAGCTGGGGACCAAGGACAAATGATCCAAATCTCAGGCCCAAGAGCACAAACAACGTGGGCTGGAGAGAGAAAAACAAGCAGGATGGGACTGCATGGGCTAAAGCTGTAACTGGACAATTAGCTCAAATATGCAAATGGATCAGAACTTATAAAAGTGAGAGACCTGGTGACTGCTTATCCACTTTGTGACCATTTTGGGTTCACCTGGGCTGTAGCCCTGGCTGGGCTCTTGTGCTGCCCAAGGTGAATCCATTGAGGCCTTTTAATAAATCCGTGCTTTATTCTTTAGTTCTGTTCTAGGTCAGCCTGCACAAGGCATCCCCTCAGGTGGAGGAGAGCAGGGAATTTGTCATCCTTGGGCTGCTGCTGATGCCTCACCAGAGCCTGGAGTCTCTTGCAGGTCCAAGTGGAAATTCTCTTCACAACCTGAGGCAGATGAGCCTGGCATTGTCATCCCCCAGGACAAGGCACAAGCCCTCAGCAGCAGCACCCATCTCCCCGAGCATCCTTGGGGCTCCAAGCCCTGTCCAAATCCCAGGCAAGATCCCTGACACCCATCATTTCCCAGCCATACATGTCCCAAGATACAGCCCAAGTTTGCTTTAGGGAAGGACTGCTGAAGAGGCAGTTTTGGGAATTTTCAGGCTGTGGAATATGTGCAGCATTTTCTCTTGGGAGCTATTTACAGCTCGAGGGAGTTTAGTGACCAGGAATGTCCTGGGAATGTAAAATATGGGAAGTGAAGGGGGGGTGTGGGTCTGGCTTTGGGCACCTCTGCTGCCTCCCACACCCCCTCAGCATTCCCAAATAATGTGCCAGGTAAAGAGGGACGTGCCAGGTAAAGAGGGACATGCCATGCAGTGAAACAAATGCAGGAATGCTCCTTAAAAACATCTCCGGGAAACATTCACGGGATAACTCACGGAGTCACTGCATTTTTCTTCGTGCTCTTGGCACCCGAAGCAGAAGTGCTGCCCTGCTCTGGAGCAGGGGCGGATGGAGCATCCCGGGCTGCCCGTGTCCCTGCACCGGCTCCGCGCAGGGCTAGGTGGTGGTGTTGCATTGCCGGGAGCTCGGGAACGCTCGCAGGAAGGGCTGCTTGATATACTGGGCACGAAGAGGGCTTGGACGGTGAATGTCCCCTTGAAATCCCCGTGCCGGGAGCTGCCGTGCCCTCACACCCCCTCCTTCCCTCAGGGAGAAGGAGCCCTGGGTAATTTAGCGCAGGAAAGGCTGCTGGAGAGGCAGATTTGCTGGAGAGATCCTGAAAAGCAGCCTCAGAGGTGGGAGCAGGGAAGCGTATTCCCTGTGTGACACTGTGGTTCTGCCTCCACCATCCCACCTGCCTCTCAGAGGGGGATTTTTCCAGATGGGTGGGTTTTTACTGCTGTTTGGGTTGCTCCCTCAATTAAAAAAAAAAAACACTTTGGAGCAGTTATTGCATCCCTGGAGCAGCTCAGGGCTGGTGGCACTGGAAGGACAGACGTACCCTTTTAGCCCCCAGGCTCTCCAGCTCTTCCTCCAGCACATCCTCCTGCATGGGGTGGCACTGCTCCAGGATGGGGTGGCACTGCTCCTGGATGGGGTGACATTGCTCCTGGATGGGGTGGCACTGCTCCTGGATGGGGTGACATTGCTCCTGGATGGGGTGGCACTGCTCCAGGATGGGTTGACATTGCTCCAGGATGGGGTGACATTGCTCCAGGATGGGGTGACATTGCTCCAGGATGGGGTGGCACTGCTCCAGGATGGGTTCTCTGGAGGTTTGGGTTCCTCTGCAGGGCTTTCAGCATCTTCCCTGTCGGGTGGCTGCTGGTACCAGTGCAGTGAGGACTGGGCAGGGGCTGGGGGGACATCTCCCCCTTGGTGGGTTCCAGCAGTCCCAGAGCAAGGAACTGCTTGCTCTCACAGCCTAGATCACTCACAAAGGAGCAACTTCCTCCCCTAACTGGATTAATTCCTGTGCACAGCTTTGCCAAAATCCCAGCCAGCGCCCAGCAGCTGCCTGAGGCAGCTTTCCCAAGGAAGTGCTGGCCATGGAGCTGCCCAGTCAAGGGCACCAGGAGATTCATCCCCTCTGTGCCCCCAGCAGCTCTGCCCAGTACCCAACCCCACCCACACAACTCCCCAAGCCCAATGCCGGCTCCATCCTGGTGCTCTGGGGACAGGGATGGCCCCAGCTCCGGCACCACCTGATGGATCTTCACCTCTTTGGTCACCTCCTGAGTCCTTGCAGGGAGAAAAGGCCTGTGAGGGTCAAAAAGGAGCTGAGGCCCCAGCGTGGAAGAAAGTCCTGACCACACCTGCTTTTCCTGTACGGAAAGCATGGGCACATCCCCTTTGGGGATGGCACCAGCCCGTGGAGAACAACCCCTGACCTCAAGGCCACTGGCTGGAGGATGTCAAAGGGGTCACAATGCCCCCCTTGGGTATTTGCCAACAGTCAGCCCTGGTTAAGGACTGGTTTTATTTTCTGCCTGCATTAGGGAGCAGAAATCCCCCATTTCCTTCCCCTGGACTGCAATGCAGGATCACAGCAGGCCCAGAGGCACAGAGCTCCTTGTTTGTAAGCAGATAACCATTAGCATAGTTTGAAGGAAGCAAGGTCGTGCCTTTGCTGTGAAAGTTGCTGGAAATCTCATGGAAATCTCATTCCTTTGGGATCTGGCTGCGATGCCAAGGGACAGTTTTGGTTTGTGAGCTGTGCTGACAGTGGAAGGACTGGAAGTGTCCAGTCCATGGCTCATGTGAGGGGAAGCAGAGCCAGCTCCCTGCAGGGCTCCATGGCTGTTAGAAAGGGAGGCAGAGAAGAGATTGTGCTCTGAAGGGATGGAAGTTATGAAAAATGTATCTACATCCAAATTGATTCACTTCAAAATGCCATCATTACCTTCAGCTTTGTTTGCTGAGAGCAGTTGGATCTGTACAGAAACAGACTGGGCATCACAGATCATTTTTTTTGTAATTTTTGGCAATTTTTCCTCTCTCTGCAGAATATTGTTACGAAATGCATTTAAAACCAGAGCAGAAAAGAGCAAATTGAGCACGGAGATTCCCCAAGAGCTGCGTCCCTTCAGCTGACCATACCTGAGGGGGGCCAGCTGAGGGCCTTTCCTTCCCACAACAGAGTCACCTGGCCATCAGGTGCCATCCTGTCACACCCCATGTGTCACTCAGATCTGATGACAAGGAAGAGATGCTCTCAAGTGGAATTTAAAGCGTTGGTCGGATGGGTGACACCCCGGTGTGTGATTCGTGCTGATGATATTCATGTGATACTTTGTGTTTAATGAGTGCCAAATGGAGTAAAACATCACAGGATGGGCTTGAAATGGGGCTTGAAATTAGGCTTAGTCTAAGCTCAGCAAATATTTTAAGGCTGCTTAGAGTTAAACATCTGCTTAAATGCTCTTAATGAACCAAGGACTCGTTTTTTTTTTCTCATTATTATTATTTCACTTGTCTTTTTTTCCTGAGTGTTCGTGGCCTAGGGCTGCTGCCCAGGATGGGAGCTGAGGCAAAAAAGGAATGAGAAGATGGGAATGTGGCAAAATCGGATTGCAGCCACCTCTTCCCCTCACCAGCCAGGGAAGCTCCCTGGATTTTTATTCATTATTGGGATGTCTTCCACAGGGGAGAAGATGTGCCACCAGGTACAAAGTCTGCTGGTGACAATTGTGGGTTTTCTCATGGCCATGATAGGACACAACTTCTGTCATTTCTGGTGTTATTTCCCTCGATAATTTAATCATGGAATGCCAGACTGGTTTGGGTTGAAGAGGACCTTAAAGCCCATCCTGTCCCAGCCCCTGCCTTGGGCAGAGACACCTCCCACTATCCCAGGGCACTCCAAGCCCTGTCCAACCTTGCGGGTTTCTTGTAGCCATGGGCACAGTCTTATCCATGCTCAGAGAGTAGATTTAGATGGGATATTGGGAAGAAATTGTTCCCTATGAGGGTGCTGAGGCCCTGGCACAGGGTGCCCAGAGAAGCTGTGGCTGCCCCTGGATCCCTGGAAGTGTCCAAGGCCAGGTTGGAGAGGGCTTGGAGCAACCTGGGACAGTGGAAGGTGTCCTGATCTGAGAGCAGACATCCACAAAGCAGATGCTCCCAGAGCTGCCTGGATGTGGATCCATCTCTATCCACAGGCATGTCCTGGAGGGCACAGGAGGGGTGAGGACATGGTAAAAATATTCCCTCGTGTCATGCTCCTGCTCCAACAATCACCAGCACTCAGCTTGGCACCACCTGGCCTTACACTGGAGTGACTTTGGGGGAACAAGGAGGGGACAAGGAGGAGCCCCTTGCCCAAACACAGGAGCACACAAACCCTGTGTGCAGAGGGCTCCCTTCTCCTGCTGAATCCCAAATTCTGAGCTGCAGCTGGTTCAGCAGCTGCTGTGTTTGCAGGAGATAGCATTGTGCACATGGCAAACATTGGATGACGGAGACAGATCCCCACCTTTCTGCTCCCGAGTTAAAACCAGCTGTTCAGAGAGACTCGGTAGAGATCTGCAAGCTGGGCTTCTCCTTAGGGAATTGGGTGGATTGGCATTCTCCTGGGAAAGAGAGTATCTGGAAGGGGATTGCTCACTGGGAGCCCTGTTGGGATTAAATGGGATTTTTGCCCAGCTGGACATGGGTGACCACCTCATGTCTGTTGAAATCCATTTATTTAAGAGGGATTTGGGAACCTGGAGGACCATCCCTATCCTTGGTGTCTCAGCATTTCCTTTCCAGGCACACTTTCTACAGCCAGGATTGACCTGGGAGGATGGGGCAGAGCAGCCACTTCCTGGCAAAAGCCAAAATAAAAGTGTGGGAGCACAAACCTTTGGAAATGTGACTCATTTTTCAGGGAGAAGTGAGCTCAGAGGAGTGGTGGTTTATGAACTCTTTTATTTTCACTCGTACTGAAGTCCCTCTCAAAAACGTAGGGTGTAAAGTCCATGTAAGGAAAACACCAGGAAAAGATGCTGGTTTGGGTTTCTCCTCTTTTGCCCCAGAGGCTCCAGTCCAAAGTCTGTTATGCTTCCAACTTTTCTGATGTGGGAAGCTGCCAGTAGTTCCAAGAGGAGCAGAGACAACATTTCTCCTGGGAGGCCATCCCTCTCTTTAGGAGCTTTTCCCTTGGAGAAGCTCCTAAAGAGGCTCAAAGTCTGTCGGATTTGGGAAGGTTTGGTCCATGAGCACCTATCAGGAAACAGAACTGAGGCAAAGGAATCCTTGGAGGCTACGTCCAATGGATACCCACCACCATTCTCAGCGTCCCAAGGGAATAGGAACAGTGGTTCTGGAAAATTCTTTCTTTCTCCTACAAGGCTGGACCCCGACCGAGTGGGGATTGTGTTTGGCAGGAAGGGTCACCCCTCTCCTCCTTGCTCCATGTCACTCAACCTCCTCAGGGCCTGGGAGATCCGTGCGCTTGGCATTCTGGATCAGGTCCTCGTAGGTGGTGGGGCAATAGGTTTTGTAGAGTTTCTCAGCCAGGGTGTTGCTGCCAGCCACCACGACCTTGCGGTTGTGGTTCATGAAGTTCCACAGGTGCAGCGCGTAGGAGTGGTTGAAACTGGGGCTTTTATCCCACACCTGGTAGTACCGGCTCCAGGCTGGGTATGGGATGGGGTAGAAACGCTGGGGGTTGAGGAAGGAGATGTTCTGGCAGCTGTGGTCCTCAGTGCCTTGGAAATCTGTCAGGTTGCAGAGCGTTTTGAGCATCCTGGTCATCAAAAAGGGGCCCTGGTTGCCCCAGATGTTGCCGTTGTACTTGAGAACGAAGTTCTCCATGCAGTCCCAGATGAACTTGTGGCGGGCAGGGAAGCCGAAGATCCCGTTGCTGGAGAAGCGCGACTTCTGCGCGGCCAGGAAGCTCTCCTGGGGGATGGGCCGGATGGAGATGACATCCGTGTCCATGTAGATGCCCCCGTACTTCCAGATGAGCGCCAGTCTGCTGGCGTCCGAGCTGACGTGCACCCAGTTCTTCTCCTGCTCCGGGACCACCTGCGGAGTGGGAAAGGTGAGACGTGATTCCGCGGGCAGGGAACGGACCCAACCCATCCATGGGGCTGCAAACGGCACCATAAACCCTCACCTGCAGGGCTGCAAATGTCACGGACAGCTTTTGCTGCCTCCAGCCATTGGGTTTTACTGGGATAAGATAAGGAGCTGGAGCAGAGCAGCGCTTTGTTAGCATTAGGAATGCGGGAACATTTCCCAGGTGGTTTGATGGCACCTACAGTGTTAACCCAATGCCACCATGAGTCATTCCCTGCTATTTCAGAGGGACACAACCCACTTAACACACTCTCGGATCCCTCCCAGCTCTTTGAACCAGGCTGGAGGCTTTTCATCGGCATTTGTTGGCGTTTGGAGTAATTTTTTCTTGGAATAAGAAAGACTTTGGAGGAAATCTGCTTGCCCTGCCCAAACCCTCCTTGTGGGTTTGACCAAACCCTCCTTGTGGGCAGTTTGCCCAAGGAACTTTTTCCAGGGTGGAGCTCACCAGATCCCACCTTGGCTTTGTATGTTGCTGTTATAGAACCTGAAATCTCTCCCCTATCTCTTATCTGGCTCCGTCAGAGTGAGGCAGCTCTATCAAGTGCTCAGGCAGCACATTTTGTTCAACCAGCTTCTGTTGGGGAAGATTATTAAGGCTGTTTTCTCAAAACACGTCTGCAATCTATTTTTACCGATGTTTCCTTTGCCAAAAAATCCGATTCTCCAGATAAGGCCGATCATGTATGGCATAAACAGAGAGCTGAATACACCGCAGAAAGCGGCCAAAATGAATCCGTTCCCAACCAAAACAATGAAAGTCACTAATTTCACACAGTCCTGCATTCCTCATTCCTTTTAAAGCCTTTTCCCACCCCTAGTTATAACTCTCTTCCTGTTTTCCACTTGTTTTAACACTCACCTGGTTGTACCACTGGAGCAGAGGGGTCTCCTGGAAGACGGTTTCCATCTGGAGAGGGAAAAGGAAGACATTCTTCATGGAAGACAAGAGGGAGAAGGCTGCGTAACTGGTGTTCATGTCCAAGGCTGTCTCGTTGGTGAGTCCCCTCATGAAGAGGATGATGGGCCTGTCCTGGTAAATCCGGGCAGCGGATTCCACGGAGCATGACACCAGCGGGGGCGGCTCCAGGCGCTCCGTCGTCTCCAGGAAAATGATGCTTTTGCCAAGGTTCAGCACCTGCTCAGGTGTCAGGTACTGCTGGGCCATGGGCAAGTAGGAGAAGACACAGCTGGACAAGAGGGAGATCTCGTACAAAATGCCCGAGACAAAGCAGAAACAGAGGCATATCTGGATTTTCCTCAACATTCTTTCTTTCCTGGAGCGTTTGGGGGCATGCCTCCGACATGGGTGCTAAGGAGAGACGAGGAACAGCAAAAGGAGGAGCCAGTTATTGCTCAGCAGGACTGGGAAATGGAGGCACGTGGCTTTGGACAATGAAAGGTGAAGGCAGTTTGGTGACAGGCCTGGTGACAATCCCTCTATGGGTACAGAGGGCTTTTCTCCCTGGGATGAAGATCTGGGGTCCCACCTCCTTGGCCCCAGCCAGGCAGGGGGAACCAGGAGAGGTCTTGGAGAAGGGATGGGCAGCTGTGTCCCACGGTGCAGGCATGGGCTTGGCAGAGAGGAAAGAACCCAGGCAGAGCAGGTGGGAAGGGTCACCATGCCAAGGCAAGGAGCCCCAAGACCATCCCCGGGGCAGACTGGTGTGGGAAACTGTTCCCGAGCACTGCAGTGCCACTCCAACATGTGCTTGTCCCAGGGAATCTGTGGAGCCAAATGTGCCCATGGAATTAGGTGTCCAAGGAGGCCATGATCACAACAGGTTGTGCCTGTAATCACAACCTTCACAGGGGAAAGGTTGTGATTACAGACTGGGGTCTGTCACCCAGAGCTATAACATGCCAAAGCTATAACATGCCAAAGCATGCCAAAGGCTTTTTCCCAATCCATCCCTTCTGCTAACACTTCAACTGTGAGGGACTGTGTCCTGTAGGGACAGAGTCTTGTGATGGACCAGAGAGAAGCAGATGAGGATAGAAAGCAGATGGTTTCATACAAGAAATTAATTTTGACCTACCTGGATTATAGTCCTGACAAATCTACATTTCCAGCACCTCTTCTTGCCCTGGCGGTGACTGTTGGACTCCTGCAAAGACCAGCTCCCTGGTGAGGACACCCAAACCTTCTGGAGCATGCAAAGGGATTTCTGGAGGTACAAGAACAGTGTACAAGGGAAAACCAGGTCTGCTGCTGGCTCAGTCTCAGTCCCAGAAAAGGTGTGGGATCCACCTGAAAGGACAAAGAAGGGACATGTTTGGTGAGACCCATCCTATGCCTGGCACAGCTCCCCCCTCCCAGTCCCAGCAGCACACGAGGCCATACAGCCACGGGGAGTTCCTGCTGGTCAGAGGATGGAATGGGATCTGCACTGCTCTGTCTGGTGACACAAGGAAATTCCCTCCTGAAATGACACCTGGTTGCACCTGAGTGGCCCTGCAGGGACCAGGAGCCAGGGTCCAGCGGAGGGGACATACCTGGAATGACAACCCAATGTCCAAGAGGCCCTGAAAGTGTCCAGAGCTTGATTGATTGAAGGGAATGGCAGGAAACACAGCTCTGTGTGCTGGGATAATTAATGAGCCTCATTCCATGTCACCCTTCCAGAATACAGATAAGTCTGGAGCGGAGCAAACCCCATGGAAATTCCCTGACAGTGCTGAGCTTGTGCTTGGAGCTGTGGCAGCTCCCAATCCATTTCTCAGAGCTGGATGTCATCAAATTAAATATTAAAGCAGCGACTGTTCCCATCAGTGCTGCTTCCCATGCTGCATAACAGATTTTGTTGTTTTCCATTCCAGCTGCACAGGGTTTCTCATCACATCCTGGGTTCCCAGGACAGCACAGGAGTTTGGGAAGAAATTCTTGGCTGTGAGGGTAGGAAGGCCCTGGCACAGAGAAGCTGTGGCTGTCCCTGGATCCCTAGAAGTGCTCAAGGCCAGGTTGGAGCAACCTGGGCTGGTGGAAGATGTCCCTACCTATAGCAGGGGTGGCACTGGATGAGCTTTAATTTCCCCTCCAACCCAAACCTTTCTGGGATTCCATATTCTATGCTAATTTTTCCAATCCCATTCCCAGTTTCTTTTGTTGTCCCTGCACTCTGCTGTGAGTGGCAGCACCTGGGGCCTCCCTGCAGATACAGAATTTGAGCGGAAGACAGGGAATGGAGAGCAAATATCCGCGGTTTGGAAAGGCCACGTTCCTGAGCCTGCAGATAAGGCAGCGTGTGCTGCCCCGTGGGGCTCGGGTGGAACACACATGTCCAGCCCAGCCCAGCCCCACAGGGCTCGGGAGACACCAACACTGACTTTAAAATAAACTACAGTACTCAATCTCCACATTTTCTCCCGCCTTTCCCACCTGTGCCTCGTTCTCAGACAGGTGCAGTTAATTTACTCTGGTCTTTTGAAAAGAAAACAGAAAGAAAAGGTTGCTCCCTTGTAGTTCTCTCACAATCTCAGTTTGGCCAGATTTTCAGGCTTCTGGTTGTTGTTTTTTTTCCAGCCCAGAATGGTTTGGGTTGGAAGGGACCTTAGAGCTCATTTTGTTCCAATCCCCTGCCACTGGAGTTCACACCCCTTAGACTCCAGGGCCAGGAAAGCTCAGGGGAATCCTTCCAATCTAACCTGGGTCATCCCAGTCCTGGGGGGCACCCAGTGGTGCTCCTGTACCCTTCAGACAGGGATACTACCCCAGGTTGCTCCATGTCCCATCCAAGCTGGCCTTGCACACTTCCAGGGATGGGGCAGGCACAGCTTCTCTGGACACCCTGTGCCAGGGCCTCCCCACCCTCACAGGAAGGAGTTCCATCCCAGTATCTCATCTGACATCTGGCAGTTAAAGCCATTCCCCCTGTCGTGCCACTCCATGCCCCTGTAAATCATTCCTGCTGCTGCTCCAGTGCTGACCAGGGACTGGAGTCCCTCTGTTCCTTTTTAAATCTTGATACCACTCTCCTGAAGCAGAAACCCCTGGCTTTGCTTTGATTAGAGTTGGGACCATGAGGACATTGCCATTACTGGATTCATATTTCTCCTTTGATGGCCGACAGATCCGATGTCTCAGGTCTTTATGAGCAGCCCGGCAAAGCCGTGCTCGCAATAGTCCTTCAAATTTAAAACAGTCCGGAAGGCATTTTATTTGCAAATTGTGGGCAGAGAATGAGCAGCCACTCCAACACCTCCCTGCTCTGTGCATGACATTGTGAAGAGAAACACGCATCTTCATCGGCTCATTCCGGGAAATTGTTTTGCTTGGTTGGTTTTCCAAAACCCCTGTGTGGCGAGTTATGAATTCTCATCACATTTGACCTGGAGGCTGCTGTTATCAAAATGTTCCCTTCCCTGCTCGAGTTAAAAGGACTGCGGAGCTGAATGTTAAAAATAAATCCCGGCCATTGAATAGATTACCCTGCTGAGTGGGATGATTCCGGGGATGGGCTGCTGCCTTGATGGCCCATCTTGTAAAGAGATTTCTTTTCTTGGGGCAATTTCCGTGTTTCAAGTGCAGGATGAGGACGGCTGGGAGACTACAAGGGAGATTACTACAGATGCCTGTGATAACTACTCAAGCTGGCCATGAGACACAGGCTCTGGGAATTCAGTGGGATTTTGCCACCAAAGAGGGGCAGTGATGCTGCTGGGTCCTGGCCCTACACCCCCGGCACATCACACCCCTGGAGTCCCTGTGGTGCACAAAGGGATCTTGTTCAGGCTCAGCTTGAACAAGAACTAAAACTCCTCATTTGCTAAAAAGGATTTTTAATAGATAGATAGATAGATAGATAGATAGATAGATAGATAGATAGATAAGTAATCCCAGCACCTGCAGCTCGCAGTTTGCCCAGCCCTTGAGCCCATTTCAGTTTTCTCATTTCAGTTTTAGGCTCTCCAAAGCGAGAGCTGCATCACAAACTGCAGTTCAAACACCACGAGCGAATACTGCACATCTCTCAGTCCTCTGGCAAACCACACTGCCACTGAATCTGCATCCCCACAGCTCCTGGAATCCCTCGGGATTCAAAGCAGAGACCTCCTCTCTCTCTAGCTCTCCTCTGAGAGCCAGTGGGATTTACCTTTGGGATGCACCCACCCTGTTTCTGGGAATAACCCCAGGCCAGTCCCTGATTTCCACACAGGCAGCGTCTGAGAACTCACACCGGTTTATTTTTGAGTCTCTAAGGAAATTACAGCTGCAATCAAGCCAATGCATGTGCACGCACGCCAACCCCAGCTCCATCACATTTAACACCAGGCACGTTTGGAAAGCGCTTCCAAATGGAAAACCTGTGAGAGGAACGTATCGGGTTCAGGGCAGATTAATTAATGCAGCCCATCTGATGCAAAGGAAGGGCCTTCTCACCGAGCTGTGCCACACCTGCCTTCCCATTCTCCAGCTCAACAGGTTCAGGGACAGAGCCAAACTCACCTGAGGGCTGCCAGGAGCAGGCGAGCTGTGCAGGCTGTGCAGGCTGTTGGGAAGCCGCGCTGGGAGGGATCCACAGGCGCCGGAGAGCCCGAGGAGCTGCGCTGCCTCCCCGCTGTGTCCTGCCCTGGCAGGGCTCGGAGCAGCCTCATGCTCGCTCTGCCCCGGCTCTGCTGTTTGCATTCCCGGGGTGCCCAGATAAGGCTCAGCTGGGGCTGTGCTCTCCCAGCAGTGGGCAGTGCGAGGTCCTCCCGTGGCCAAAGGTGAGTCCCCTGCTCTGCCAGCGTCACAAAGGATGGGCGGGACTGGGAAAAGGCACCTTTTGGGGTTCAACCTCTTCTCTTTGTATCCAGATCCACACCTAGGGAAGGTGTTATAGGGCAAGGAAGAACTTTGCTGAGTGGGATTGGTGCTCTGGATACTTCCAAGGGAGGCAATGTGCGGGAGATTCGTGACTCTTGGACAACTAACCAATATGATTAAGCAGGAGATGTTTATTGTTTACCTTGCACACATATTTATAGATTCTACAAACTACTAAGTACACATTTCTTGATTGGTGTCTTTGTCTTGTTCACTCATTTTCTGCCTGCATTTCTCAGAGTATGTGATTGGTCACAGTCTAGGAGTTTTACAGTCTTCTGTTATCTAGTTCTTGTGGTCTTGTTTTCTTAATTTAGCCTCTTTTTCTTAATTTAGCACAATTTATGTTTCAGTAGCTTTGACCAATTCTTCAGGCTTTGATAACAAACTCAGAAGCAGGCTGGCTGGTGCACACTATGGCCTGACCCTTGCAAATACATTGCAACAGCAACAACAGGGCTTTCTACACAAACACCTCCCAAATAACACGGCACATTCTGCCCAGGCAGGCGGGGTGGTTCCCGATCCCTCAGAGCCTCTGCTTGTCCCAGCAGGATGCCTTGAGGGAGGCAGGAACAGGATTGTGTGACCCACCTCAGACTGGAAAGATTCCCCCAGAGCGTTCCTGGCTCTGGAGTGTAAGGGGTGTGAACTCCAGTGCCCACCCTGTCCTGGGACAGCAGAATTTGTAAGGAGAGGTGGAGCTGTGGCATCCAAAACTCCCCAGTGCATCCCTCCTGAACCAGAGCTGCTCAGCCCATGTGAGGACACCACAGTTCCCAGCAGAGATGTGGCCCTGCTCCAGCCACCAACAGCAATCGGGTCTTTGCAGCTCTCCTCTTCATCCTCATGCTTTCTCTTCCTGTTTTTGGCCAAGCTGTATATCCAGAAAAACTAGGAGAGTTGGAAGATTTGTCCAGCCAACGATTGCCGGCATCACCATGTGTTGCACCCATTTTCCACCCAACCCCCCACCTCTCTCCACCAGCAAAAACCTGCCCGGTTCATCCCCCTCTGCAGCTTGTGATGGCACCAAAAAGCCAGCCAACTCTTCAAAATCAGCCACGAACACTCAGGGTGCACCCGTTTGCTCGGGAGCAGCCCCTCAGCCCTCGGCAGGGTGCAGAGATCCTGTCCCCGGTATGTGATTCCTGCTGGGAGGGCTGGAGGAGGATGGGAGAGCTGCTAATGCTGCTGCAGGCAGAGCAAACAGCGCCCACGGGAAAGGCAGCGAGATACCCAGGGCTTAATCAGCTGATAAGAGCCCGGGTAAAAATGCCGGGAGGGCTCCGGTTCTGAAAAACATCCCTGGGGCAATGACGTGGGTGAGGAGCCCACACCCCTCGGTGAGGAACTCTCCCCTTGGGCAAACACCCGCGCGGGTCCATCCTTTCAGGTGACCTGCAGGGAACTGGGGTGGCCAGCGTGCAGCTCCAAGGCTGGCAGCTCCTCTGGGAGTGAACACATCCATCTGCCCGTCCCGCAGACCCGTGGCATCCCTGCCCAGTGGAGATGGATGATCTCCAGAGTCCACCCCAAAGGAGTCTATGATTACATGGTGGTCCATTCCTCCCTCCCTTCCCAGTGTCCTGGGAAGTGCTTGCTGAGCCTGGAGGATGCAGCAGCACCAGGACAGAGATAGCAGCTGATATTAAAAGTTCCAGCCCAGTTTTTATCTTATCCATAACATGGAAACTTCCCCATCCTGCCCCGGCTCTCCCCATTGCCCTAATGCCCTACTGAGACTCTTGCCACAGGTTTAGGAGATTTTTCCATGGAGATCACTCCAGCAGAAACTTATAGCCTGGAGCAGCCTCATCCAGCCCCTTCATTCCAGATGAGCTGAGGCCAATCTCTTTGTACCCCCTGGACGCTGCAGGCTGAGCATCCCACCAGGACTCTGCCAGTTTCCTGCTCCAGGTGCCACTGCCACGGCCTCACCAGTGCCCTGCCAGCCCAGCGTGGGAGTTTGGGTCCCCTAAAGTCTTCTCAGGAGATAATAACCAGGGGCACACATGTCACAGCTGGTCCACAGCTGGGGTTTGGGCTGAGCCCGCTGGGTGCTTCACACACGCTAACACTAACCACAGGGAGCAGCTAAAATGCTGCTGCTGCTCTGCATTGCCCTCTGTGGGAGCCTGTTTCCCACAGAAAATGGGAGTCTGGAGGCAGAGCCTGTGCCTGGATTTCCTACATCTCCAAGGGCTGGGTGGCACGGCCAGGAGAAGCCAAAATCACCCCTCAGTGTCACACAGGCAGAAGGAGGCCCCAGGTCCCAGGGATGTGACTGGGGCAAAGTCAGGCTTTCCCCTCTCCTCCACATCCACCACACTCAGAGCAACCTCTGGGACTCAAACACCATGGGAGAATCCCCAGAGTCACGAGGAAAGTGTCCCATCACCTTTGGCCCCTGGTCTGCCTGCTCAGGTTGGGTTCACTGGGACATGGATCACAGGATCATGGAATGCTTTGGGTGGGAAGGACCATAAAACCCATCCCATTCCACTCCCTGCCATGGGCAGGGACACCTTCCTCTATCCCAGGGTGCTGCAAGCCCTGTCCAGGCTGGCCTTGGACACCTCCAGGGATCCAGGGGCAGCCACAGCTTCTCCTGCCTGGGCACTGCTCTCCAGGAGCCCAGCCAGCCACTGGGCTGGATCTGTAGGATCTGCTGGGCCTGGATTGGGCAGAAGTACCATTCAAAAAAGATGATTCAAAAGAGGAATCAGGATCTGAAGGTAAGAATTCCATGCAGACATTGCTCTTCACCATGAAACAAATCAATATTGTAATATATATTATAATATCATTATATAATAACATTATATTTCTGTACACGTTCTCAGCATCACCCAAACCAGCCTGGCCCAGCTTTAACAGGAAACTCTTAAATAGGGAGAGACAGTGACCAGAGTTCCTTTTCCTCTGCTGTTCTGAGCAGCTCCCTCAACCTCTCCTTGCACACCCTCTATAAACATCCTGATGGACTTCCAGGAGCACCTCTCCTATGGGGAAAGGCTGGGCAATTTGGGATTGTTCAGCATGGCAAAAAGAAGGGTTGTGGGTGACCTAATTGTGGCCTTCCACTGCCTGAAAGAGCTGACAGGAAACATGGAGAGAGACTGTGGACAAGGGTCTGGAGTGGCAGGACAAGGGGAATGGCTTCCCACTGCCAGAGGGCAGGGTTAGATGGGATATTGGGAAGAAATCCTTCCCTGTGAGGGTGCTGAGGCCCTGGCACAGATTGCCCAGAGAAGCTGTGGCTGCCCCATCCCTGGAAGTGTTCCAGGCCAGGTTGGACAGGACTTGGAGAAACCTGGGCTAGTGGGAGGTGTCCCTGCCCATGGCAGGGGGTGGGAGTGGATGGGCTTTAAGGTCCCCAACCACTCAAACCATTTTGGAATTCTATGACCATCTTGGTTTTGGAGGACCACCCTCCACAGACCCTCTCTGGTTTTCCATCCTCCCCACTGCTCTTAACTCCTGGCATTTATATACCAACTTTTGGTATTTATTGAAAGCCTGTGTAATTTTTTAGACTTATGTTGGTATGGTAGAAAAGTAATTTGCTCCTTTTGAGCAACAGGGAAGTTATAAATTAATGTTTTCTTAGTTATTTTCCCAAAAATCAATAGCTATGCTTGGAAAACAATAAAGCACTTAGAGCTTACATGCAGATGAACACAAAAGGAGAGAAGCTCATCTAAACAGACCCAGAGTTACATCTCCCAAAGGAGAGTTTGGCAGTCGATTCACAGGAAGGCAGGGCCAGGAATACACAGAGGGAAAAATATCAGAGGAAGGAATGCAAGGAGCTGTTCTGTGCCAAATTACAGCCAGTTGTAAAGCAATACCTTTGTGCTGGATTGGGCTGGGGTAGAGCTGATTTCCCCCAGCAGAGCTGGGATGGGGCTGTGTTTGCCACACACAGCTGGGGGAAGAAGGGGCAAGAGAGGGATTCTTGGAGTGGTGGCATTTCCCTCCCCAAGTCACCTGTCCGTGTGATGGAGCCTGGCTTTCCTGGGAATGGCTGAACACCTGCCCACGGGAAGTGGGGAATGAATTCCTTGGGTTTGTTTGCTTGTGCACAGCTTCTGCTTCCCCTGTTGAACTGTCATTATCTCAACTCACGAACTGTCTCACTTTTGCCCTTCCAGTTCTCTCCCCACTCCAGAGCAAAGGGAATTGGGTCAGCCAGGGGCGCTCCTAAATCTGCCTCTGCAGCACCAGGGCTTTTTGTGCTGCTAAACCAGAGTGCAACACCATTAGATGGGGGAGCCTCACGTGGAAAAACCACTTTTTTTTCCTCCTCCCATTAGAAACAGATTTGTTTCCCCTGAGCAGGGCCACTGCAAACTGCCAGTGTACCTGCTGCAGATATTTGAAAATATTTGAGACCCTGAGATCTGGGTTGTGCCAATCCTGAAGTTCCTGCAAGGCAAAGAAACCCACCAAGCTGAGCTCATCAGACATTTGTAGGGTTTCTGTTTGTGGGCAGGGTGGGCCAGAGCAAAGCCTGGTTTTGCTGGACCCCACAGAGCTCCCAGCCCCTAGAAAAGAGAAACACCAGGGGGTGAAAAGCTCAAAATTATTGGTTGTTTTGCCTATAAGAAAAGGGTTTCTTATAACACGACAAACATTTGTAAATAATAGTAAATACCAGATTTTAAGAAGAAATTCATGCCTTTGAAGGTGGTTAGGCCCTGGCACAGGTTGCCCAGAGCAGCTGTGGCTGCCCCTGGAAGTGTCCAAGGCCAGGTTGGACAGGACTTGGAGAAACCTGGGATAGTGGAAGGTGACTCTGCCCGTGGTAGGGGATGGGACTGGATGGGCTTTAAGGTCCCTTCTGACCCAAATCATCCTGGGATTTTGTGGGATACTGTCAGCACAGTGCCCTGAGCACGGTGAGGTGCCCCAGGTTGATTTGTCCTCCCTGTGCTCCAAACACCCAGTGGGGCCAGGAATCGGATGCTGGGAGGTGGTGGATGCACATCAGCATCAACAGCATTAGAAATCTCAGAAAAAAAATTCCATCAGAAAATCCTGCTCAATTCCATCAGCAGCCAGCAACAAGAGCTTTCTATATTCATGAATTCATCAGAGTCATATTTCAAAAATAATAAATGCTGTTATTATTGTTATTATTGGAATGAATTTCTCCATTATGTACTGAGTGATTGTAAGTACTTGCAGCCTCCAGCACAGGAACCACCTCAGGAATAATCCAAGCAAATGATATTTGTGTCGTGGCTGCCACAGGGTCATGTTTGGGGGTTTTTAAGTGAGGAAGGTATTAACTAGAACAACAGCAACAACCATAACAGAAAGAAAGTCATTATAAGTTGGTGTAAAACACTGTCAGGGTGGTTTTCTTTCAGGCAAATTTAGTTTGGGGCACATGACTGGTGCTTTCGTGAGGTTTGTTCTGCTTTCTTGGAGCTCTGCCTGTGCTCAGAGCCTCCTGCTCTCTGCTTGCTTTGCTTGTGTAAAGAGGAAGGGAAGGGAAGCAGAGCTCAGGGATGGAGCACGACTGTTTGCTCCAAGCCCCTTATCACACCAGTTTGTGCCCGTGGCCACCGTGTGCCTCCCTGGCTGCTGAGCCTTAGGGGTGCAGCTTTCCCTGCTCCCGGGCCCCTTCCCTGCTGCTCCTTGGATTCTTGGCCATAAAATGCTGCAAAGAGCAGAGGAGATGAAACAACTGACCAGGAGTCATGCACTTGGAAGTTAAATCTGGATAACAAGTGGATGCAGGGGATGGGCTGGGACTGATGGCTTTCCTCCAGACAACTGGAGCCTGGGAAGTAAAGGCAGGAGGGGTGGCCCGGTGTCCCCTGCCATCCCAGAAGGGTTTGTGGTAGAAGCAGAGTCCCTCTCCACCCTCCATCCCCCTAAGCCCCCTCCCTGGCTCCATCAGGCTCCATCCTGACCTCCCTTTCCCCACGATCCAAGAGCTGCCGTGGGGTTGTAAAATACAAAATGGGAACAACCCAAGATTTTTCCAAGAGGCCCAGCCGAGCTGTCAGCACGTTTTGACACGAGGCCAATAAGATGGATTCCAAAAAGATGGGATCCCACCATGCCAAAAAGTAACATTTGCTTGAGCATCTGCCAAAACAAAACTAGCAGACTGCTGGGAAGGCTGTCTTTTCCAAGGAATTTTTTTTAGGCACGAGGAACAGCAAAGAGGATCTCTGTGAGCATCTTCAGCTTCCCAGGCTATGAGGGCAAGGACCCATTGATAGCTGGAGAGGACATTTACTCCAAATGGTAGGGAAAATTTCAATTTCTGGCCCTGGTGGGATGGCAAATTGTGCTGCTGCCACACTAGAATAAAGTCAGCATATCCAGAATTCAGGATTTTGCCCTGGAATAATATGGAATCATTTAAGCTGCACACCCTTGGTCTGTCACGACAAAGTGGACGAACAACTTCCACACTGCCTTCATTTCAGTCACATCATGTGTTTATCTGTTGAAAGACCCTAAAATTTTATTTTGGTGGCTAAAATTCCTGGGGACCTTGGCCTCACTGACTCCTGTATGTCCATGACATCAGAGATGGGGGGAAGACCTTCCCCTGAGCAACAATCTGGCTCCAGATATTGAAGATGAAATGAAGAAATTATTTATAATGAGGGTGGTGAGGCACTGTCTCAGGTTGCCCAGAGCAGCTGTGACTGAGCCTGGATCCCTGGCAGTGTCCAAGGCCAGGCTGGACAGCGCTTGGAGCAACCTGGGATAGTGGGAGGTGTCCCTGCCCTTTGCAGGGGGTGGAACTGGATGAATTTTAGGTGCCTTCCAACCCAAACCATCCTGGGATTCCATGATCTCCAGATTAGAGAGATGACAGGGATGGATAAAAATGTCAGGACAGCAGAAAGGTGCATCTTCAGTGTGAGGGGGAGTCAGGAGCCTTGGAAAGCTTCTTCAGGGAAATACATAAATGCAGGCAAAAAGGGGAACTGCCAGGACCTAGCCAGGACAAGGCCATTCCCTGGTTGCCCAGAAATTCAGGGACAGCGAGGACAGCAGAGCCTTCTAATGAGCTTTGTGGGTCAAATAGCATGGATTGAGGGCCAACAAGCCACTGGATCATGGGGAAAGTAAGGAAGATAAGGAGAATGAAAAGCAGGAGCATCCAGCTGTGGATGTGTTAACCTGTTTGTAGTCAGACCTGGGAGTGCAGGACAAATTCTGAAGGAAACATTAATTAAGGCACTGAGAAAAATGAGATAAAGTGCAACCTAGGTTTTCCAAAGGCAGTTTGTGCCAGCCTGTGCTGACATCTTCCTTTGATAAGATAATTGGTTTTCCAGACAAGGGAAATTTGGTAGATCTAATCTATCTGGAGTTCAATAAAGCATTTGATATGGGGCCACATGGGAAATTATTACTGAGGCTGGAGAAAATGAGAATTAACAGAACTCGGGAGTGGGGAGAGCTGGGGCTGGCACAGAGACCGCGGCGGGATTGGGATCGCCACGGGGAATGCGGATGGGTGTCGGGAGAACCTGTCCTGAGGCTGATCCTGGGAAAATCCCTCCATCTCCGAGGCTGGGAGTGAAGTTTCCTGGCCTTCCTGAATTTCCTGCAGCGACTGCCGTGCGCTGCGAGCTGGCGACCTCGAGCGCTGGGAGCGGAGCGTCACTGCAGAGGCTGCAGGGAGGCCGCTGCACCGTGGGATGGCAATGTTGGTCCATGGAAGAGCATCCCACTCCTCATCTTCCAGCTCCGCTTCTCACCGCCTGGACACATTTCAGCGCCGACTCCAAGAAATCTGTGATTGCAACTGTGAAGGGACGCTGGTGGAAGCTAAATCAGTCCAAGGAGCGTGGTTCTGGACAATCAGCTTTGGTGCCGTGGGAAGGGAGGCGGTTTAAATCCATCGGATGGCATCGAGGCAGCGCTGTCCTTCCTGCAGGGCCAGCCCCAAGAACCTTTCCCAGGGCACAAAAAGCCCCAGTCCACCCAAAGCAGGCAGAGCTGCTGAGGGTAAGTGCGAACACGGCCGCGTGTGTGCATGGCACAGGGAGAGGAGGAGACGATTTTATATAGAAATAAAATCTGCTTATCCCTTGCTTGTATTTTTAGCTGAAATTACACCTAAATGCCATCTGATCAATTCAGCTAAAATGAGCCCTTAATCCTAATAAGTCTTGATCACCTTTTTAAACCTCGTGAAACAGCAGGGAGGGTGTTTGCATTAAGTAATAACACCTTGATTCGGATTCCTTTGGCATGTAGCAAACTTACATAAGCACAAAGTGCTCCTGTCAATATTAAACAAGGACTTGGAGAGGGCCAAAGGAATGCCTTGGGCTGCTTTTTTGCCCTTTGCATCACATCTGGTCACTCCAGCTCCGTGCTGAAGTATGGAAGGCACACGAAATCTTTAGTTCACCAGTCAAGGCAGCAGCGGGTCACTCTGCTGGGATAACAAATCCCACCCAGGCCATTTCCATTTCCCAGGGATGTTCTAATCCAAAGGAAAGCAGAGGAGATCAAGCAAACAAGGTTGGACTTGATGATCTCAGAGGTCTTTTCCAACCTTGACAATCCCATAATTCTGAGGACACTCTGTAGGGAAAGAGCTGCTGCTGGATCTCACTCACCTGTGCTGCAGCAGATTTAGCCATGGATGGGACTCACGGTTTTCTATAATTTTTCACAAAAAAAAAAAAATCTTGGAGGAGCTCATTATTCCTCAAACCCAGAACAACTTTGTCAGTTTTAATAAATCTTCAGGGGGACTTTGAAATACTGAATTGCCAAAGGATGCTGTTTCAGGGAAACGTGGGCGGCACCACCCACTGCACCCCTTCCTTCCATCATTAGCCATTATGATGCCTCCTGAATGCTGGAATTTATACATTATTATTGTGGCTTCCCAGATTCCTTCCCTTTTTTTAGCACCTGCGCAAGCACTGCTTTGCCAGTGGTAGCCTATACAATAAAATGGTTCCTTTCTCTGCCTCATTTTCCAGCCACCCAGGAATTTCTTTAGGTCATCTCTCACTCAGTAAATTATAGGTTAGAGCTGCAAGAGAGCAGGAGCTGGGAGGCAGAGGCTCTTTTTATAGGAGTCTTGAACAAGCCTGGCCCCAGCTGCTCCAAATTAATGTGGATCCAGTGGCGTGAATAGAGATGTTTTCATTGGAATGCAGCTGGGATTTTAGTTCCTAGCTGAGTGTTTGGTGTGGGGTGGTTTTCCTGGTAACCTGCTCATCCCTAGACCTGGTGGGTCTGCACCTGAGCATGCTTGAGGTGTGGGAGCTTCCCTGGAGGAAGAGGGAAGGTGTGGGGGAATCCTGAAGGTGGTGGTGTTTCCATTGCTAACCAAGAGCAAATTCACTGTCAGCAGCAGCTGGGAAAAACAGGAGGTGCCCCACAGAGATGGGGTCAGCTGGAGCAGGAAAGGGGATGGGATGCACTATCCTTGCAGGTGGCTGTGGGGATGAGGTGAACAGTGCAAAACTGCCTGTTCTGGGGGAAAAAAAAACAGTGGGAAGGGAAGGAGAATTGGGATTGCAGCCTGTTGTGAAGATCAGTGCCTGTAGGTGTGGGCCAGATGGGTGGGAGCCCATGCTCAGCTGTGGTTGGATGGGTGGGAGCCCATGCTCAGGTGTGGATCCAGTGGATGGGAGATCCCATCCTTCAGGCGTGGATTGGATGGGGGGGAGTCCACGCTCAGGTGTGGGTCAGGTAGGTGGGATCCACACTCAGGTCTCCAGCTCAGTTTCCTTCTGGGAACACTGAATATTATCCACAGGGAGTGAGTTTCACCCTTCATGTTCACCTCCAGTACAGGGTGGTGGTAAAACCTTTTCTGAGGGATCCATAGAGATGGGGCTCCCCCCTGGGATCCACCTGAAGGCCAGGCTGATCTCACATGAGCAGTGAGAGTCTGAGTGTTTGGTCTCCACCTTCCACACATTCTCCTGATGGACCAAAGGCTGGCTTTGCCAATCCCTTGGAGCTCCATCCATGGTGCCTCCTGTCACTGTGGGAGTGTGGGCATGCAGGTTCCCTTCCTCATGTCAGCATTTCCCAGCTGGAGCCCTGGGATGACTGCAGAGCTCCTCTGCCATTTGTGAATAAAAGGATCAAGGTCCTGACCTCTGGGATCTCCCGGTGGCCCCGGCATTGTGCAGCCATGCCCAAAGCTCTGCACGGAGCTGGCAGGGATCATAAATCTAGGAAGAACTAATGAAGACCCCCAGGGCCACGGCTCTCCATGGCTGTCTTGTTAACATGATCTAGGAAAGACAGGGGGCCCTTCAAAAGATAAACCCAGGAATAAGAAGTAACTCATCAATGTCAGGGAGAGCCAGAGCATTGGCAGGGAATGCTGGATGAAGATTTGCAGAGCATCCCACCCCCAGCCCAGCAGCACCAGGACCAAGGGGCTGGGGAGGGGCAGTTATCCCCCAGAACCTCATGGCTCACCAAAAATCAGCATCATGGTTAAAAGGCTCTGAAACGTTCCCCCCTTTGGCACATCCCTCTTCCCGCTGGCAAAAGCCCTTTTGGTTTTGTCCTGATGCCAGCAGGGACTGAAGCCCTGTGGATGGTGGGATATTGGGCTCTCTCACTCATCCCAAAGGCCTGGGATCAATATCTCTTATGAGAGGTGGAGGAATTGTCAGAGGTCCCAGGGTGGCACCCTCAGGGCAATGAGAGGGATGGGTTGTTCTCTTGGTAAAACGAGAACAAGATCCTGAAGCTGGAAATGGAACTCCAATCCAAGATCCTGAAGCTGGAAATGGAACTCAGGGTCTCTTGGCAAGGAAGGGGCACTGACAATGATTTTGGGCTCAAATGTCACCTCCGTGATGGCTGATCCAGGCAAGTGTCTGGGTGGGGATGGCTGGGGGAGGAAGCCTTGGTGGCCAGGGCCAGCTGTCTGTGGGTGACAGCAAAGCAGAGAGGCAGCAGTGAGTCTCAGGTCCCCAAACCTGCACACCCTTGCTCTTGACCCTCCTAAATGACTGGCTGATGGATGGGAAAATTGCATGGGACAACAGAGAGTCAGGTCATGATTTTAAAACTGTTTCCAAGCTGGCTGCTCCATCCTGGTTCTCCAATGCTGCAGGACAGAATCTCACTGCCTTTCCAGGTACTGCAGGCACTGATTTCATCTGAAATTGTCTTTTGGCTGCTCCCGATGCCGTCGCTGTCCCAGCTGCCTTTGGGGACCCCAGTGGCCCAGGAATCAGGTGGGTTCCTGTTGTGTTCATCTGTTGGCCAGGCCGACGTGCCAAGAACGGATTAAAGCTCGGCACCAGAGACCTGGGGAGCCCTGGTAGCAGCCTGTGTCCCTGCCTAATCCCATTCCCTATTAATTTGTTATCCCATTAACACCTTGCACATTTCTCTCTCTCGCTGCTGTGCTACCCTGAGAGACTCCTGGGGACTTTGTAATGTGGTATTTTGTTGTTTAGAGCACAAGGCAGCGAACTCCTCTCATCTGAGCCCAGAAATCCCTGGATAGAGAGAAAGAAAACTGCTGCTTTGTTTCTTCCAATCAATACCATCCATTAAGATCCGTGTCTAACAGAGTGAGTAACTGAACGAGCACCTCCTGCTCACTCAAACCTTTGCAAACAGCAAATGCTCTTCAAAAAAGAACAATTGGATAGCACAGCCCTGGCTGGAGCAGGAGGGGTGGCGGGGGGGCAACTTTCTTCTCAGAGGTGTGGAAACCAAATTGCTCCCAACTTCCATAGGAAAGGAAGTTTTCTGGGGAGCAGGCAGTGGTGGGTGATGGCAGCTGGGACAGGCTCCCCTCCCCAGCACTCCAGCACAGACCATGAGGTGTAAAATCCCCAGCATCAAGCCGTGGATCGTGGGAATTGTGCAGTTCCATGTGCTTTGGGGCTGGGCTGTGAGCTGAGCTCAGCCTTGCTGTGCTGGCTGGGGGGTGTGGGATGCAGCAGGGCATGGGATCACTGGGAATGTGGAGCACAGCTGGACCATGGGGGCTGCACCCCAGCATGGGCAGGGTCCTGCTGCGCTCTACCCACACCAAAAGCGAGTTTTGCTCTCCAGAAGGGCTCATCTCAAGCGTGGTTAGAAACCTTCTCATTCCATCCTAAATTTGGCCTTGTCAGCTCCTACCCCATTGTCCTTGTGCCTGTTCCTTCGGGGAAAATCAATATTATTGCGGTCAGAGTAGTGCTGGTGCTGATGCCCCCCTTCTCTTGGGAGCCTCAAACCAAACTCTGTTTGAAGAGGGACCCTGAGACAAAAAGCCCAGAGTTTCAGTCTGGTATGGCAAACTTCAGGTGAACCTGCTGGGAAACCATAGACACAGCCCTCAGACTGAGGGATTCCTGGTGCAGTTAGGGAAATACTCCTTGCCCAGGCAGCTGCACAGAGCATCTCTCCCTGTCAACACTTCAGAGAGAGAATTCCAACCACAAACAGGCTTCACAGAGGCTAAAAGGGGGATGACAGCAATGGAGAGCCCGTCTGAGGAGTGCTACAGAAACAAATCCATCAGGCAGTGCCTGCTGCAGTGTTTGCTAAGCCTGGAGCTCTGGAATGTGCTCCCTTCCCAGCTGCTCCACCCCGGAGCGGGGCACCGGCTGAGCAGTAAGTGAGAGCTGCAGGAATGTGATCTGTGCTCATCATTGATCACGGGGTGCATCGGCTCCCGGCACCCCGATCAATACTGTATTATTCCACCCATCGATCCCGCTTTGTTTGTGAACTTTACCCCATTGATATCCATTAAAAACTTCAGCAGCGCTGATAAGGTTTAAATCTCCAGCTCCAGATGGGGAAGAAAAGCTGCTTTTAGCCCTGAGCTGCCAATCCTGCCACATCTCAGGGGCAGTGGGACCTTGCAGGCAGATTCTGCTTGGATAACCTGGGATGCTCCTCTCTCCAGGCTGGACAGGGAAATGACCTCTTGGTCTCTTAAAGCCTAATTAGAGCCAGATCCTGGACTGGAACAAGGTGGAACAGAGGTTCAGGAGGGTTTGTACATCACTCAAGAAGTTTTATTGTATCCCCTTTGGTCTGTTCCTGCCTCTAAGGTGCCGCCTGGGGGGTGGGAATGGGAATCATTCTCCGAAGGACAGCTGAGCCTGGGCTACCAGAGATCCCATTGGATTGGGAGAGTGATGGTGGTGTCCCTCAAGGAGCTCTCTGCCAGTCCAGACTCAGTTCAGGACATCCTGCTATAGTTCTTCTATTTCAGTCCTAAACATCCTCAGCATGATCCTGGTAAGTAGAGTCTGACATGAGGAACAAGAAATCTTGTGGCAATTGAGGGAATTCAGAACTCCATGCAGTCCAAACCTGCACAGAAGCCTTGGGAAGAGTCCAAGCAGCTCCTGGCTACTTTTCCTCCACGAGTAGGACATCGCTTCTCTGCCCCATGTTCCTGTGGCCATCCTGTGGCTGAAGAAAACTCTTGGGTAAGCTGTAGATCAGAAGTGAAATCCAGTAGTTTGTCTTATGGCCAGGTGCCAAAGGACAAATGGTCCCACACAATGATTTTGCAAGACAAGAAATGCCAGGGAGGTGCAACCAGAATGGTGTTGGGGCTGGGCATGGAGCATTTCCCCACCATCCCCTCTGCACTCCCAGCGCAGGGAGCTGTTCTCCAGATGTGTCACTGACCCCACATCTACTGTCCCACATTTTAAATCTCTCTGGCTGCTCATCCAGCTGCTGTTTGCAATATCCCCTCCTCTGCAAACACACGAGAGGAGCGAGTGTGGGAATTCCAGTGCCAAAGGCTGCCCACGGTGGTGGGGGATTGGGCCACTGCTAAATATTCCTCCTCCACACCTGAAACCTGGGAATGCTCCACTTTGGCTGGTGCTCTAAGGATCCCCGTGGCCATGGAGGCTGTTCCTACCTGTGCTGGTTTGAAAAGACCCTGGTGCAGAGTGCCCAAGCGCAGTCATGGCTGTCCTGTCCCTGGAAGTGTCCAAGGCCAGCTTGGATTGGGCTTGGAGCAACCTGGGCTAGTGGAAGGAGTCCTGCCCATGGCAGGGGATGGAACTAAGTGGTCTTTAGGGTCCCTTCCAACTGTTTGGTGTTTAAGGCCCCATTCCAATCCCAAACCATTCTGGAATTTTACTGGCATTCTAAGATTCTCTGATTTCCACGTTTTTAACCGAGTGCAGGTTCTCTCCTGGCTCCAGTGAAGAGTCACATGCCCCTTCTGGACATCTCATTTCTGGCTTTGAAGGCACTGGAGATGTGGAAAATCTGTCCTTCAAGTAGAGCATCCCCACACACTGAACCTGGCACTTCCTCAATGCCAGACCATTCCGCCCTCCGACATCATCCTGCTATGGACACCATCCTGCCCCCTTCCCTTTTCCTCTCGTGGTCACTGAGGCAGGTGTGAAAAACATCAAGCAGCTTTAGGAAAAATAAACCACATGCCTGCATTAAACACATCCCTGCATTACCCAAAGCATCCTGATCAGAAATGGTTTTATTGCAGGATGTGAGCTGCAGCTGGAGTCAGCATCCGAGGGGCCAGCCCTGCTCTCCCCACACTCCCCGTGTGTTATTCACAGCTGCAAATTGCTTGGAGATTTCTGGAAGACATCAGAGCGGATCAAACCTGATTTCTCTGCAGTCCTTTTAAACGTCCCATTGTAAAATGGATTAACATTCACGGGGATGCTTGGGGATGAAAGGCAGGGGGAAAAAAAACCACATCACCAGAGGATGCAGTGCCAGGAGCTTTGTGCAATTTTACCTGAAAATGAAGCTTTTGTCAGTGTCTTTCCTCCACGGGGCTTTTCCATTCCCTCATGCAATCTGAACATTTTACTGTTTGTGTCATTAGTGAACAAAAAGGGTAAAATGTGGTGGGGTTTTTTTTTAAATTAAAGGGCTCCCCCCCTCCCCATAGCAATGGTAAAAGAATATCAAATTATAGCCTGACAAGATGCACTTGTGAGAGAGAATCACCAGAGTACAGCAGATCTATATCTTATCTCTCTCTGAAATTGCATGCTGGGCCGTGGCACTGGACCCGATTTCAGGGAAGCAGGAATTTGGAGCGTTGCAGGCTCAGAATAAGGAGTCCATTGGAACTATGCATGAACCAATTTCAATACTGATGAGCTCATGGCCACACAGATGAGCAGCAAGGGGCTGCAGGGGAGACTGGGGCAGTAATTGTCCCCTCCCAAATCACCTAAACCTGGGCCTGCAGCTGGGGCAGGGTGAGGGGAGATGTGGTTCTTCCCCAGGGAGATGTGGTTCTTCTTCTCCCCGTGGTCTCACTTCTCTCCTCACTCACTTCTTGGCCACTGTGAGGAGCAGGAGGTGGCTTCTTGGTAGCAAAGGGCACCCCAGGTTGGACAGGCTGATGCATCACGGAGAAGCAGAAGATTCAGCACTTTCACATGGTTTATTCTGGTGGGTTTATTTTAAATGAGAAATACAAATTTTGAACATGAGCAAAAGGGGGGATGCCTTGGCTCAGAGTGACAAGAGATGCTGTGGCTGTCTCATCCCTGGAAGTGTCCAAGGCCAGGTTGGAGCAACTTGGGCTAGTGGAAGATGTCCCTGCTCATGGCAGGGAGTGGGAATGGATGTGCTTTAAGGTCCTTCCCCACACAAACCTGGAATTTTCACAGAATCCTGGGATTCTATGAAAAGCAGTTTTGATGATATTTTAACAGAATCACGGAAAGGTTTGAGCTGGAAGAGACCTTAATGATCATCTCATTCTAACCCCCCTTCTGACAGAGTTTGTTTTCTGTAGTCCAGACTTGAAGGAGACTCCTCAAAGACCCAAACATCCACCTGAGGAGCGCAATAGACCCAGGGCACTGCTTTAATTAAATATGAAATAAACGCTTCCCCCTCCTGCCCCACCACGAGCCAGAAGTCCTTGGCTCTTTTTAATTGGTGGGGTTTTATTTTTATGCTCCTTTGATGCTGCACCCTCACAGTGATTCGCCCTGATCGGAAATCTTTTTAACAAATATTTTCCCAATTGCCGCTCGGATTAGCGGCTCCAGCGTTCATAAATAGCTTCTCCTGATCCCAGGGTTTCATCTCTGCTTCAGCAGGGACAGCTGCTGATTTATGGCCACATTAAGCACGGACGTGGACTCACATTGGAGTCTGATAAATACGAGTCTTTAATATGCGCATGCATCATTTTTATGTTTCTTTTACAAAGAGGCTTTGAGTTGTGCGCGTTATAAAATTACACTGAGAGAATGGCTGCAGTCTGCATGGGAGCCAGGGCTGCTGAGGGGGATGAAAGATGCATTTTCTGGAATACTGGAATGCTCTGGGAGCAGTATAAAATTTATGATATCCTGAGCTATTCATTTTCACGGCTTTGGAGAGCTTGGGCCTTGTAAAGGCTGTTAGGGATGACTGTGGAAGCATTTGTTTGTTTGCAGCTTTAACTGCTTTTTTAATGACCGAGTTTGATTGTTATTGTAATTAGTAAATGAGCAGGTTTTTTTGATTTTGTGCTGGTTTTGCTCCACGTTTGCAGCCTGGTTTCTTAAGGCAGCGAGGTTGGCAGGCTCTCCTGTAACCCTTGCTAAACTCTGGCTGCTTCCAAACACCATTTGGGAGTGCAGGTGAGGTTTCTGAGATAATGAAGTCCCTGCAAGTCTTGTGAAAATTTCTAACCGAGTACAGGAGGGGAGAGACTCCCACCACTGCTGCCAGGGAGGGCAAGGGTGGCAGGGTGTGGGCTGGCTGCCCACATCCCCCAACATCATCCCAGAGCTGGATTTCTGACCAAGGCATCCAGATGGCGATAAACAGGAAGTCTTCTCTGTTCCCAGAGCAGAGCTGAAAACCATGGAACTGGGAGAAGTGGGATTTGATACACGGGAAGGTGGAGTTAGAGGTGATGGGATGTTGGAAGTGCAGTCACTCTGTGCCCATCCATCTTCTCCCCTCTGGAAGTGTTCCAGGCCAGGTTGGATGGGGCTTGGAGCAGCCTGGCATAGTGGAAGTTGTCCCTGCCTGTGGCAGAAGTGGAACAGGATGAGCTTTAAGGTTCCTCCAGCCCAAATCATTCCATGGTGTGTGACTGGCTCTGGGCACAGATCGTGGGACAAACATCCAGTTCTTTAAAAACAAAGAAGCTGGTGAGGTACTGAACCCATCAGGGATGGTCTCAGCAGCTCTGGCCTGGAAAACCTCACTCAAAAAAGGAGTAAAGGCATTGCTTTCCCTTCCCCACCTTCCCCACCTTCCCCACCTGGAGTCAGGGCCCAGACAGGACCTGGAGCAGAGCCTCCCCAAGGAGACCTTCAGGAGCCTGATGACTTTGTCTGCACTTCAACCCCTCAGCATTCCCGGGAAAGGAGAGCATAATGAGCCACATAAGCATCAAGAGGAGCAGCAGCAGGAGGGAGAGGAGGTTCCTCCAGGTGCAGGGAGGTGGGAAGGGCCCTAACGCTGTAATTCCCATTAAACGTTTTCAGTGGCCATGGAAAAAGGTTTTCTCAGCCCAGCAAAGGCCCTCTGAGGGAGTCAGGACAGGAATAACCCATTGGATGCTGAGTCACAAAATAACACCTGGAAAAGGGAATAAAGAGGCCTTTGCTGCTAAACAGGAAAATAAGAATTTGTTCCTGCAAAGCCTTCCAGTGATGAACAGTATTCCAGTGATGAACAATATCCCAGGGACACCACGGGCTGGATATGGGGGGGTGGTCACACCTGGGGAGTTTGGAATAGAAAAGATCCTCCAGAAGAAGCTGGGATAGGAGGAGACAGCAGCAATGGGATTTTGCAGGTTTTCCCTCTGTTGCCATCCTTAAAAATGATCAAACCCCTAAAATTAAGCTGCATGCTTTTCCCTTTCTCTAGATGGATAGAATCATGGAATTCCAGAATGGTCTGGGTGGGAATGGGCCTTAAAGAACCTCTACTCCCAGCTCTGCTGCCAGGGGCAGGGACACCTTCCACTGTCCCAGGTCACTCCAAGCCTCGTCCAACCTGGCCTTGGACAATTCCAGGCATGGGGCAGCCACAGCTTCTCTGGGCACCCTGTGCCATCAGATTTGATGGTTTAATTTTATTTTGAGTGATTCATAACACTTTTGTCCAAGTAGGATAGTGAGAAAAAAAAAAAAAAAAGTGCTTTTTTAGTCTAAGGGGACAATAATTCAATTTTCTGGTCAACTTCTAGACCAGCTAGAAGTAGGTCCTACACTGTCATGTAGCTCAAGCTCACCGTACTCAACTGACTCAAGCATCATTTTGGATGATTTTGATGTTTTTGTGGGAAAAACCCATCCCTAAAAGATGATTCATCACCCTGTAAGACAAAGAAACCTCGGAGAGGTGAGAAACCTCCCATTACAACTCACATCTCCAAGGTGCCCAGATCTCCAACCAACCCAAATATTCCCATCAGGGTTTAGGAACATGTCCCACCAAAGGCCCCATTTGCAGAAGCCCATGGCAGTTCCATAGGCAGGTTTTTAACAATTATTGAAATATAAATCAGTGCCTGCAGCCTGGAGCTGGTTTGGAGGATGGAGAAGCTTTTCCTGGCTGAAGGAATGAAGGAATGGTGCCCGTTGCACTCTCCCACACTCCAGCAGTGCCTTTGTTTCCTGCCAGGAACATGCTCCTCTGGTCTTCTTCTCTAATCCTCCCTTTCATATCGGAATGATTCCCAAGTGGTGTGATTGGGGAATATCCTCTGCTCAAGGCTATCAGCTGCACTCACTGGCCTTGGAATGTTGCTCCAGCAACACAGAAGAACCTGTGACACGCAACTGGTGAGTGCATTTTCTACATCTCTTTCAGGAGTGCAGCATTCCAAAAAGGAATTTTTTTTGTGTTTTTTTTTTTTTTTTTTTTAAACCAAGCACTGGGCTCCAGCTCCCAAAATATCCCGGGGCTTGTCGTTTGAAGAGGGTTTTGGAAATGAATGGAGCACTGATCACAATTAGTACAAAGCAATTTAAAATTATTTGAAGGGCTTTCATAACATGAAGTGTTCCAATAATTTGTAATTACCAAACGTTTCACCTGCTCCGAATCCCATTTACTTCCCAAATCAGAGCCCTTGAAGGGCTCTGAAGTGGCACATCTCAAACTGAACAGGGCAACCTGGAGGAGCTGCTAATTCTGGAAGCACTTCTGGTGCTCCTGCATAACAACGAGGCTTTTTTGGGATGCAATCCCCAAACGGTCACTTAAAGGATTATCCCCCCAGGCATGCGGGGAAGGTGTGGGATGGAAGCAGGATGGGTGTCCCATCCCACAGGAGCAGCAGCAAGGGTGGGAAGCTCTGCAGACCAGCCCCAAGGGAGGTGACAGGAGTCGAAAAGTGGTGGAAAAGCCACCAAAAAGGGACAGAGAGGTGCAGGCAGGGACTGGTCAGAGCAGTGGGAGCAGACCTGCAGTGGGAAAGGGTCTCCAGGCTCCAGTCCACCCCCAGCAGCAGCAGGAGCTGCAGGATTGATGGGAACACCTCAGGTCATGTCGTCCATCAGAGCAGCTCCAGGAGGTCACGGCTGAGCACAAACTCCTCGGACTGGCTTCAGATGCTTGTGCACCTCTGGGAGCGTCTTTGCTGATTCCTGTTCCCACTGCTGCCTGTTTCCAGGGCTCTGAGAGGAGGATTCATATGGAGAGGTTCTCCTGAAGAGATTTCACTCACTTTGAGCCTCATCAAGGCTCAAAACTGGTGTTGCCAATTGTTCCACAGAGATGTTTCATATCCTGGTGTGACACAGCACGGGACCTCCCTGCTGCGAGACCCCGGGAGCATCCAAATTTAACCCTTCCCTTCAGAGAAGGCCTGGATCCCGCAGAAAACCCTGGCTGGAGTCGGGAGCAAACCTTAAATCTCAGGATATGGAGGACAACCAAACCATCACCCACTGAGGGGATGAATAATTGCATTCTCGTGGTGCTGGCCAGGACACCCCTCTGTGAAATGCCTTCTCTGGGAGGTTTGGGTTGGGAATGGAGGATTTTATATCAGGTTGGAGCTCAGCCTTCATGGGAGAGGCTGCTTCCAAAGGGTCTCTGCAAGTCTAACAAGGACAGGTGGGATTTTTTTCTTCTCCTCCAGGATCACTTTCAGTGAGAACAAAAGTTCAAGGGGACACCTGTGCACAAGTGGCCACCAGCTGGGAGGGGATGCATGGCCAGCAAACATCTGGGGGGCTGGAGCCCAAGGGCCACAGCTGGTGGCCAGGAAGATGCTCTGCATTTCCTCCCCTGCTAATCACGGCAGAATTACCTTTACTGGATGTCCTCACTCCTAAAATGGTTCTTTTTGCCTGGAAGGCAAAGGGAACCTTTGAACAAAGAGCGAGGAGAATGGAGAGAAGGTCCTGCATGGGCCTGTGGTGACAGAGCTGGATCCCAGGCAGTGGCAGCCCTGAGGGGTCAGTGATGGGGCTCATTAACCACCCCGAGCTGCTGACTGGGGACAGCTGCTGTAAAAACCGAACGGGGCAGAGGGCTCTGAGAATGATTTCAGCTTAAGGGAAATGCCTTTCTTTAAGCTGAGGAGGGGTCCAGGGCTCCCCTCTTTTGGAGGGGCAGCACCTCTCCTGTCTGTGGGGTGAGCAGGGGGTAGAGAGAGAAAATCAATAG
This sequence comes from Vidua macroura, assembly GCF_024509145.1. Lineage (NCBI taxonomy): Eukaryota > Metazoa > Chordata > Aves > Passeriformes > Viduidae > Vidua > Vidua macroura. The sequence continues at coordinate 20,874,042 of NC_071580.1, read as the reverse complement.
TTCCTGCACAGCCACCAGCAGCAGAACCTCCCAGGAGGGTGTGCAGTGATGGCAAGGTAACAGCAATAAATAACAGGGAGCAGGGGTCCTAAAATCCTTGGAAAATAGAGGGGAAATAAGGCAGGAGGGATGGCAGGACTCTGCTGTGTCCCTGCACTGCTCTGACCGATGGCACAGGGCATTTCTGCTCTTTTCCAGGGCAAGAAGGTGAGTTAGGGGTCTCTGGGGATGTGGATTGGAAGGGAGGGAGGCTTGTGTGGGACTCTTGGGAAAGCCAAATGGCAAATGAGTGGCACGCGGGGAAATCCAGGCTCCTGATGCTGCTGGAGAGAGGGAAAGCATCAGGTGTGTCCTGGGAGAAGGGCAGGAGGCACCAGGGCATCTTCCAGTAGCAGCCAACCCTCCAAAAGAGCATTTTTCTCTTCCCTGGGTGCTTCTGCAACTTCCCTCCCCATTTAACAGCGCTGCTATCACCACATGATTTATCCAAGAGGTTTGCAGCTGTATTTCTGTAGGAAGCACTCACTTGTCCCGTGGATTTGGGCAGAGACAGCCACAGGCAGTCAGGGAATGGGGGCTGCTGTGCAACAGCTCCTGTTGGGAAATGGTTTGGCAGAGAGAGATGAGAAGAAGGCTGTGAAAGGAGCAGTCCATTGGGGCTGAAAACTTTACTGGGATGTACAAATGTTCCAGCTTGGTCTGGCGCTCTGTTTTTGCTGGGCTTAAACAAAGCTTTTCACTCTAAAGGCTCTTCTGGGCAGAGCCTCTGTGTTACAAATTATTGTAAGCAAAACCTCACATCAGGAATCTGTGCTTGCAGAAGGGAAAAATAGCCCTACATTTTTTCCAGGCGTATTTCAGAATTCAAGAAGAATTAATGAATGTTTTCTGGTGAGCTCCAGCATCTCACATTCATCAGGTAGTTTAGACTCAGCGTTCCAACAGCAGCTCAGAAGTGTCAGAAATTGCCTTGTATTATCCTGCATTCCCTCAGAACTTTGCTGGGGAAAAGGAATTTCTCCCTTCCTAAAGTGGGGCTGGTCCTGTAAAACATCTGGTTTTAGCAAGGCCCCTTTTGGGAACGCTCTGCTGTGGTTCACTTGTAGTCATTGGAGCCAGTTGGTGGCCCTGGAGGGAAAAATTAGCTGGGAATTCATTTGGGTGTGAGAATCAACCCAGTGTGGGCTGGAAGGTGTCTGGGTTTCCAGTGACCTCGTGCAGAGATGTCACATGGGGCTGTGTCTCTGCTCTGATCCTGCTGACCCTGGAGTCACCATCAGGTTTTGGGAAGGGGGATGTGGTGTTGAATTTATTCCTGCTGACCCCAGCAATGATTTCATTGTTCCTCAGTGAAGAAACAGGGTTGTGGAGTGGAGGGGAGAAAGCAGAAAGTGTTTAGAGCAAGGGAAGCGTCCAAGGCCAGGTTGGAGCAACCTGGTCTGTGGAAGGTGTCCCTGCAGGGGGTGGAATGGCGTGAGCTTTAAGGTCTCTTCCAACCCAAACCATCCTGGGATATGAGACCATAATATTCCCCTCTCCCCTCAATCAGTAGACAAATAAAAATGTTTGATCCCGAGTTCAATTTCATAGTCACAGAATGGTTTGTGCTGGAAGGGACCTCAAAGCCCGTCTCATTCCAACACCCTGCCATGGACAAGGACACCTTCCACCAGACCAAGCTGCTCTAAGCCCAGTCCAACCTGGCCTTGAACATGTCCTGTTTCACTAATCCCAGGTTTTTCCCTCAGGAGAGGCTCCTGTGAGGTGCAGTTTGGTCGGAAAGCCCAGGAATGGGCGGCCCTGCCAGCCCACGTGCGCTCCCAGCTCACACCCGCCTTGGTATGAGGAACTTTTTGGTAGGGATTTCTCAGCACACAGACCCAAATCGATCGGATAAACAAGGAAATGGGTCCCTGAGTGGGGCTCTGGGGCCCCAAATGTGCTGAGCAGCTGAGCAAACATGGCCTGACCCATGGGCTGGGCAGGCAAACCCCACAGCCCAGCAAAGCCCCTCCGCTCACATCCAGCTCTGCTCCTGAGGATTTAATGAGTGCAATGAGAAAGGGCAAATATTTACACTGAGGAGCTCAAGTGGGCAAATAAACCAGGCTTTTACAAGTGAAGCAAACACAGCACAGGCTGGGATTCAAAGGGAAGTTTGTGGCTGGGTCTGGGTCTCCAAAATTGTTTTTTCCTTTGACAAACTGTTCCTTGTCAAGGCATCAGAGGCAGGGACATTGAATTTCGTCTGTGCAAACACACGTGGTACTGGGATGGAGAAAAAAATGGGTTCTCCTTAGATCTGCAGGCACATTTGATTAATTTTTGCCTCTTTCTCAAGCAGGGAGCAACTTCCCTGTCGTCACGCTGCTGAAGTTGCAATTCCAGCAGCAGCCCTGTGGCCTCCAGCACACAGAAACCACCTCCCCAGGAGCCCTTTGTGACAAATAGCTACAGATGAAAGGCTGAAATCCCTGCAGAGCCTCAAGTAAACACAGCATTGACCTGTCTGTGGGTTTACCTGGAGAAAAGGAGGGTTGTGGTGCCGGGGTGGAGGCTGCTGCAGCTGCACACAGGGATCTGTGCTGCTCCTGGGGCTGCAGAGCTGCTCTGGAGCAGCAGCAGCTTCCCTGTCTGCAGCAAAACATTCCCAAATGTGGCCTGGAAGGCTGTGGAATAAACCCCATCCCCTCCTGCTCCTGGCGTGAGGCAGATGCTCTGGCAATTAAGGAACAAGGATGGTGGAGGAGTCTCCATCAGGCTGGCCCGAGGTGGGAACGGGCTCCAGCCGAGCCACAGCTCCCCTGGCAGCCTGGAGAACCATCCTGCTGCAGCCAGGCACGGCTGCCTGAGCCACCAGCGAGCCCCTGGGGAGGGGGACAAGGCAGCCTGAGTCCCTGGAGCCCCACAGGTCCCTGCCACATCGGTGTGACGCCTCCAGACCCGCATTTTGGGGCTGCCACCCCCAGACCCTCTGTGCAGCAGCGTGGCTGCCGTGGGGTTTGGGACCATACCCGGCCATGGGGACTGGGGTGTGCCAGCTTAGCAGGGGTTTAGGGGTCTCAAATCCCATCCCTAAAAGCCTCAGGACAGTAAGGAATCTCTCCTGCCCTGCAGGAACAGAGTGGAGGGGAAGCTGGAGAAGTGCAGAGTGGCCAGGCGGTGATTTGGGGTCAGATTTTGGGGTCAAGCCCCAGCTAAGTAACAATTAGACAGGGAACTGGTTTTAGGGTCTCAGCCCCTGGTGTGCCTGGCTGGGGTGGGGGTTCCCAATCCCGCCGTTCCTATTACCGGGAATTGTGAGCTCATTGAAGCAGATGGGCTTTTAGCAGTGAATCGGGGGGAGTGTGCAGCGATCAAAGTATGAGCAATGTCTCTGATTCCTCGGGCTAATCCCGGCAATAATGCATATTTACTGACAGGGCTCTCTGCACGCAAGGAGCAGCTCCCATTTATCCCATTTATCCACTTATCTGGGAAGCAGCTAGCCGGGTAAACGCCTCCGAGGTGAGTCCACGGCCATAAATCAGCATTTTTGTCCTAAGAGCAAACAGAAGGACAGGCCTGGGCACAGCAGCTTCACACCTCGAGGAGAAATGACTCAATTCGGAGCTGACAGGACACAGCAGACCTTGCACTGGGCTTTAGTCAAGTTCCTTCTTCCTCTGCCATTCCAGCACCAGGCTCTGAGTTAAAAATATTAACTTTGCTGTGCTTTAACAGAGGACCACACTCCATCGCCGTTGCTTCTAGGAAATAACTGTAAATTCTTATTACTGCTCATCATCCCTCATAATCAAATCACTTCTCATTCTCCTCTCTAAGCTGAACGACTTCAGTGCTTGTGGTGCCTCTCTTGTTCTGGTTAATTATCTATTTTCTCACTTCCAAAAATGAATAGAAAGGCAGCAAGTGAGTGGGAAAAAAGACAAATAATTTTAAAACCTCACAAAAATTTGTCGTGGTTGAAAGATATTTACTTTCATAGCATGAAAGGTGACTTTAACTTTCCAAGTTCAGCAGAGAAAAGTGATTTCTGCTTGTAATTAAATTCTTAGATTGAGTCTGCATCCAAGTTTGTGTTCCATAAACAGGAAGGCAACTAATGAAATTAATTATTGGCATCAATGCAAGGGCTGGATGTTGATGATTTTTAAGGTTCCTTCCAACCCAAACCTTTCCTTGATCCATGCTATTTGTCTCCTTCTCCTTACAAGTCCACCTGGGAGAAGAACAGTGTGTTCTGAGGAGGAGGAACCTGTTTGGGTCAAAAAAAGGCCTTTTTAGGAATATGGATTTGCAGTCCCTGCCTGCTGCTGATCTGTGTCTGCCGTTCCCATCATACACTGGAAGATTCATTAAAGGGGAGATGGGAAAGGCAGAGCCAGGCTGGGGGATGCATTAAAAAGCCTCTGTGTTACTTCAGCAGGGTGAGAAGCACCTCGATGGATTGGTTTCCATTAGAAGGAGAGAAAACAATCCTTCAAAACTAATCCTTCCCTAATGTTGCTGCTGGAGACAGCTGACAGCCTCCTCTCCTCATCCATTCCGGTGCAGTTCCCTCTGGAGGAGGAGTCAGGTTTTTGTTGGAAATGTGGACAAGGGACACAAATGTCAGGGTGAGCTCAGAGCTTCCCTCCCCAGCTGTGCCCTGGGTGCTCTTTGCTCAAAAATCCGTGTACAGCTCACTGCCTGTTATTCACAGCCCCATTTATCATCCTCCCCTGAGTTTTTCCTACCTCTGGCATTGTGGTGCTGCCTGTGGATGGAGAGTCCAGGTTTGCTGGGAGCTCTCTGGCAGTTTTTGAGCTCTCAAACCCAAATCAGGAGAGCATTTACCAGGCTACATTTCACTCTGAACTGTGTTCCTGGGTCCTGTTCATACATTAGGATCTCCTTGATGTTCCCAAAGTGCCAGACTTGCCAGATGTGCAATGGGAATGCTTCTGCTGATGCTCCAGCTTCCCTCCAGGAGGCTGCTTGGGCTCCCGGAGGGAGATGTGGCAGCTCTGGGAATGTGTGCCACCAAAACACTTGGAAGAGGTGCAGCTCCAGGTCCTGGAGCACAGGGAAAGCTGCAGAGGGGTGAGAAAAGCCTCAGCTGCAGAACGTGGGTTAGAGCAGCTTTGTGGGAACACTGGTTCGGGGGGTGTATCACTGCACCTTACCACTCATCTCCCAGCTCAAGCTCCCTGCCAGGACCAAAAGGTGTAGGAATCACTGGTGTAGGAAGAGAACTCCTGGGACAGGCAGTGGGAGTCCCTCAGAAGAGCTTCTGTCACCTCCTGCTGAAGGAGGCTGGGTATTACGTAGGACACACGTTGTACTCACGGTGTGTTTCATACATTATTTATGTGTTACTGTGAAGCAGTGACAGTGGTTGAGGGAGGTGATTCTCCCCCTCTGCTCTGCTCTGCTCTGCTCTGCTCTGCTCTGCTCTGGTGGAGCCCCACCTGCAGAGCTGCCCCAGCCCTGGGGCCAACACCAGAAGGATGCTGGAGCTGCTGGAGCAAGTCCAGAGGAGGTCACAGAGATGCTGCAAGGGCTGGAGCATCTCTGCTCTGGAGCCAGGCTGGGAGAGCTGGGGGTGTTCACATGGAGAAGAGAAGGCTCCAGGGAGACCTCAGAGCCCCTTCCAGTGCCTAAAGGGGCTCCAGGAGAGCTGGAGAGGGACTTTGGACAAGGGATGGAGGGACAGGACACAGGGAATGGCTTTAAGCTGGAAAAGAGGAGGTTTAGATGGGATACTGGGAAGGAATTCTTGGCTGTGAGGGTGCTGAGGCCCTGGCACAGGGTGCCCAGAGCAGCTGTGGCTGCCCCTGGATCCCTGGAAGTGTTCCAGGCCAGGTTGGCTGTGGCTTTGAACCTCATTAATGCTTTAATGCTTTTTCTCTTCAAGCCAGGTCTTATAAGCTCTCAGAGATAAGCACTGTACCCTTGATAGCTCAGCTACCTCAGGTGGCATAAAAGAAGCAGGATGGCTCCTGTGACAGTGTTGGAAACAAAAAGTTTTAATAAAAGGCAAAATAAAAAAGCTCTTTACAGAGAAAAACCGAGCCAGGGCAAGAGGTTCTTGCTCCTGCTAAAACACTTCACAAAAGCCATTACTTGTTTTGTTCTCTTCTTTTTCTAGTGAATTGCTCAGGCAGGACTTTTTGGCTCCTCTCCAATTGGCTATCCTTAAGTTTGAGGTGAAGTCCCCAAGGTCCTATGAGGTGTCTTTTAACCAAACTGAGGAGAGAAACTTCTGGGCTTTTTTTTTCCTTTTTAAGGACACAAAGGGTAACTTGTTTACTCTGTCAACAGGGGGCACATTCATTCCTACACCTCATCCCATCTCCTCCTCTGCAGCTTTTCCAGCCCTCTCCCACTGCTCAGCCCTCATGCTTCTGCCTTCTTTCCTTCCTCCCATTTCTTCACTGCATTTCCCCCTTGGGCAGAGCCCAGATTTGGAGGTTTCAGCTTCCAGTCGCCAGAAAAGAGCTACAGGGATGGTGCAAGCTGGCTTTTCCAGGAGCTTTTGGCTGCAACTAAATTTGGATATATTTCCAAGAGGCCACCATTGACCTCAGCTGCTCTGTCAAACAGCCAAGGTGTTGTTTTTTGTTTTTGTTTTTTTTTTTCCTGGGAGCACAGAAATCCCTCAAGGTTCTAAAATTGCTTAAATGTGAGAGGAGAAAAGAAGAGAAGAGCTTCCCATTTTAAGGAAAGCTGAAACCCGTTAGACACCAGCCAAGGAAGTTTCATCCCCAGGAATTAAAATCTAGAAAATGATAAGCAGGATTGTGTTTTGATTTAAGGAGATCCTGTCAGGAAATTGTAAATTAAAGCTGGCTTTGCTCTTTCTATTAGAGAACAGTAATAATTGTGTGCCATATATGTGCTCTCACCTGCTTCTTCACCCTCAGAAAAAGCATTTACAATCATTTCTTATGAAGAAACATTCTGAAAGGGAGAATGCTTTATTATTACTATATATTATTCATATAAATGACAACACCCAGACTTTTCTCAGCACTGAGCAGAAAGAGAGAAGATAAAGCCTCTGGCCCAAAGAGACTTTGAAATAAATGGAAATAAGGTTTGGATCTGCCTCCGTGTGTGTGTGTGCATGGAAAGTTTTTAAGTACTGCTGAAGAAAGTGTGGGGGGAAAATTGAATTATACATCAGCTTCTTCACCACCAGGAAAAAAAAAAATGGGCAAGTCTCCACACTCTTGATAGCATTTTAATAATTTACAACCTCAAATTTCACCCTGGGAGTGACTTTCAGGAGGGGGAAGGAATCCTGTGACTGTAAACACAGCTGGAAGGGAATGGAAAATCATGGGATCTTCTGTCCAGGGAAGAGGGATGGCAGGGGGAGAGAGGGAAAGGCTTGTGTTGGGTGGGGAGCAGGGAGTTCTCTATGGGAACCCTCCCTGGGCACCTTGTGGGGGACAGTGGGTATGGGGCAGAGCTTGGAGTAAATCCTCATTCCCATCCTCACCTTCTCCAAATGCACTGGGCTGGTGGAAGGTGTCCCTCTGGTGGGATGAGATGGTCTTAAGGTGCCTTCCAAGCCAAGCCATCCTGGGATTCTGTGAAAACAGGCAAACTCTTCCCTGCTTCCCCCTGGGGTATTTTTCCCTGTGCAAAGCACCAGGATTTCACATCCTCTGGTGAGTTCCACTGTCCTCAGCACAGCAGAAGCACCAACACCACAGCAGTGCAGCCAGGAATGCCTGTCCAAGCAGCATTTCATGCACCCACAAGGTCTGGATGTCCCAAAACTGCTGGTGGAAGCCACAGCTGGAGGGGATTGAGTGGCAGGAGTGTGTCTGTCCATCCCATGGCTGGTGCCTGATCTCCCAATGGCTGCAGCACGAGAAGGAGGCACAGTCCAGGATTCCTGAGATGTGCAGGGGTCCCAGACCTGCCTCACCTCCTCCAGCTCTGTGCTGGGCCACCTGGGCACAGAGCCTGGCATCTGGGAATGCCAGAGCAGCCCTGCCCAGCTGGTGGAGTGGGATCAGTGCAAACCAAGGGCTCCCAGAGTGGGCAGTGCTGAGGGACCAACAGCTGGAAGGGCCCAGAAATGTGGGGATCATGGCTGGGAAGTCTGAAGTCAGCAGGGAAAAACGGTGCCAAAAGGTGCCTGGAACCCCTGAGCACCCCCGGGCCTGCCTGCAGTGCCAGCACCAGGGACAGGGACAGCAGCCCTCGGGAATCTTTCCGGGATGACTGTTCCCTGGTTTTTGCTGCTTCCCAAGCTGCTTTTGTGTGAATTCCTTCAGGGCAGGACTTGCATTTCTATTTGCCAGGAGTGTTGCTGTGGTCACGGGAGTGGTCGGTGAAACCTCTCCCTGTTTCCCACCACCTCCACTGCCTCTGCTCCTGGGTGCTTTTCTTGGAGAGGACTTCCAGCTGCATCAGGGGAACCCAGGCAGGGTCTGGGGGATGTGGCAGCAGGGTTTGGACCCCCAGCTGCTGGCACAGCCGGTGCACAGGGACACCAAAAGCTGACTGAACTGAGACATTGTCTTGCCTTGATCAGCTGCAAGAGGGCAGGCAGATCTCCCACATGTCCCAAAATCATTCCCTTGGAGAGCAGGCAGAGGGTGTTCCTGCTCAGAGAAGGCTTTGTTATATAATCCCTCCTCCAAAAGCCACCTTGGCAGCGGGAGGGGGAAGTGGGGCCTTAGCTCTCCATTAAAATGGAATTTTTAGCGTTGATATGGGAAGAGGTCACACTGAAAACTGTCTGTCCTTGGCACCTCCTCCTGCCTGCTCCTGGAGCATCCCTGGGGTGTTTCCAGTACACAGGAGGCTGCACAGGTCTTTGTCTGGTGAAACCCATTGTCCCACACTTTGTTTTCCCAAGGGGGCCGTGGAAAAGCTTCCCTTGGGCAAGGTTCGCAGGGCAAGCTCAGCTTTGGGGCTACCAAAACCCAACAGCCTGGTTAAAAAAAAATCAATCAGTGCCCAATTAATTCATTAGTGACATGAATTACTTTATTAACAACATCCCTCGGAGTGGTGCTGGCTGTCCACACCTTGTTCTGCCCTGTGGGAAAGCTTTTGGCTGCATCCCTGGCAGGGGACCTTTGGACAGGCTGTGGGTGCCTCCTGCTCATCCCTGCTCCACCCAGCTCGGGATGTCCAGGGCTCTGGAAGCCACTAGATGTCAGGGTTACTCCGTGCAGCCGTGACACCTGCCAGATGTGGCACAGCTGGCTTGACCTGGAGGACCCCTGTGTGTCCCCCAGGGCAGGCCAGGGCCAAGCAATCAAAGGAAAAGCCAGGAGAAAATGGGATGAAGGTTTTATCCCTGCAGACTCTTCACTGTCTCCCTCTGGAATGACAGCCTCAGGTTGGTTTGTCCAGGGAATTTCTGACTTTGCAGGAAAAACCTGTCCCCAGAGTCATGGCTGTCTTCAAAACTGGGTGTTGGTGGTCACCCAGCCAGAAATGTGCATGGACAGCCTGAGTGGGTTTGGAATTCCTGCTGGACACAGGTCAAGAATGAATCCCCCACACCTGCACTGACCATGAGTGTGACCAGCAGTGACCCCTGAGCCCCCCTGTCCCAACTGGAAACACATTTTGATCCAATATAATTTAGCCTTTACAATCAGCCTTTTCTTTAAAACCCTTAGCACACAGATTTTGGTTGGGAAAAAAGTGGGAAACGGTTCTGACTTTTACAGAAACTGTGAAAAAGTTCTGATTTTACAGACCCCAAGGTTTTATTTAGATTAAAATATATTCAGCTGAAACTGCCCAATTTTCTGAAGCATGCCAGTTGTTTATTGCATTTATTCTAACACTGAATGCTGAGTTCACATTATAGATAAGGATTGTTAACAACTCATTTTAATGTATAAGGAATTGAAGGAAGTTATTTCATTATAAACAGGGGAATGTGGCAGCTTAAATAAGAAATAAGAAGGGGGAATGGCTTCCTACTGCCACAGGGATGGCAGTAGGATGGGATGGCAGATGGGATATTGGGAAAGAATTCCTCCCTGTGAGGGTGGGGAGGCCCTGGCACAGGTTGTCCACAGCAGCTGTGGCTGCTCCATCCCTGGAAGTGTCCAAGGCCAGGTTGGACAGGGCTTGGAGCGAGCTGGGCTAGTGGAAGGTGTCCCTGCCCATGGCAGGGGGTGGGACTGGGTGGTTTTAAGGTCCCTTCCCACCCAAACCATGCTGGGACTCCATGAAAGGTCAGAAATGGGAGGCTCTGAGCATTGGCAGGTCAGATGCTCAGCAGGTTGGTGACCTTGTTTCTGCCCAGATACTTTAGAAAGTGGTCCAAGCCTTTCTGCCTTTCCTGCCCCACCTGAAGGCTCATTGTGATCTGTGGGATAACACAGCAAACCTGGGAGATGCAGCTCTGTATCCTTCCCAACCCTTTCCAGCCAGAGCAGTAACTGTGGCCTTCTGACTGCCCATTTAATCCCTGAGCTTTTTCCATCGCTCCCATTCTTGGGCTGAACAACTTTCTGTGGTGACAAGTCCCACTACCTAATTATGCTCTACATGAACATTTATTTTCCTTTATCAGTGTGAATTTTCTGCCTTTATGGGAAAGCAGGTTATTTATTAGGAGAAAAAAAAAAAAAAACAGAAAACCTCAATGGCTTTTTGTAGTTAGAGCTTCTCAAATCCCCTTCTCAGAGGAGGAATCAACAATTACAGCTGGCTCTGGGTTCCATCACCACTTAGGCATGATGGATCTGCAATTCCATAGTTTTCATTAGAGCAAATAGGCACCCAAGTCCATCAATAAACCATATGATGTGCAAGGATACTGATAACAGCAGCCTATTAGATTCATTAGTGCTAATCAGGAGGAAGGCATCGATGGCAGCTCGTTGATAATGCTCACTTAAAGAAGTGCTTTTTAGGGTGAATGATTTCAGTGATGTGGGAGCACTGGAAAGGTTCTGGAAGCAAATGTCAAACCTGCCTCATTCCCTGGAAAAGAAGGGAAAAGCCTGCAGATGACATCATACAATGAACATTTTAATCAGTTACGAGGGCGCACAAGGGCAGCAGGTGAGGAACAGAGAAGAGGGAAGGGCGGGGGGAGGATTTCCAGTGGGAATGTGTTGGACACTGGCTTGAACCACACAGGTTGGGAGTGTTGGGAATGCAGCCAGACGGGGAGGGTAGCCCAGGATCTCCTGGCACGCAAAGGAATGGGGAGATCAGAAAAGCAATCACGCTATGGATGGGATGAGGTTTCTTCAGACGGGATCCAATCCAACAAATTCATTGTCATCTTAGAATCCTAAAACTTGGTGAACTTGTTATAGCTGCTGAGGTGGTCACAGGAAATAACTGTGGTGACAAACCATTAGAAAATCATTTGGAAGCAGAAGGGAAGAAAGTAAGTGTGGATCTCTCTCAAATCATGTGGGCAAATCCAGGAAATTTGGTAGAAACTTGCTGGAAAATTTGGGGCCCTGAAAGTTTAGGAGGCAGTCTGGAAGTTGGCTGGTCTGTAACAGGGAAAATATGTTGCAAAAAATTCTAGCTATGGCAGGGTGACTAAACATATTAGCAGCAAGATGGAAACATTCCCAAAAGGAGAAAGGAGCAGGAAGGATGAAAAAAAAAGGTTGATCATCCAAAAAAGATGTGGAACAAAAGTTGGAAAATGTCAGGAAAGAATGAAAATTGAGAAATTCAAACTTCACTGGAACTGGCAAAATATATTAAAACCTCCAACAAAAGGCTGTCCCTGGAGCTTTTTCTCTTCCTTGTTCTTCCCTTGTGTAGCTAAAGATTGCAGTTAATCCAGGAAGGACCAGACTGAAAATGATTTTGTTCCTAGGGATTGTGCCGGAGGCTGGGATGGAGGCAGAGCGGAGCTGTGGGAACAGCACAGAGCTGGATGAAGAATGAAGATGATGGGGCACTCAGGCTGGTGGGATGAGGGCAGGAGAGGGGAGTCAGACAGTGGGAATGGTCCCCATCTTGACTCCAGAGATCCTTCCCGTGGTTTTGCAGGTCTCTGGCAAGGGATGGTGGGAATATCACCCAATGGAAGAGCCAAGGCAGGGCCTGAGAGCATGGAAGAGAAAAGCAGGGACTGCAGCAGGTGAGATACTCTGAGTCTGCTCCTGCAGAAACTGCAACCGGTGTGGAATGAAAAACTGAAGATTTTGAAGAAACTTGTGGAAAATGAGGAAAACCCCCAAGCTGTCATGGCTTCTAAGTACATCAAAGCAAGGTGGGCACTGGTGAGAGCACATGGGGATTGCTGACAGGGAAGGAGACTCTTCCAAGGTAATGAGGAAAGGCTGGGAGAACTGGGATTGTTCAGCATGGAGAAGAAAAGCTGCAGGTGATCTCATTGTGGCCTTCCAGCACCTGAAGGAGCTGACAAGCAACGTGGAGAGACACTCTTTCCATGGGGATGGAGTGACTGGACAAGGGACAGTGGCTTCCCAGTGCCAGAGGGGAGGATTAGATGGGTTATTGGGAAGAAGTTGTTCCCTGTGAGGGTGGGGAGGCCCTGGCACAGGCTGCCCAGAGAAGCTGTGGCTGCCCCTGGATCCCTGGAAGTGTCCAAGGCCGGGTTGGACAGGGCTTGGAGCAGCCTGGGCTAGTGGAAGGTGTCCCTGCCCATGGCAGGGGTGAGAGTGGATGAGCTTTAAATTCCCTTCCCACCCAAACCCTCCTGGGATTCTGTGAACACTTCCAAGCTCATTGACCACCCTCTGTGGATGATGATACTCACTGGGCAGCCATGACCACCCCTGCTCCTGCTCAGTGCTCCCAGCAGACACTGGCCTTTGGTTTCTCTACCTAATGCACGAAGGAACCTTGGCTTCTCCTCTGGGGAATCACCTTTCCTGCCAGCACGGGGCTGAAAATCACAGCAGGACTTCATTTGTAGCATCTCAGACAGAGAAAAGGAGTCTTTTCCTTCAGCTTTGACACTGCCACGGCCCCTGGCAGGAGCTCAGAGTCTGGCACAGCCTCATCCTTCCCTCTGGAAGTCTCTCTGTAGCTCTGTTTTGCCATCCTGGAGATCCCAGTCTGGCTTTGCTGTGCTCTGTGTGTTCCTGTGTCATCTGTACCACGGTGGTTTGATCCTGCATCCGTTGGTCTCATCCCGATGGAAAGGACAGGTGTTGGCAGAGGGGAAGCATGGGATCCAAAAGCCCACAGAACTGCGGGATTTTCCCTGTGCTCTGGACAAATATTGACTGAGGCCGGCTTCAGCAGCCTCCTCCCCTCATGGATGCTCCAACACAGAACACAAGCGGTGACAAACCGGAGCAATTACTCCCCATGTTCCAAATCATCCCATTTCCCTCCCCCTGCTATTGATTTTGGAAACACTGTTTGAAAAGAGAAAAGGCAAAATAAAAACCTTCATGGCCTGTAATACCCAAATGGAAATTTAATCCCTGCTCCATCCACCATCCCCTGGCTGCATTTGTTTTCCAGGCACATTTGGATTGTTTTGCTTACTGCTGACTGTGTTTATGATTATTTTAATAGAGAGCGTTGCACGATACATTTTGTATGAAGGTCACTGCTTCGATATTCTCGATTGGAGCCGCACGGATTCCTAATGAATTCACACCACCTCTTGCAGGGTTCTCTCCATTTCCAATGGGGCTCCCGCTGCAATCCCACATTAGCCATGTGCTGGACACATCCCATTCTCTGCTGTGGAATTTAGCCGAGTGGGAAGGGCACTGGGAAGTTGCTGATGCCAATCGTTTCAGCCAGGGGTTAATGCACTGCCCATAAACAGGGCCAGCAGCCACCAGCCCGAAACGGGAGAAATGGAACATTTCAGGAATCCTTCTGCGTGCCCCAGGCATTTCCCTCCTTTTGGTGCCAAGCTCAGAATGAGCTCTGAGGCAGCGGTTCTCACTCGCAGAGAATTTGCCTTTCCAAAGTGTCCATTTCTCCCCAGGTATCGCTCCCAGCCTGCTGGAATCATCGATATTTGCGGTTCTGACGTGCTGAGCCGTGAGCGCCATTTGGAGCGCTCCATGAATCCCTGATGCTCCCCACGTTCCCTCCCTCCCTGGAGCAACCTTTCCTCTGCTCCATATTCATGAGACAAGACTTGTTTTGTCTTCCTGACCGGCTGGCATCAGGTCCCAGTGAGGAATTCTGGAAGGAATTCTGCTTGGCTGAAATATTCTGGCCGTGTACTGAAAGTAAGGGGCTACATCTGCTCGCATTCACTGGACAAGGTGTGATCCATTGGACAGCAGGATTTCCTGTGAGAGGAAAGCTGTGAGAATGAGGATTGGTAGATAAGGAATCCAGCCTGCCTCCAGGGCAGTTTTAGTGGATCTGGACCAAGCAGGGAGAGGGAGAAAGGCTGTACCAGCATCATCACCACTCTGGGCCTTGGCAGATTAGAGATGTTTGAGTGAAGGATCTATTCCAGTGTGGATTGAGTTCAGAGCCACGTAACATTCCCCACAAACTCCAGCTCAAGGGTTTTGTTGTCTATGTTCCAGAATCATGGAATCATTAAGGTTGCAGAAATGCTCCAAGATTGAGTCCAACCATTCCTGCAGCACTTCCAGGGCCACTATTGACCCATGTCCCCAGGTGCCACATCCATGTCTTTTAAATCCCTCCACGGACATGACTCCCCCGGAGCCTTGGGCAGCTGTTCCAGTGTCTGACCACCCTTTTAGTGAAGAAATTTTCCCTAATACCCGACCTAAACCAGAGGTGGAGCAACTGGAGGCCCCAGTTTCTTTGTATTCATGGATTTTTCCTCCCTCACCCAAGTGGACTCTCAGCAGTCACCATATCCTTTGGCACAAACAGCATCCAGGGAATGGATGAAACCCATCTCTTCCTGTTTGCTGAACCACTCTGCTCATGTCCTTTCTGATCCTCTTGTTTTGTACAGGAGGAAAGGATTATCCAGGAATACCGATAGATTTGTAGCCCAGGTTGCTGTAGAAAGCTCTGCTCCAGTTTTCCTGCTCCCTGTACTCCAGGTACAGGATGGGAAGGGCCCCAGTGGACTCACTGGTGTGTTCAGGTGTGCTCACCTCTGAGCCCTGTTTGAAACAGCTGGATCCAAGCTGCCTTTGGACACTTTGGAATGCTTTCAAATCCTTCTTTCTCCGTGGGAAGTGGCCATTGAAGAGCTCCGGGCTTGGTTCCCATCTCCTGGTTGTGATTAAATGCTTAGCAGCTCAGCCTTGGCAGAGGGAGGGATCCCTCCAGCTCTCCCCCCAGCTAGGTTTGGGCTGGGATGGTCTGGGATTCATTAGCACGAGGCAAAAAAAATCACAGATAATAAAAACAACACAGCCCCTAATGATCTTTTTTATGCAGTCTGGCTTCTATTCCAACAAAACACAGGCAGAACCCTCTTTCCAAGAGTTCCTGGAGAACAGACAGACACAAATGCCTGTCTCCAGTGTGCTTTCATCTC
The DNA here is from genome assembly GCF_024509145.1 of Vidua macroura. NCBI lineage: Eukaryota > Metazoa > Chordata > Aves > Passeriformes > Viduidae > Vidua > Vidua macroura. Next base: position 20,858,621 of record NC_071580.1, on the reverse strand, counting down.
CCACCGTCAGGAGACACCACATTTATCTCTGCCTTCATCATCTTTTATTCCCACCACCTGCTGAGAGCTGGAGCTGTACCTGGATGGAATTTTTGCCTGTTTAGTAATCTTTGCCTCTTCTGCTGTTGTGTCCCAGAGCTCTGGGAGTGTTCCATGGGTCATTTTCTCCAGGAAGTGTTTTCTCATTTAAACACTCAGCCATGCAGCCTCTGGAATGTCCGTGGGCATTACAAACAAAGGGAAAAGGATCTGGAAAAACAAACCCCCGATCTACCTCGACCGTCGAACAGTTCTTCTTTGCAAGGCAATTTTGAAGGTTGGCAGGAACCAGTGGTCCTTCCCTGTCCCAAGGAGATGGACATAGCTCCAGTCTGGAAGGAGAAGCCATTCCAAGGACTATCCAGAAACTCTGGCTGCCTAAGCTGGTACTTCCTCTTTTCCTTAGTGAATAGTTCAGCACTTAGACGGAAAACTTTTCTGGCACGTGGCCCTACTCCATCACATCTGGGCAGGGCAGGGAGAAGTGAAGCCAGCCGTGGCCAGAGAGGTCCCTCCTGCTTTTGGAATCCCATCCAGGAGGCAGAAGAGGCCTCACTTGTCAGCCTTGCCAGCCTCAGCAACTCACCCTCCTCTAGAATGAAATCATAAATTGTCCAGGCTTCCTTGGTCTTCGTGAGCTCCCTGGATTAGGAGCTGTCAGCCTCTGGAATTTAACCCTTCACACCCAGACTGGAAGGTGAATCCTGGTGCTGAGGACAAACATATTGCAGCTCCAAGTCATCCCCAGTGAGACTCGGGGGACGAAAGGATCCAACTCCAGGAGCACAGGCTGGAAATCAAGGCAGACTTTGCCAAGGAGCTCCTGGGTAAGCAGCAAACAGGGCTGTGGACAATGCTGAGAGTGAACCAGACCATTCCCCACCCCTTTTCCAGAGGCAGAGCTGGGATCTGTAGCCTGAGAGTTGGAAGTCACAGAGCGGAGACATCAAGGTTGACCCTTGGTGTGCTCCAGCTCCTCTTCAACATCTCACCTCCCAAAATCATGTGCAGCCCTTGGGCAGGGCTGGGGAGCATCTCCTGGGTGCTGTGTCAGGTTTGGATCATCGCTGCTTCAAGGCCAACAAGAAGCAGGGAACAGGTACAACAAATCTGCTCCCAAAGCATCCAGGTCTGGAGAATCCCTCCATGACCAGAAGCTTTAGGAACCCAGCTGAGCTCCAGGTGAAAAGTGGCATTCATTAAATTGGGCAGGCACAGGGTGCTTGTTCAGGGCTTTTCTCTTCCATGCTATTCATTAAAATATATGTTGATAACATCCTTCTCTCTTCTGTCCTTGGCTGTAATAGATATATTCTGTGTTTAGGGTAGAAATATTTGCCATAATTCATATTTTGGCTTGATATAGATATCCAGGTGACCTTTAGCAGCCTGTGATATATAGAAAAGCTGATTACATGTTCCTTGATTTCATGGGAGGGATCAATATAAACAAGATTAGGAAAAAAAAAAAGTAGAGTTTCATTCATTTTAAACAAATCCTGACAATGGTTTCTTTGAGAAACTCAGACCTCCAGCACTCAGAACAAGGATTTGAAAGCTGGCAGGGAGTCACAAATGTGGCTTCTGACACTGCTGGAAAACTTCTGCCCAGACTTGTCCAATCCATAAACTCTGAGATCTTCCTGCAGATGGGCTCCATGCTCGGCTGGACAGAAGGAGCTGAGGCCCCTGAAAGCCCCAGAGAGGCAGGAGCTGCTCTTGCAGCTCTCCATGTTTTAAACCTCTCCATGGCATTGCATTCCTTGCAGCATTCGTCCCGTGCTGGAACAGCTCTGCCTGCTTCCCACCAGCACAGACTCAGGGCTGGGTGCCAAGCTCTGGAGGAAATGTGACCCCAGCTGAAGGGCTGGGGAGCAAAGGAGGAAAGGCTCTGGGAGGGTGGGCTTGTCCTCCACTTCCAGATCCCACAGGCCTGCTTGGACTGGGGATTCCAACCCTGGGACAGGAATGGGCAGGGATTTGCACCTGAGTTTCTGTCACACAATGGTCTGAACGTCCTTGTCTTCATCTGAGCCAGTCCAGTGTTGTGTCTGTGCACACAGGTCAAGCTCAGCCTTCCTGCTGCAGGTAGGATTAGGAGAGAGACTGCTTTCCCTCTGGGAATGCTCTGCCAGCTGGCAGTGGAATTGTTTGCTGTCTTCTGCAGGCTGACGCAGTCTGAGGGATCACACGCTGCATTATGAACACATCCCAGGTCATCTCCTGCAGGAAATGCACTCTCCCAGGTCCCCTCCTGAGGCAGATTTAAATGTGACCACCTTCCCAGCCTGTGGAGACTGAGCCAAAGCAGCTCCAGGTCGCTGGAGCTTCAGGAGAAAGACCAAACCAGGCAGTGATGCTGCAAGGGCCTCGTGACGCCGCTGAAATCGCCAGCTGCAGTCCCCTCTGCGAGGATAAAAATGCTGCTCCAGCCCCTTCTCGTGTGCCTACAGCCACAGGGGAGCGTGGCAGAGCAGGAATCTGCAGTAGGGATGATTATCCCTCTGCTGGGGAGAGCAGCTGTGCTCCCACCGCCAGCTACGCTCACTCCTGTTTCCACAGAAAAAGCCAGAGATTTTCCCGTTTGTTTGGTTTCCCTGGAATATAAATGTATTTGTCCCATGTCCTGAAGACTCCAGAGTTTGTGGATGCACCTGCAAACACCTGAGGGGCTGCTCTGACTTGCTGGTGGTTTATGGATGACTCCAGGACTGAGCTCAGTCCTCCTCCATCCCTGACAGTGGCAGAGGAGGTGAATCCATGGAGTAGGGGCCTCTCCCTGCTCCTGCTTCTTCCTACCAGTTGCTGTGAGGAGTGGAGAGCAGAAAACTGGTCAGTGAACCTGTATTTTACAGTCAGAAGTGAATCCTCAGGGAACACTTAGGAGTCGGGGAACGTCACCACCACAGATCCTTTCCTTATCCACCCTCTCCAGGTGTGCTGGGCTGGGAGCAGCTCACAGAGCTTTCGTAGCTGATTTGAATAGATTTGATCCCTCATTTGGACACATCTGATATGCCTCAGAAGAGCATATCCAAGCAGGTATTCACAAATCCAGTCTCTGTTCCTGATGCACAAATCTCTCATGCTTATTAAGAAAGCACTTTTATTCCTAACAGGTAAAAAATAAAAGCAGAGAAACGAGGCATTTGGAGATGTTTTCCCTAAAAGAGCTTTTAATCCAGAAGGGAGAGAAATGCATCCTGCTTTGAAAATAAGGGGAAACACATTAAAGACTTGAACAAACTGTTTTGATTTAATGCTAATTAGTAAAATGCATGAAGGAAAACATTAACTTGAAGTCAGAACTAACTGATTTTTAAGTCTTGTATCACTCTGAACTTCTGTTTGTCTCGTCCTGATCATTATAGCAGGAAGAAGACCCACTCAGATATAGAATAGTTGTATTTTCAGGCTGTCCCTGGTAATGGAGAGGAGATTTCTTATCTCTGACATATCCCTGGTAGGAGCCTTTGCCAGGTGGAGCAGCCTTTCTCAGCTGGGATGGACAATTTTCCTCAATAGTTCCCCCATTTCCCCAAGGTCTCCATGCCACTGCACACCTCTCTTTGCATATTCCCCCCCAGAACTGTAAGGAAAGGCTGGGTCCAGGCTGCAGGAGCCACCTGCATCACCCCCCTGAATGAGAGCAGGATGGGAGCTGGAAGTGACAACGTGCAAAGGAATTTCTGGTGAGAGTAAGAGGATCATCTTTCATCTAATACAGATTAAAAGGTGCTGATCTGGCCCCAAAACAGCAGAGGGTTCTTCCTGGAGCAGCTCCTCCTGTCAAACACGCTGGAGGAGGCAGCAGGTCAGGGCACTGTGACACGAGGGGACTCTGGGGGGCATCACAGAGGGCAGGGAGGTGGTGGCACTCCCAAATCCACAGGGAATGCCCAGCTTCTGCAGTTATTTCTGGAAAAAGAGGTACCACAAACCCTGGCAGCACCACACAGTGCCCCTGCTATCCCATCATGTCCCAGAAAATCTCCAGAGCTCCAGAGAATCATGGAATCACAGAATGCTTTGGGTTCAAGGGACCTTAAACATGATTCAGTCCCAGCCCCTGCCATGGGCAAGGACACCTTCCACTGTCCCAGGCTGCTCCAAGCCCTGTCCAACCCAGCCTTGGACACTTCCAGGGATCCAGGGGCAGCCACAGCTTCTCTGGGCACCCTGTGCCAGGAACACAAGAAGGATTTTTTCCCAATATCCCACCTAAACCTGCTCTCCTTCAGTTTGAAGCCATCCCCTCTTATCCTATCGCTACAGTCCCTGATGGAAATTTTAAAATTCTGCAATTCTGACCCAAGCCTGGTCCCTGGGGTTGATGGAGCAGCTCCAGCTCTGCCTGCTCAGCACGGGGAGCTTTACCTCGACTTGTCCCCCACAGGGACACACAGTTCAGTTCTCCCCGTGGATCCCTCCCCGTCACACAAAAGTCTGGCATTATCCTCATGGCATCCCTGGCTGCTTGCATCCTCTGTGGATGCAGCTAAACTTGCCAAATCCTCGCTGTTCCTGCTTTAGGGCCTGCATGTGCTGTTTTGCCTGAAGGTACAGAGCACATAAACAACTGAAATCAGTGTTTGGAGGCAGTGCAGGGCTGTTTCCATGAAAGCTCCTTGTTGCCATGAAACCCCACATTTTGGGTTGTTAGGAGTGTAAATATGGAGTAGACTCCTATTTCATATCCCACACTTCAGCTGCAATGATTTGCCATCATTTCAACTAAATCCATTAAAAGAAAATCCATGCCAGTCGTATTTCGTTACAAAACATCACCAATGAGAACAGAAGGATACAGGAAATCAAAACCTATCATTCTTTCCTCAGGAATGACAAATCCAACAAGTGGGAGGGGCAGACTGGATGATCCTTAATGTCCCTTCCAACATAAACCACCCAAGGATTTAATGAAGTTTATCAATAACTTCTGTCACGTGGCTTTGGGGGAGATTGTGCAAACTCCTGGAAATGCCAGAGGGTTTTTTTTTGGGAATACTCATGCCAAGCACCCCAAAAGTTATTTGTAGAATTTTATTTCTACAAATAAGTTTTGAAAGTTATTTGTAAAATTTTTAAAGTGCATAAAACATCAGGAAGGTCCACTGAGGGTGGCAGAGTCTTTAGAGAAGCAGTTCATAATCTCCTTGCACCCCCACCTTGGTCTCTCACCTGGGTTCCCTGGACAACCACCTCCTTCATCCCACTGCCAAAATCATCTTCCTCTCCCCTGAAGGACCCTTAAGGTCCCGCCTCTCCCCAGTTTCAAGGAGGCTTGCTCAGGTTTTTGCTAAATCTGAACATTCACAAGCCTTGTTCATATTATTTGCTGCAGATTCTGGCCCAGGTCCCAGAACCGGTCATTTTTTTTCTGCAGTGCTCTGTGGACAAGGGTTGGTGGAGTTATCCCTTCAGTCCCGACTCAGTTTTGAGGGATCAGGGGTTGGGAATGAGGCAGAGCTGGAATTTGGCCCAGCTTTGAGCTGGCCTGGGGTATTCTGCAGGCAGAAAAGGACCTTGGGTGGGTGGTTCCAGCTGCCCACGGAGATGGCCAGGGTCATTTGAAGGAGCATCCACCTCAGGGCTGCTGAAAGTCACCTGAGGGGACCTTGTAATTCCTCTGTGTTGTTTTCCAATCCTGTGTGGCCATCCCAGATAGATTCAGATACCTCCAGCAGCACTGCGACACATGGTTTAGGGTGGAATATCAGGGAATCATGGAATGGTTTGGGTTTGGTAGGGCTCCAGCCCCTACCATGGACAAGGACACCTTCCACTAGAGGATTTGGAAGGCCAGAGGAGTTCTTCCATGTGCTTTTTCCACGCATGGAAAGACATGGAAAACTGAATATCCAGAGATATTCACAGTGGGCTTTAACTGGAGCCTTGTGCCCAGGAGCTCCTGAGGCATTGCTGCAGAAGTTTTCCTCCCCGGCTGTCCTTTCCTTGCCCACCTTCCTGAAAGAATTCTGGCTCCACACACTCCTGAGTCATTGAAATCCAGGCAAAGCCATTTCCCAAGATGGGATGGGGAGGAGGAATGCGCTGGGTGCTGGAGCGTTTGTGCCGTGGCTCGGAGCCAAAGGCAATTAGCGGCCGACATGAATCTCTGCTGCTCGCCACTCAGCCATGTGCAAATGGCACTTCTTGTCCTGTGGGTTAAGGAATGGCAGTTTAGGCTGTCAAGCCGTGCTCAAGTTTGCTGATTGAAGGGGTTTGGGGCCGCGCTATTACAAAAATGATGTTTGGAAAAAATGCTCTTAATCCCTGTTTTATGAGGCACGCGCTGGAGAAAGGCGAAGCCATTTCTTCCTGGAGAAGTAGCAGAATCAGCAGCCAGCGACAGGAACACATTTGTCCCCTCCAGTCTGAGCAAAGTCAAAGTGGAAACTACAAACAAAGGTGTTTATGAACTTCTGAGGGCTCCTGTGAATGATCTTGGGCTTACACCAGGGCTGGAATAACAGCTCAGTGGGGGTTTGTTTTCCCTCCTGCTGCAGCCCCATTTCGTTCCCTCTCAGTCTTCCTTTCTCCCCCTTTTTAACCCAGGGATGTGGTTTGATGCTGTCATTTGTCCAAGGCTGTTGGCTGTTGGAGATGCCGTGTCCTGTGGTGAGGGGCAGAGGAGGGGCCAGGGATCAGAGGCGTCTGCACCCCCAAACCGTGCACGAGCTTGCCTTTAATTGTGGTGGGGAGAAGTTTTCTGCTGGGGCTTCTGCTTGTTTAAGGGACTCAGGCCCACGTCCCACTCCTAATGTGTCCCTAAAACACTCACACTCCACATGACCCCTTGGCCTCAGCGCTGTGGGATGAGGGACTGGGTTGGACCCATTAAATTAACCCCAGGCAGGGCTCCAGGTACAGGAGCTTTGGCTCTCAGAAAAAGCTGCACTGGTGCTCTTTGTGCTTAGACAAAGGACTCTGTGAATTATTTTGAGGTCCCCATCCCCTCTTTCTGCTCTCTGCAGGCCTTGAACCTGTCACTTTCCACTTTTGGGTCTTTTGCCCCCCAGGCCCAGCACCCATCCACTCAAACTCCTGTAACTCTTCAGATTTCGCAGAAATAAAGCTTATGGGATGTGCCTTTCTCATCTCTACCAGTTTTAGCCTCAGCTGCTGGAAGAAAGGAGTTTCCAAAATACCAAACCTCCTAAAACACTCAGAGGTAGGAGAGAGAAAGAGACACTGTAAGTAATATCCCCGTGGAGAGGGGGAAGTCAAGTTTGCAGGTCATTCGCCCCTCATCTCCTCCACCTAAAGCAATGCACATCATTCAGGCATGGCTGAGAGGCACAAAAAAAGTCACTTTGGAAAGAAACCTATTTTTTTTCCCAAGCCACGATGATGCACAAGAGGCAAATACATCCCCAAATGCCCGGGAAAAGCAGCGTGGGAAATCAGCCAGTGGGAAAGCAGAAAAAAAAATGGGCCCAGGAAATCAAACCTTTTGAAGCTTGGGGATTTTCAAACTCCCTGCTAATTTTCTCCAGTCTTTACAGCATGGTAATCAGCAGCAGGGAGAAATGAATCACCACCTTGGGATGCAGATAGGCCGAGGAAGAGGAGTCATTTGGGCTGGGTCTACCCCCTAAAGGTTAATTCCTACGTGTTACCTTGCTTTAATTGTTTCCCTTAGTCTGCTGATGGATCTGCCTCACTGAAGGACATAAAACACTTCCTTCCTTCCAGGAACAAAAGCTGTTAAGAGCCGAGGTGAGAAATGAAGATGTGGCTTGGCTTTCATGGCTTCCATAAAGCTTTTTTAGCACAGGGTGGGGAATTCCAGCAGCACCCCAAAGGGTTGGCAGCAAACATCAGGATGTGAGGAAATAAAGTGAGGAAAGGCACCTGACTGTGGTTCCTTCTACTCAGCCCTGGCTCCAGAGGTGGGTTTGGGTTTATTTCTGCCCTGTTTGGGTGGCTGTGATGGGCCAGGAGTGCCCAGGAGAAAGGAGAGCTCCCACTCTGGCCTAGGAACACTGAAGTGTTCCCATTTGGGGATTTTGACACTTCCACAAACTTCTATTCAAGATTTTCATGATAAAAATACAATGATTTCAAGGAAAGGGAAAATCAAACCTAAACTGAGAGCAAAATCAACCCCAAATGTTTTTACCTCATGGAAATGAAACATTTTGATACTGTCAAAACAAACCGAGAAAGTTGAAACAATCTGTTTTGATACTTCCCAGTCGAAATCAACACGCTTCCTTCAAAATGTTTTGATTTCAGTCCGACTACATTTTCCTACGGGGGAAGAAACTGCACAGTATTCGCCTGAGACACTTCCTCCCAGATCTGGAGCCAGATTTACCACAAAAAGCTCCGAGCAGGTCTGGAGGGATGATCAGGGAAGAAGGTATTGTCAGATTGGGTATTGAAAATGCATCCATTATGTCTGTATCTGGAAAAGGAGGAAGAGGCATCCAGTGTGTTCCAAAAGGCTAGGAGAGTGACCCTTGGGAAACCAGGGTGATGGTGGTGACATCTCAGCCTCTTTGACCTTCCCATGGGAAGAGTCCTGCAGAAGCCAGAGCCACTGAGCTCTGCGCAGGGATAACAGGATAACGTCCATCCTGAGGGGCAGGATGGTTAACGGGCATCAGAGCAGGAATTTGCAGAGGTAAATGACCTCAAATGTAGAAAGAAGAGAAGAAGGAATCAGAGGAATTGGTCACCAAACTGTTTTTGATCTTATGGAAAGACAAGGAAGGACTGAAGTAGGAAATGGAATTGTGATTGCAGTAAGTTAATTAATTTCCCAAGGATGAAAACACAGCCCGTGCTGAGGGTGCCTGGGTTTTTAACCTCATCCCTCCTTTATAACCAGACCACTCCTTGAGGGAGGAAAAAGCTCCCTGGGATTGGTGTCTGAGGGATCGGCCTGGGGGTGACCGGTCAGTGCTGAGCCACGGACACCACCAGCCCTGTCACCAGCACCAAACCCAAACTCCACCACCAAATGCTGCAGGAGAAAGTCCCCAGGCCTCTGGTCACAGCTAAAACCCAGCCAAAGGCTGAGGAGCAGTTCCTGCTCCCCTGTCTATCCGCAGGCCTGCTGGCTCAGCAAAGCCCCAGGAGAGCTCAGCGGGCTGTGAATCCATCCGAACTCTGGGGATGTGGTCCCAAAGCCCAGGAGTGTGGATTCCGTGCCCTGCTGCTGCCTCACGTTCAGAACCATCTCCCCTCTTCCTCCCGGCTGCCTCACTCTGATCACAAAGAACAAAAGGCAGACTTTCCTCTGCTTTCCTTTCAACTCCTCCTTTGGACAGAGCAGAGCCTCCTCCCCAAAATTCCTGGCACGTGGCTGGCTGATGTTCCTGGAGACAGGCATGCACTTCATGCCCTTCCTGCTCTGTCGTTATCTCCTGATCTCCTGATGCCATAAACCAGAGAATTCCTTTTCGGAGTGCTTGGCTCACCCAGTTCCCCACAGGAAGGAGGATTCTAGTGTCTGTTCAACAGGCAGTAATGATCCAGCTGCTCCGGGGTCACAGACTTAAACCATCCCCTCGTGGTGCAGTAAGGAACATTATTACCTCCACAGCAAGGTCAGACCTCTTCCCTGTGTTAATTAATCAGTAAAATTAAGCAGTTTGTTCACTAATATCAGTCCCTGGAAAAGCAGGTCACTTACTAAATGAGGTAGGGAGGCAGGTGGAGTCTGACATGTGCCATGGAGATCTGTCAGGACCTCTCAGGCCCAGTTTCGGGCACCATCCTGACTCTTTCAGCCTGGTATTTCCCTTCAGGGCTGGGATGCAATGCTGGGAAGGGGGAATTAGCCACAGCCTTGAAGATCTTATCCACACATGAGCCAAGTCTGTAAAAGGAGCCCTATGGACAGACTCTGAATCAGAGTGCAGGAGTTGCTTGAAATCATGGAATGGTTTGGGTTGGAATGGACCTTAAAACATCCAGTCCCACCCCTGTCATGGGCAGGGACATCTTCCACTATCCTGGGCTGCTCCAAGCCCCGTCCAACGTGGCCTGGAACACTTCCAGGGATCCAGGGGCAGCCCCAGCTGCTCTGGGCACCCTGTGCCAGGGCCTCACCACCCTCACAGAGAAGAATTCCTTCCCAATATCCCATCTAAATCAAAATGGTGGGATTAGCTTTGGCAAGACAGATCAGGGACCAGGTCTAGGAGGGAGAAACAATTTTCTTGTTGGGGCTGGGGCTCCCATGGGGCTGGGTTTCCTTGGGCTGGAAAAGGGCTCTCCAGGGAAATCTTCCACAGGACTCAGACAGCCCTCACTGAGAGCAGAGTCTATGACAGTTTTCATCATTACCTAAAATGGGAAAAAGAATTAAAACTCTCCTTTGGTTGGATGACTCCCTCTCTCAGCTCCATTAACTTTATTGACTCGACTCCAGGGAGTACCAAGGGAGAGAAGCTCTCCTGGAGGCACCTTAAACACCATCCAAGGCCATGGGCAGGGACACCTTCCACTGTCCCAGGTTGCTCCAAGCCCTGTCCAGCCTGGCCTTGGACACTGCCAGGGATCCAGGGGCAGCCACAGCTTCTCTGGGCACCCTGTGCCAGGGCCTCACCACCCTCACAGGGAAAGATTTCTTTCTAAAATTTAACCTAAACCTACTCTCTGTCAGTTCGAAGCCATTCCCCCTTGTCCTGGCACTCCAGGCCCTAGGAAATAGTCTCCATCTTTTTTGCACCTTCAGGCACTGTGAAGTCACCATTCAGTCACCCCAGAGCTTCTCTCCTCCAGGCGAACAATCCCAGCTGTGCCAGCCTTTCCTCCCAGCAGAGCTGCTCCGTCCCTCTGCTCACCCTGGTGCCTCCTCTGGACTCTCTCCCGCAGCTCCATACCCAAGGATGTAAATGTTGTGTCCCAGAGAATTCCACATGGAGGCTCCGAGCGCAGAAGGATCCAGCTCCTGTCCCCACCCAGGCTGTGTGTGTGTGACCACCTTGGCTGCAGAGCAGCTCCTTTCTTTGCCTTCTTCCACAACACACCTGCCAACCTCCCGGGAATCACTGGGGTGGGAAGGAGACATTTCCCCCCGGGAAAGAGGGAGCACATGGGAATACGTGACCCAGGACATCAGAGAGGAGCCGCCCTTGGTGAACACTGAGCAGGATGGTACTGGTACATTCTCCTGGTCAGATACTAGAAAAAAATTATTAAAAAATCCAACCTGTTCCTATTTCACCAAGGATCCCTCAGACAGAGTTTGTGCTGTAGACCTTGACCTCCTGTCGAGGGGAGGCAAAGCCAAGGGAGGGAGTGGGGAGGGACAAAACTGCCAAGTGCTGTGGAGGGGTTGATTTACAAAACAAAACTAGTATTGAGACAATTAATGACTCAGTTTGTGAAGGGTCACCAAGGGATCAGCAGAGGCCTGTGGGCAGCATCTCCTCAGGACATTGTGGCTGAAAGCTCAGGTTTGGTCCAGCTGGACACGCTGACCTCCAGGCCATGGGGGATAATGGAATCTCTTCAAACCCTCTTCTTCAGGCAGGAAGGAGGGAAAGGCTCTGTCTTCTCCAAACCAGGGGGCACAGCGTGGCCTTGGCACAGCTGGCACAGCCCATGTGCCAACCTCCTGCCCACTGGAGCAGCTTCCAGAGGCTGGGAGAGCCAGGGACTGGGCAGCAAACTGGAGATTGGGGTGGCAGGGCTCTCATGGGGTGGCACAAGCCTGGCCCTGGGCAAGGTTTTGCTGAGCTTTCCATTGAGCTTTGTCTATTCTGGCTTGGATCTGACAGCATCCAGAAACCAGCTTTGATTTCTCTGGGGTTTTATAACTCAACTCTGAATGACAGCAAAGGCAGAGCTACATCCTCATACAGCCAGACAGAAAAACCTCCTGATTCCACCCAAAAAACTCCAGGAGGAACAGAAAAGGATTTGCCCCTTTGTTTTCCCAGGATTGTGCTGCAACTTCCACTGCTTTCATTCCCAAAGGCTGTTTTCCCCACAGAGTGACTGTTGTGGTGTTTTTCTTCCATCCATCCTTTCCCCACACTTGCAGGTTTAATTTATTTGGTTTCAAACTGAAAACTGAATTCCAATTAATCTCCTGGACACCAGTTCATTGATGGCATGATGGACACCACAGACTGAGTGTTGTGGTGGGTTTTTCAATCCATCCTCACACTTGCAGATTTAATGTATTCCATTTCGAACCAGAGAACACAGGCTGGGCCACCAAACTGAATTTTATTTAACCTCCTAACACAAAAACCCAGCTCACTGATAGCACAAGGAGCAGTGGATTATTGCCTTGTCTTGATGCTCCAGATATGGTCCCTTTTATTGGAAAATTCCAGCAGTTCTCCAGCGATTCCCACGTCTGCTGCACCACAAGGTGACAGCGGAGCGGCTGCATCCCTCCAAGTTAGATAACAATTATTGGCAGATATAAATAGAGGTTTTCTGCAGCAATATTGTTTAGTATGCTAAATGTTGCTTTAATTTGCTGGTTCAATTGGGAGTGAATTCCTGTCATGCACAGAGCAAAATAGATCAATTATATTACTGCTAATTATTGTTATTATTTTAAACTGTGCTTCTCCAGCAGATTTAACAAATTTGTCAATCCAGCTCGTTCACCTTCTCGAAACAGAACCTGGCAGCCTTGCATGCAAATTAGCCCGGATTTTCAACAATAATTGCAACTCTTTTGTAATTATCTCACCCTAGACAGTCTCCATTTATCACTTCTAGGCCTAAAGGCTCCAACATCTTCATTTTCCCAAAGTATCGATACATCCTCCTATACGTTAAGAGCAAAAAAAAATTGCATTTTGGAGCGATTCTCATTGTCAGGGGCAAAATAAATGGGAACAAATATCAATATTTGGGGAGAAAGCATATTTACAACCTGGTCAGAAATTTCTTGCTGGAAAACCCAACTTTTCCAGCAATATTTGAAGGTAATACGTTAAAAATATCATCAAATATCTTCATGTTCCCCCGGCTCTGATAAATAGCCTTTTAGATCTGTGTTTCTAGCCCCAGAATAAAAGTTCAAAGCCCATAAACTACGTGACATCTTTTCCTGCCTGCCTCTAACTGCATCTTTTCTCCATCAGAATGCCTTTATGAGAAGGTCATAAATCACAGGCATTCCCATTAGGAAGCAGTGAGTGGGATAGGGCAGGTTTCATCTTCAGGTATTCACTTTTATAATTCCCCGCTACATTATTTACTCTTGTGGCTGCAATAATCCCTCTGAGGTCAAATATATGCACATATAAACCAGCCTCAGAGCTGGGGAAAAATATAGAATAAAAACCTGTGGGTAATGGTGATGGGTGGGCAGAAATTCTGTGTTTGTGAGGGTTTTTAAGGCTCTGGGTGGTTGGATTTCCTCATGAGTTGAACGCTGGGAAGAACAAGAGTAAACAAGGTAAAAATTGAGGAAGTGAAAGGCAGAGGCTGTTCTGCACCAGGGAAGATGAAGAGGAGCACAAATCCTGCCCAGGACAGAGTTGACAGGCAGGAAAACTGGAACCACAGCCCTTTCCAAGGACAGAAGAAGCAGGAAACCTGTGGAGATGAGCAGGGGCATCAAGGGAAAGGGAAAAGAGGAACAGCTTATTCCATTTTTTGTGCACAAGCAATGGGTCTGCAGAAGCCCCAGCCCTGAGCTCCTGCAAATGCTTCATTCAGCCTGGGCACCAGGGAGATGGGCAAAGAAAAGCTTCCAAACAAGGTCAGGGAAGCCCAGGGAGATACAGAGCACCTCTGGCTTCATGGGTGGAAAATGGGATCAAGGAAAGGGTGAGCACGCCTGGAAAAATGGGATATTCCTTGGAAGGGTCCCCACCCTTCATGAATGGCACTCACATTTCACAAATCCGAGACATGACAAGAAGAGCAGTCTGCTCACATGCCCTCCTGCACATTCCCAAGGCTTTTGGCTGGATCCTGCACCAAAACCCTGGAGTCTCACGTGAGAGGCCAGGCTGATAGGGAAGGAAAGGTAAGAACAAAGCTGCAGTTTTCAGAGCAGGGCAGAATGGCCATTTCTGACCCCCAAGGATCTCTGCTGAGACCAGAGGGGCTCTGAAGGAGTGATGGGGCACCAGTATTTGCTGGGCATCACGGAACCATGGAATGGTTTAGGTTAGAAGAGACTTGAAACACCCTCTCCTTCCACCTGCTGTGGGCAGAGATGCTTTCCACTAACCCAGGTTGCTCCAAGCCCCGTCCAACCTGGCCTTGGACACTTCCAGGGATCCAGGAGCAGCCACAGCTGCTCTGGGGCGCAACCTGTGCCAAGGTCTCACCATTTTTATTGTAAATAATTTCTTCCTTATGTCTGATCTAAACTGATCCCCTTTTAAATTAAAACCATCACCCTTTGTCCTTACATCCAGGTGTCCCCCAGGGCACAGGAGTGGAGGAAGGCAAGAGTGACCCTGAAGACACCAAGGACCATGCACAGGGTGGGTCCAGACACCTCTGGAAGGACCATTTCTCCAAGGATGCAGCTGGACAGCAGTCCTAAGTCTTTTTCCTTTTTGCTTCTATGTAAAGCCACCTTCCTCAGATGTCATAAAAGCCAGCTTTAACCCTTGGGATGCACTGGGAGGAAGGGAAGCTGCTCTGCCATGAGGCTCAAGTGGCTCCACATCCTATTTTGTGACCCTGAATTCCTTGGCTCCAACACATCTGACAACAAAGAGCCGCATCCAGCTGGGAAGGAGCTCCCAGCACTGAATTCCAGTGGTAAAATGGCATCTGATATTCCACAGTGTTAAAGGCAAAGTAAAGCACATGGCAGGGAAATAACCTGGCTTGCCATTCCCCAGGAAAGGAACTAAATCAGTTATTCCCTGGGAAAGGAGCTCTCAGAGCTGTCAGCCTAGGAAAGGGATTACAGTGGCAGGGGCTGCCAGGAGAGGGACAAGGGGGGAAGGAGAGAAGTGCTCCTGCATCAGGTCGTGCTGCTCCTTCATCCCAGGCATTGTGATGCAGAAGTGTCGTGGAGCAAGGGAGAATTCCAGCAGGGTGGAGGGGCAGCAGCATCCCGAGCCCCGGAGAGATAGCCTGTGCTATCGTGAGTGATGTGGGGGAATGATGGCTCCCCTCCCGAGATCCTTGCATGGGAAGGGATCCACCTCCCTTCTCTTCCCATTTCCTTTAATCCCACATTTCCCAGTGTGCTTGTAACCTGTAAACCCCTCTGATTTGTCAGCTGTGCCTGGGAGGGAGGGGAGGCTACAAACAGGTTTGATGTGTGTGTTCAGACAAGACCTGAGCAGGTTGTGCCCGTGGTGTGACACCGAGGGCGGCGCTCGGTGCCAGATGTGGAAGGGCACAGCTCATGGCAGTGTTTGGTGCCAGATGTGGAGGTCATGGCACAGTGCTCAGTGCCAGATGTGGAGGGCACAGCTCATGGCAGTGTTTGGCGCCAGATGTGGAGGGCACAGCTCATGGCAGTGTTTGGTGCCAGATGTGGAGGGCACAGCTCATGGCAGTGTTTGGTGCCAGATGTGGAGGGCACAGCACAGTGCTCAGTGCCAGATGTGAAAGGCACAGCCCATGGCAGTGTTTGGTGCCAGATGTGGAGGGCACAGCTCGTGGCAGTGTTTGGTGCCAGATGTGGAGGGCAGAGCCCGTGGCCCTGGGCTCACTGCTGGCTGGAACACCAGGATGCACAGCCCGGGCTGGGCTCCCCAGTGCAGAGATCAGCGCTGTCACACATCCCTGCATCTCAAACCCGTGTAAAGAAGAGGAGCCACGCAAGCCCAGACAAAATGGAATCAATGCAAAGCAGAATGATGTGGAAAATGCTGGGAAGGAGTGTTCTCCTGGCTGCAGAGACGCTCACACACTCTCCTTGCTTCATGAATATGTAGAAACAAGAAGGTTGCCTCCAAATGTCAACCTAAATGGACACACTTTTCCATCCTATAAATATCCCATTTTATTCTGAGGCAGCGGAATGCAGACAAGGAACAGCTCAGACCTCCAAAGCCCCATCTCCTGCTCCTCCAAATTGGTTTATTTGGACTGTAAATTCTTCTGGGCTCCGTGATAAAGATCCTTTGCTTTCATCTTCCCTGGAGGTTGCCAAATCCCAGTGATAGGGTGACCTGGAAAATAAAGGGGGGATTGCTGTAAATATTTCACACTGTCTCTGGAACCAAGAGCAACAACTGATGCTGAAGTCAAGTGAAATGCAGGGACTGAGGGGATCTGGGAGAATCAGGTGTGGGGAGAGCTCATTTTATTAGCATCTGGCTCATTTTATTAGCATCTGGCAAAGGAAGATTTTGTCCTTGGAAAAAAAACCACTCTGAGGACTAAACACATTCAGTTTGGAGAGGAATTGTGGATCAGATGGAAATTACAGTGTGATGTTGGTTCTCTTATCCTGCTCCTGGAGGGTAAATTTGGGGTTCTCTCATCCCAAAAAGCACTGGATTTCAGCCAGCCCAGGGGATCTTTGCTGTTCTAGCCTGGAGGAGAAACTGGAATTGCAATGGGAAGCAATGCCATTGCAGAGTGCACTCCATATGGAGCGTGCACCTCGATCCAGGCAAGGTGGGAATGTCACTGGAGGAACCAACAGGAGAATTTCCCCTCCTCTCCATCAAGACAACATGTCTGTGACTGTTAATGGGATTTACCATCTTCCCGAGCCCTGTCCACTTCCAGGCCTGGCTGGCACCCAGTATCCAACAGGAGAGGGTCAATAATTCATCTGGAGGCGCTTACTTGTCTACTTAGGGCTGGGTTTTCCCTGGTATTTAATTTGCCTGGCGGCAGAAAAGTGGTTTTTGGAGCCTTGCAACTTTGCAATGCCTCCTGACTAATTCCTGCAAGTCCACCCTAGACAAGGGACTGCATTCCCAGGCAGTTCCCATGAATAAATGAGATTTCCATGTGCTGAACCACAGCTCCCTGGAGGTGAATGACCTCTCACCCAGGTCAGCCCTGCACTGACCTGTGTTGTTCTGGTTTTTTGAGAGTTTTAAAGTTCTTTTAAAAGTTTTTTATGCCTTCTGATGTTTACATATTTTTACTGAATTTTCTTACACTGTTCATGTAAATAATGATTGTTTTGCCTTCTTCTTTGTAGGTAGAAAGAATTGATAAACTTAGTTTAACCAGTGTGGTTGGAGAGGTGGCAATTTCACCCTCCAATCCACTGTCACCTTTACTATCCTATATATAGTAGAGTCAGAAAATAAAATCCTCTCTTTAAGTTCTTTTCTTTCCCCTTTTACATCTAGCATCCATGTAGGAGTTATTTCGTGTTGTAGTGTGACAATACTGCACATCCCAAAGAAAGAAAGAACCATCAGGAATTCTGCATATCTCAGGAATGGTCTCCAGCTTGGCTTGGGACAACAGTGCCCAAATTGTGGAAGCAGTGGCTGTCTCTGAGAGGTGCTGAGTGCTGCCACCTCATGCTGGGCTTCCTGATCATCCTGCTTGGATGCTCAACCATTCCAGAAAGTGGGTCCAAGGACACCCTCATGGCAAATCACTCATTGTGTCTCAAATTGTCTCATTTCCTGAGGGTTTCATCAACAAAATCACCGTGGCTCTCCCGATTTGTCCAAGATCAAACACCTCAAAACTGCAAATGCAAGACCAGGGGGCATCTGAGAAAATCTGGGGCATAACTCTGCAATGTTACAGCAAAGAAAAGAAAAAGTTTAAATGTTGCTTTTTGAGATGGTTCTCAAGGAAAAGAAGTGCACTGACAAATTCCAAGTGAAAACTGGGATTTGGTTCTATTTATACCTTCAGCAAATCCACAGACAATATAAATGAATTTGAGATACAAAATGGAACGAATTAGGCAGACTGGCGAGAGAGAGTTACATCCCTTCCGACAGCAGCATGCAGTAATCCAGCCAAAATATTTCAGAACTAATTACTCTCCAGCCTTCTAATCCCTGGTAGAGAAAAAAAAAACCCCACCCCATATATTTTGGGAAGTTCATTGGAAGCATCTGTTTAAGATGTTGTTAATCCTTCACTGCAAACTCATTGGCTGGGTGATAATGAACCAGCCCTG
Source organism: Vidua macroura (assembly GCF_024509145.1). Taxonomy (NCBI): domain Eukaryota; kingdom Metazoa; phylum Chordata; class Aves; order Passeriformes; family Viduidae; genus Vidua; species Vidua macroura. The sequence continues at coordinate 20,840,563 of NC_071580.1, read as the reverse complement.
GTTGTGCTCAGCGTGCTGAGACCTAAACCTCATCTTGCTTAAAGCTGATTACTCCCTACAAAGGAACACAACTCATTCCCTTTTCCTCTTGCTTTGCTTTTGTTTCTTCTGGTGAGAACTTTTCATTCCTCCTTCGCTTTTCCAGCCAGCAGCTGGCAGCAGAAAATGGCTTTAATCTCAAATTTCAGGATCAATATGGAAGGGCACTATTGATTTTGGCACACCGGGATGACCCCAGGGGTCCACAGCAACCACTGAGGACTTTTGATGTTTCTGGACCTTCTTCAAGTAGAATTTCTAACAACGTCCCACCCTCCTGAAGCTCAGCCAGGAGGAGTTTGCTTTGCTGAGCAGCAGCACAGCGGGGTCCTGGCATGATCCAGTGGGGAGGCGTCTCCCTCTGGAGCTCAGAGCAAGGGAAGGGGAAAAACACCCTCGTGACTCAGACAGGTTAAAGAAATCCATTAGAACCTCATTTCCGTGGAAGAACACGGTGCTGAGAAAGCACCCAGGTTGTGTCTGACCAGGTCCTGCCGTCCCTCTTCCAAGAGCATTTGCCAGCACCTTAAATCCCAGACTTCCTCACTTTGGAGTGCCTGACTTGAGTTCTCTTGAACCATCTGGGTTTCTCTGCGATTTTCAGTGATATTTTGGAGACGTCTGGATTCAATTCCTCTAATGGCCCAGCTAAGATCACTCCTGCACTTTGGGGTGAGTTTGGGATGCCGCCCAGAGCAAACAAAAGAGGAGCTGTAGAGTTTTTCTTTTGCCTTTTGCTTTTTTTGCTCCTATAAATGTGACGAATTTCAGATTTATGCTTGTGGAGTCTGTACAGTTTTTTATCTGATTAAAGAGGGATGAGGAAGGAAATGGATTGCTTGGAGCTGCCAGGACAGCATCCGTCTCTTCCTCCAGACTGCCGCCGGCTTGGGACAAATTAAAAGTCGTCCCCGTGCTCAGTTTTTCACACTTTTGGAGGTCACCTACACCAGAATTCCATGAGTCACCAAGCTGGGGGCCTGTCTCTCCCTCCAGCAGCTCTAAAATCTGTGTGGCCACCCTGAGAAGAGCAGATGTGAGACTGACGTGTCCCATCAGGTCTGTCTGCCAGTCACATATCCAAAAGAGAAGAGGAATCATTTTCTTACCTCTGAAAAACATCTCAAAATGTGGTTTTGCAGGAGCTGGTCCTGCAGAACACTTCTGGGGGTGGGGTGGAGACTTCCCAAACTGTGGGACTTTAGAGGAATGGGAGGACAGGGTTTGAACACAGGAGGATGCTGATAATGTAATAAAAAGATCTGAAAATAAAACCAGAACAGAATTTAGCAGGGATAAGGGCAAAGTCTTACAGAGGGACCGCAGGGATGAGATCCTGTCTGCCAGTAGCAACTGGAAAGGTCTGGGGGATGTCACCCATCAGGCACAGCCCTTAAGCACCAACTTCCAATGGCTGTGAAAAGGGTCTGGATCCTTCCAGGGGTGTAAAACAGGGAGGCCAAACCTGTAGAATAATTGGTCTGGGCAGAGGTCCCCAGGCACTTTTCCCCATATTTCCCAAGGAGGTGGATGGAGGGAACCAAGGGGGGCAACAAGAGTGGGCAGAGAGGTAAAAAATACACTAAGGAAGGAAAAATTGAGGGAATTGGGGGTGGTTCATCCACAGAAGAGAACATTACAGGGAAAACGTGCCACACTATGGGAAGGCAATTTTAGTGCAGGCAAAAAGAAAGGTTTGGTTCCGTGGGTCCAGGGAGGAGAACGGGGCGGGAAGTGCAGCACGTTCTGGGAAAGGCACACATTTGAAGGATTGGTGTGTCTTGCAGGCAAAAATATCTCCATGCTGGTGGGTGGAACTGGAGCAGAAACAGTGAATGACTCCTCTAAATATTGGCCCAAAATTATTACTTTATTCTTTTTACAGGAGAGTCTCCTTTTTTTTAGTTTTCCTGACCGTTTTCTTCTGAAGAGGAAAACCAAGCCTGAGCTCTGCAAACTTTGCCTTGTGACACACTGAGATGGGCAACTTGGTTTCCTGCCTTCAAGTCGGCCTCGTTGTGCAGCTAAAATAAACCAAAACAATGCTGGGAGGAGGCGTCTTTTCCTTTTATTTCACTGTGGAAACCCAAGATGAAATATTTCCACTGGCCCGAGCAGCAGCACCACCAACTGTTCCACATTCCCTGCTCGCTAAAATGTGCTCAAGCATGGCCAGACTCCTGCTGGGAGTGGGATGGAGGGGGAGAAGAACCAGTCTGGATCCTGCAGCTCATCTCGGGGTGGAGGAGCTGCTCCTGCCACGCTCCCTGGTCCAACAGGAGGCTGAAAATGTGCTTTTTCTGTGTGTTTTGAAGTTAGTGAGAGCAGTGTCTGGAAGTTTCTGAGCAGGGAGATGGCCTGTAAGCATTTATTTGGTGCGAGAAGATGTGTATGTGGCTGGCAGAGGGGCTTTCACTCACACCTCACCTCTTGCAGTTGCTTGTGAAAGAGTTTTTGGCATTTTGTGGCACTGCCAGGAGAAATTGAGCTGTTAATAATGGGTACAAAGCACCCTCTGTGTGCCCAATCTCAAATCCTGAGCTCTGGAGAGGTGGGAAATCAGATGTTGGCATCTTCCTAAACCACAAGGTTTCTTTTGAGCTCTGGAAACTTTGTAGCCAAGAAGAAAAAGGCGTAGAGATAACAAAGGGTTCCCTTCCCAGAGCAGAACAATAAAGGCCACTCGTTGATCATTTGAATTTCTTGCCTAATGAAATTGGATACAGTCTGAACCCCCTCTATGCCAAAGGCTAATTCGTTTCCACGTTTGAAATGCGTGTTATCAATTACTGACTGCAGGTCTAATGATTTCCAGAGCAGCTTTGGATTCTGATACCAGAGCCTTTGAGGATTTATTGATGAGGAGTCTATAAAGTCAATTTTGAACTGCGCATTCAATTCATCTCAGGAGTGTGCACCCAGCTCTTGGGGCTTTGAGTCATAGCTCAGCCAGGCACATAAATATCTGCTCTTTCTCCTCAGCACACTTTGAATGCCATCTAAATTCAAGAGTTGCTCCACAGCTCCTGGAGGGCCGTCCTGCAAGGACATGGGGTGAAATGCAGCAGTGTCACAGGGAAGGTCGTCACCCTCTGCTACCCAGTTTGGAGGTCAGAAATGTCCTCTGTGCCTCTCCAGGCTCCAATATTTGTGAGTCCTCAGAGAGATTTGATAATCACCCGACACTGATTTAATGAGGGCAGACCCTAAAGTGCTCCCCAGCTTTGCTCTCAGGAGCAGGTGGATTCCCTAAGCCGAACCATTAAAATGCCACATCTACCTGATGCAAGCGGCAAGAGCAGCAGCTTTAAATCTGAGTAGCTGTTTTTTCAGACCCAGAATGTGCACCTGAGCTGGTGATGTTATCACAGGATGCCATGATAGCACCAAAAGGAGCTGTCCCTCCCTTGTGCTCAACCTTTCAGAGTTGTGGTTTTTTAGATTTTTCACCTCTTATTGGCACATTTACAGGCTCAGGGTCTCAGGGTGACTCTGAGAAGTCTCCTGTCACACCTTGCTTTAACCTGAAGCAGGTGACAAAGCCCACAGCATTGGGATAACAGGGCTGGCCACCAGTCCCAACTAATCCATGGCAGTGCTTGCAGCATCCTGGGAAAAACTGGGCCAGGTTTTCCTCTGGCTGGGGATTTGGGAGGGCAGTTTTAGGATTTTTGCATGCTTTTGACCAACACAAACCTTGCCCTGTCATCAGCTGTTTGCAAACCTTCCACCTGTGCCTGGCTTGGTCCCCAGAGCCTCTGGTTTTCCCTTCCTCCCATTTGCACTTGGTGAAAAGTGTTGGATTTGCCTTCCGTGGTCTGGCAGAGGGAAGGCCAATAGTGACAGGGCTTTTTGCTCCTCCTGAGCAGAGGGATGGGGGTTTATAGGGTTTCTGATGGTGCTGTGTGTCCCAGCAGGGCTGGTTATTGAGGACCCCAGCACACGTCCCTTTGTGCTCACCCATCACACCGGGATGTGTTCCACTGGGGTCTCTGGAACCTTCCTTAGGGACACCCCAGGCAGAGCCAGAGGTGCAGAAACTCCTGTGGGTACATCCACTGGGCTCCTACTAGGGGAGCAAGATGCTGATTTAATTAGGAGAATGGGTTTATTGGTGTTTATAAAAGAACAGATCCCGTTCTCACTCCCATATCCGTCCATGGCAGCATGCTTTGTTTCCCCTTTCTTCTTGCATCTTATAAACCCAGCTCCACATTTTCTTAACAGGGGAAATTTATAGAGCCAGAGTTCCAATCATTATAAATCAGACACAGCACACAAACACAAGAGGTGAAAAGCAAGCGAGAACATTGCAAATCATTCAGTGTCAATAATCTCCATTGTTATTTGCAGCCAGCAAAGGAAATTGGACTTTTTAATATGTAACACATTAACCTGAGTGTCTGCCTAAATGGAGCTGCGTTTTTAATGTGTTGACATATTCACACAAGTGCTCTTTCTCTAATTCCCCCAACCTTAACATAACAATAATATTGTCAAATCATTAGCAGGCCCTTAAAGAAGGATTAATTCCCCCTAATGAAACAGTTACACCCTTCTGTGGCCTGGCCACGCTGAACCCACGGCATCCATCCTGGCACACCTGGGGCTGCTCCGAGTTCAGGGCTAGGGAATGTGTGTGCTGGGAAGGGGGAAAACAGGAATTCCACAAGTTTGGTGGCCTGGATTGCAATGACAGAGGCTGAATTCACGGAATCATGGAATCACAGAATGGTTTGGGTTGGAAGGGATCTTAAAGCCCAAATCATTCTGAGGGACAGGATGCCTTCCACTATCCCAGCTTGCTCCAAGCTCTGTCCAACCTTGGATGCTTCCAGGGATCCAGGGGCAGCCACAGCTTCTCTGAACACCCTGTGCCAGGGCCTCCCCACGCTCACAGGGAAGGATTCCTTCCCAATATCCATCCAAACCTGCTCTCTGCCATTTTGAATCCATTTTCCTTGTCCTGTCACTCCCTGCTCCAGCTCTTGAAGTGTTACTTTTCCTCTGGTGATGTGATTTATTACCAGTGGGGGGAATTGGATCTTGTGCCCAGCACCAACATAACCTTTGCATGAGTCACAGAGGAGATGGGGAGAATCTGGGATTCAGGCAGGGTGTGACCCAGCTCCACAAAGCTCAGCAGAGTAAAACACAACTCTGGACAGAGGAGGGCATAAAGCTGATGCCCCTGAATACTCAGGGAATGAACACTGGGAGCTGCTTCCCATAATTGCACTGGAGAAGCAGGGAGTGGTCAGCTCTGCTCACCCCGCTCCTCCCGTGGCTCTCTTTATTTTGCTGCATTTTTCCCTGGTTTAATATGGAGTTTTTACGGGCAGAATGTGCTCAGGATGGTGCATAATGGGCCCAACTGTGCAGAAATGTCATGCATGCGAAATCTATGCAAAGCCCCTGCTATGCTTTTGCCTGAATCAATTTAAAGAAGACGCTCCATAAAACAGGATAAAGCCAGATTAAGTGCATACAAATGAGGCAGCCCAGGCAAGGCTTTCAGAATTTGTTGGAGACAGATGGAATACAAATGGAGACAGGAATTGCACCGGTGCATGTGTAAAACACACTTGGCAGATCCACCCAGGGAGGTGGAGGGGAGAGAAGCAGCCTAAGGAGAAGTCCCCTCTGAGAAGGTCACCTGCAGGCAGAGGGGGCAATAAGGCAGACATGAGGCCCATCTTCCTTCCCAGCTAAGTGGTCTTTGGTTTTCCACCAAATTCCCTGGAAAGCAGCACAGCTTTCTGTGGCAGCTTCGTGAGGAACAGAGGCATTATACGAATTCAGAGGAGGGGGGAAAGCCCATCAGCAGCACTGCCCGGTGTTATTTGCTTTGCTTCCACATTTATTTGATATTCCCAGATCATTTTCAGCTCCCAGCCCACTGCAGCTTTTCCCCTGCCAGTGTGGAACAGGCTCCACAGGATGGTGATGCCATACGTGGCCAGGCTGGTTTGCAAAATATCCTGTGAAATAAAGTGAGCAGATTGGGAACTTCTGTTCTCGTCAGCTGAGAACAAGAGAAGTGGATGGAAAATTGATGAAAGGGAAGACTTTCTTTTTTTTTTTTTTTTTTTTCTTTACACAATTAGCTGCTGGAACTCAGTGCCAGGAGATTTTGCTGAAGCTGAAAACTTGGCAGGCTGCAAACACTGAATGGGACGTTTACATGGGTGACATGCACACCTTGTGACAGGGATTTAGGGAGCCCCAGCAGGGGCTGTAATCCACGGGCTTAGCTCAGCGAGGGTTTTTTGCATCAAATTCCTGAAGAAATGTGGTCCCACCACTGCTTTGCCAGTCCATGTGCATGTGGCAGCCTTTGGGCTCTTCCTTCAGTGAGTAATTTCTGTGTCTTCTGGCCATGTCCCCCTGGAATCACAGAACGGTTTGGGTTGGGATAGACCCTGGAGATCATCCAGCTCCCAAGCCCTGCCATGGGCAGGGAACTTTCCACAAGAACTGGAAGTGGCCACAGGCTCTGTAACAGAAAGATAATTCCCTTTCTGGAAGAGCTGTGGGATGGCAGCAGTCAGGTAGAAATGAAGATGCTCTGCCAGTGGCTCCTGAGAATATCCCAGTTCATCCCTGCCTGGATATTTTGCTAAACTGGGAGGCAGACTCCTCTGGGCGCTGCAGTACTCATGGAAACAGTCCATGTTTTCCATGGGTACTCTGGGAAAACAAAGTGTCCTCGGGCTGCTGGGGAGAAACTCACTTGGAAAGGGAGCTCAGGGTCTCCAGGCTTGGAATCAGAAGTAAAAACCCCTGTGAGGAAGAGCTGCTGCTGTGTTTTGGGCATGTCCCAAGGAAGAAAAGGCTGATGGAGACAAGGGTCTGCCCCAACCGGCACCAAAACCCATCTGTTCTTCTGTTTGGGGGCATATTTTAGGGAAAATTTATGCTGAATCTACTTAGTCCTAAATATTTCATTGGCACTAGTGAAGATATTCCCACAGCTTCAAACCAAGCATATGGCCCTAGGAGGAAAGAGGAATTGGAAGTAATGACGATTGAACTCCAAAAAATATCTGCAGTCCCCTTTCAGCCAAAAAATAAAAAAGAACATTTAATACTGATTATTTCAGAAAGTTAATGAATACAGGAACTTATGTAACTGGTAAGTCTGGACTTACTTAGAGGCTACACCTCAAATCCTGGAGTCAGTTTTGGGTTCTGCATGACAAGAGGGGCTGGAATGTGTCCAGGGAAGGGAACGGAGCTGGGGAAGGGGCTGGAGCACCAGGAGAGGCTGAGGGAGCTGGGAAAGGGGCTCAGCCTGGAGAAAAGGAGGCTCAGGGGAAACCTTCTGGCTCTGCACAACCCCCTGAGAGGAGGGGACAGCCAAGGGGGAGCGGTTTGGGCTCTGCTCCCAGGGAACAGAGACAGGATGAGAGGGAACTGCCTGAAATTGAGCCAGAGGAGGTTCAGGCTGGACATAGGAGGAATTTCTCCATGGAAAGGGTTGTCCAGCCTTGGCACAGCTGCTCAGGGCACTGGTGGAGTCCCCATCCCTGGAGAGATTTCAAAACCCTGTGGATGTGGCACCTGGGGACCTGGGTGAGTGGTGGCCTTGGCCTTGGCTGAGGAAATGGTTGGGCTCAGTGAGTTTAGGGGGCTCTTCCAACACAAACAATTCCATGATCTTGTGATTCTGAGTGGTGGTTTTTTGTGAGATGGTTTTGTGAGATGTGAGAGGCTTTTGTCAAACTGTTGTTCAACTATTCCACCCTTGGAGAGGAACTTCATGTGGCCAAAAAACACCTGGAAAACTCTCCATGGGTGGGAGTTCACGTGCTGATGGCCAGAAACATGTGGCAATTCATTCCCACTAAAAACTGGGAGCTCTCACAAAGCTTGACTTTCCAAGTGTGAAAAACTGTTCCTGCTCCTCCAGAAATCATTTTTCCTGAGGAAAAAGGGAAGATGAAGCCACACAGGTTGGGAAAACTCTGCCCATGCCTTTTATGTGTGTTTTTCTCTGTATTCCCTCGGACAGCTCTGCCAGGGTCACAGCCATCTGTTATCCTGCTCAAAACCAGGGAGCTCCTGGGGTCTGCCGTGGTGGCTCCATGAGCCAAGGGCTGCAGGGGCTTGGCTGGGCAGGAGAGAGGAGAAATCCCTTCCACCTGTGCTGTAGCTCTTGCCGTTTTGAGCTGAATAATTCAGGGTTTGGGTTTTAATGCAGGTGTTCTGTGGTGCTGACAATTTCCCTGCTTCTCCAGAACAACAAACCCTGCATTTAAACCTGAGATGAGTTTTGGCTGTGAGCCTTGAACTGCTCCTTGTTGATTTGGGGAGTACCCAGAGATGCTGAGGGTGAACAGGAGAGTTCCTGTGGACTCCTCCAAGCAGGTTCAGAACCTTTGCCAGGCTCAATCTGCTTCCCTTTGCTTCCTGCTCTGAGCAGGAGTGTGGGAAGTGGCCTCAGGCACTCAGGGTGCAGCAGCATGGAGATTTTTCCTTAGTCCAGACCAAAGCTTCAGGAGCCAGAGACTTGGTCTGGGGAGTGGGTTGGTGGCTTGGTTCTCTGTGGACCTGGAAAAATGTGCCTGTGTCCTGTTTCACAGCTCCATAGTTCATGGGTGGGATGGGAAATTCATCCCTATCCCCTCCTTCCACGGGTGAACCACAGCCCTCAGCCACCCTCAGTATTCCACACTTTTGAAAACCTTTGATCTTTCTCTTTTCTCCTTACAGACCAGGATGTTTCCAGTCCTCCTCTGCCTCCCCCTCCCCATGAGGATTCTCATCCTTCCCAGCTCTCCTAACCATGTTCCATCAAGGGACACTGTTTCCCAGTGATATCTCCTTCAACTTTGTTAGGAGTATTGAATGTAATTCTGGCAGACTTGTTTTTCATTGAAATATTCTTTTCCCCAGCATAAAGGATTTTTAGAGAGATTTTTAGACTTCGATTTCACTTGATGAGCTGTTTTCTTGCCAAAAAAAATAAAAAGGAAGGAAAGAGAGAGGAGAGAGAGGGATGGATTTAGAATGTGCAAAAAGTAATGCTCCAGGATTTTCTCCCTGTGACATGGTTCCCTTAGGAATTACCTCGCTGTTTCATTTCCATGTTTTTTATTGCTCAACCTCTCAGAAATAACATTTCTTTGTTTAACAGCTGACCCAGCCAGGAATGCAAATCCAGGTTGCTCTGGGTCTGCATCACCTCAGGTCGGAGCAGCGCCTGTGCCCTGGGCTCCTGCTGCAGCTCAGCACAACCCGAGAGGGCTTTGGGACTCCCTGGGACAGACAGCAGATGGAAAGCAGGGAATGTGGCAACCCAGCAGAAAATAAATTATATTCCCTGGCTTTTGTGCTGATCCCAGGAGGACTTGAGAATGTAGAGCAGGTGGAATGTCCCTGGAGAACCGGAACCGGAGCGGGGAGTCCAGCCATGTCCAGGCACCCCTTGGGACAAATACCCCATGAAACGGCCATTGTGAGGGAAAGGAGCAGACATTCCAGGCAGGACATTCCACAGCACTTTATACATCCCTGAGGAGAGATAATCCAGAGCTCTCCTCCCAGCCTCAGGAACTGCTGTGCTGTCAGACAGCCAAAACAAGGGACAGCTTCCAGGTCAGACACGTTTCCTTCCTGATGGAAGCCTCTGGAGACCAATTCCAGCACCCTCGCCATTCCAGCCACCTCACAGTTAGGACCATGGAATCATGGAATGGTTTGGGTTGGAAGGGAACTAAAAGATCCTCTCACTCCATCCCCTGCCATGGGCAGGGACACCTTCCACTATCTCAGGTTGCTCCAAGCCCTGTCCAACCTGGCCTTGGACACTTCCAGGGATCCAGGGGCAGCCACAGCTTCTCTGGGCAACCTGTGCCAGTGCCTCAGCACCCTCACAGGGAGGAATTTCTTCCCAAAATCCCACCCAAATTTCTCCTCTTTCAGTCTGACCATGGGTTCATTAGAGCTGACAAGGCACAAAGAATCAGGGCCTCTGAAGTTGCGGCTCTCTGCCAGCTCCAGGATCCTGCTGAAAAGCTGACAGTGACCTGATAAAGCCTCTGCTCCTGACTGTAGCTCAGGGAAGGGAATTTAGGCACCACAGGAATGGCTGAAGAGAAGTTCCTGAGGGAGCCCTGGAGCATCTCTGAGCATTACAGAGCAACAAGGGACAGAGGAATGAGAGATTTCACTTTCTGTAGCCTTAACAGAGAAACATGCCAGGGATGCTCCATAAATTCCAGTTTAACAGCTGGAAGTTGGTGCCTAGAAAGGTCAAAGAGTAAAAATTCTGGGCCCAAATGTGGCTCTTCCAGGTGTAGATGTGGTGCTTGAACTGGCACATCTTCCTTCCCATCCCAAGGTCTGGACCTGGGAAAGGTGACACTCTTGCTGTCCCCATAAGGAGGAGGCAAATTACCCTGATGAGAATGGAGCCATCACCTCAGAGCTGCAAGAAACTCCCACTCTCCCTGTCACTGACACGGGGCTCTCCTATTTGTCATCCTCCCCTTCTTTAAACTGCAGTTTTGAAATAGGAATGTGTGAATTGAGCTGGTTTGTGTTTGGATAATGGAGAGTGTGTCCCACCCCATCCCAGAGCTTCCCTCAGCCCGAGGCAGCTGGAGCCAGGACACCCTGAAGGTCTCACTCCAGTCCTGCTCGTGGCAGATCCTCGTGGAAGAACAGAAACCATTTCAGGAGCTGTGTGCAGGGAAGGGAAGCCTTGTTTTCCTCCTGCAGCAGCAGCTGCCTGGAGCTCCTTTGGATGCTCATTTGCAAAGTCATCCTTGGTCATTTGTTTTGGAACCTGCTGAGGAACAGCTGCTCCGATGAGAAATGTGGCAAATCCTCTGTGGGGCTCTTCAGACTTGGGGCAGGGGATTTTTGGCAAACAGAAGAAGGAAGAGGTGAAGGTGACAGGAGCTGGTGGTTTGGACACAGAACAGCCAGAACCAGCTGCCTGCACAGTTGTTGTAGGGCTGGAGCTTTGCTCAGGGGTGCTGCTTGGAGAATAGGTCCAGCCAAGCACAATTCCTTTGGGATTTATCCTGCAGTCAGCGTTTCAAGTTTGCTGCTGCCTCCTCCTTCTTGCCCCAGTGGCACTACCTCACACTCAGCTGTGCAGGTCCAATGGGCTCTGAAAGGCCCAGTGAAGGCCAGGGCTTGGTGGGTGCCCAGGTTCCCAAAGAGGCTCAGGAAAACCTTCTGGGAAAGGAGAGGAGACCTGGCTCCTGTGAGCAAGGGCTGTGCCTTAGCAGAGTAGTGTGTGGGGAGGATCACAGCCCACAGGGTTGAGGGCCTTGGTGAGGCACCTGGAGCAGAAAAGGAAATCCCACTGGAGTTCTGGGACAACCCTGTTGCTTAAACATAGAAAATACTTCTGTGTCTCCAACTTGGCAAGGCTGAAGTTTGGCTGGGAAAAACCCAACTCCATCACAGTGCTCCTCACTAGGAATGAGCATCACTAAAAGCCAGGAGCTTTCCAATAGGAATCAAAGATCAGGAGAAAAGCAGAAGGCCTGGAGAGATGGAGACTGAGATCTCTGAAGGTCCCAGGCAGTTCAAATTCAGTTTTCGGCCTCAGCCAAATCCCATAACCAGCAATGAGACTGGGAGCTGCTGGTGCCCAGTCCAGGCCCTGGCCATGGGTGGGGTGGGGTCAGCAGGGGCTGCAGGGATCTGCACAGCTCTGGGAAATGACTTGGTGGCCTGGCACATCCCCCTGTGTAGGAAAAAGATGCTGGGAGTGCATCCCTGCTACCTCCAGGGCCTCTCACGAGAGTCAGAGCTGTGCACAGCCAGAATCCCCAGCTCGTGGCCTCTCCTCTCCAAATCCATCTGCAGCACCGATGTGCTGAAATCCCACTGTGAGGCCCCAGCACGCTTCCAGAGGCCCTGTGGAAAGGCACTGCCCTCCCCACCCCTGGAAGTGCCCAAGGCCAGGTCGGACAGGACTTGGAGCAGCCTGGCCTAGTGGAAGGTGTCCCTGCTCATGGAAAGGAGTGGAATTAGGTGGTCTTTAAGGCCCCTTCCCACCCAAAGCACTCCATGATTCTACGGAAGGACTGCAGCAGCAGGTCGGAGAGCCACCCCAAGTTTGGGCAGCTGTAGGGAGCAGATGGGGGGGAAGCAGTGAGGCAGAGCAGATAAAGATTTGCATGAACAAAGGAGTTCTATTTTCTGTTCGGATTTTTTTTTTGTTCCCCAAAACAAAGGAGAGACTGAGGAGCGCCTGTTTAATTTGCGAATTTCACAGCTTCGCCTCGCACAAGAGAGGGGGGAAGGAGCAACAAAAAGCCCAACAACAGGCATGGAAAGAGCCCCAAGTATTAATGGCAGCTGATCAATAACTAATCCGCAGTGTTCCAGTTACCAACTTGATGGAGAAAATTCACGGTGCTTAAGTAATTCCAACTAATCTTAATGAATGCCTCCATGCCTACATGCCTGCAGAGCTGTGTGAAATTTATAGAAAAATGTCATTTCGGCTCTCTGAATATTTTTTTTTCCCCTCGCAGTCATCAAAGGAGCATAAAAAATGCTCTTAGAAATCTGCTATCTCTCCCTGCCAGATGAGGGCTTCAAAAGGTGAGCACTCATTTTTTAGTCGTAAGCAGGGAAGATTATGAATACATTATCTGGTTAACATTAAAAAAAAATTCAAAACACCCAATTTTACATTCTTACTTATTTATCCCATGCCTCTGTCCCCTTTGTGTGCCTCACCCTCTTCCCTGCTGAAGAAAATAATGCCAAGTAGACAAATCAGCTACAAGTAGGGAAGCGGTGATACATATTTTTGTTCTATTTTTATTTGGCGCTACTTCGGGAAAATTTCAAAGGGAAAGGAAGATCAATATGGTGGGTTTGAGCTTTCTCTGTCTTTGCCTGCTAAAAGCTGATGAGTTCTCTCAAGTTTGGGAGCAGCCTGCAGGAGAAACCTCTGCTAAGCTGCCACAGAGCCGGCGAGGAGCTCGCTGGGGAGCAGAAGCGCGAGGGGAACGAGCTCTGTAGAGACAGAAAGGACGGGTGGAGAAGCCGGTGATTTTCCAGTAGAAGTTTATTTTCCCCTGGGAAGTCTAAGGTAGGGTGTCAGCATGGGAATGGAGGGAGCAGTGACAACCAGGATGGGATTTCTGGGGAGGCATGGCCAGGGGGGAGGATGGAGACAGACCCATCCCCTGTTGTGCTGATTCAGGTCCCCCTTTTCTAGATGAACACCCCAATTCTGGTCTCACAACAAGGAATCACAGAATCATGGAATGACCAGAGCTGGAAGGGACCCATAAGGATCAAAGTCCAGCTCCTGGCCCTGCACAGACACCCCAACAATCCCACCCTGTGCACCCCTGAGAGCGTTGTCCAAACTCTCCTGGAGCTCTGGCAGCCTCGGGGCTGTGCCCATTCCCTGGGGAGCCTGGGCAGTGCCCAGCACCCTCTGGGGGAAGAACCTTTCCTGATATCCAACCTAAACTCCCCTGGCACAACTCCAGCTGTTCCCTGGGGTCCTGTCCCTGCTCACAGAGCAGACATTGGAGCTGCCCCTCAAGAGGAAGCTTCAGATCAGGATGAGCTCTGCCCTCAGTCTCCTCTTCTCCAGCTCAACAGACCAAGTGACCTCAGCTGAATGAAGACTCTCCCACCCCCTCCAGCTGGGGTCATTGAAGATGTGGCCCCAGTGACACCCAGGAGCATCTGGAATGGACACCTGGGATCTCACCGATCCCTCACTTCAGGCCACTCCAGCTCCTCAGGTCACTCACCCACAGCCTGAGAGAGGCAGGAAGGATATTCAGCATAATTAATTCTAGTATGCCCATGCTCCCACTGGAGAATCCTGTTTCTCCTTCCCAGCAGGGCTGCCTGCCCTCACTGGGCAGTTGTGTCGATGCAACTCTTCCCACTTGCTGAAAATTCCTCACATCAAAAGGGTCCCTTTCTCTCCTCCATTTCCCTCGGGGTCCACCTATGACTCTGTCATAAATTGATGTACAAAGTATGAACAGGAGGATTTTTTTAGAACAACTTCAGCAATCTTTGTAGTTCATAACTAGGCATGCAGGGGTTTTATTAATTTAACAGTGTTATTCCCCTTATGAAATATTCATCCCAGAGGATTTCTGTGCACATGAAGGTTTTGAAGAAATTGATCTGCAATGCAGCTACTCCTTTAAAAGAATGATTTCTTTATTATCTCTGCCTTTCAGTGCTACTCTATATCTGAGCAGCGCCTGATTAAATGTGTGATCAATCTCAGGAAAGCAAACAGATACATTTTTAATTGGGGGTGAATTTACTGTGTGGGAGGAGGCTTTTGGCAAGCCCAGCCCGCTGGAGGCTTTGCTTTGCCAGCTCCTCCTCTGGCATCCTTGCAAGCCATTGGCTTCCCAAGCCTTTGGAGATACCTTCACCCCCCTGGCATCACCAGCTCAGCTGAGCCAGTGTCATTCCATCACCTGATGGAGATGGAGCTGCTCCTGGGCCCCGATTCAGCAGAGCCATTAAACAGGCTCTTCTCCCAGGAGCTGAGCCCTGCTGGCTTTGGTTCCATTGCCCTCTCCCCACATTCCTGTGCTGTTTTCCAAATATCCACAGGATCCACGGGTGGGTGCTGTCCTGTCCCCTCTGGGCTGGCTCGGGTGGGCAGTGACAGCTGGGTCCCATCCTGCCACCCCATGGGATGGAACATCTCTGAGCAGCGTTCCCCTAAGGCAAATTCCAGAATCCCAGAATGGTTCAGGTTGGAAAGGACCTTAAAGCCCATCCAGTCCCACCCCTTCCATGGGCAGGGACACCTTCCACTGTCCCAGGGTGCTCCAAGCCCTGTCCAACCTGGCCTTGAACACTTCCAGGAATGGGACAGTCACAGCTGCTCTGGGCAACCTGTGCCAGGGTCTTCCTCCACTCACAGGGAGGAATTTCTTCCCAAAATCCCATCTACCCCTGCCCTCTGTCAGCTTAAAGCCACTCCCCCTTGTTCTGTCACTCCACCTCTTGTCCAAAGTCCCTCTCCAGCTCTCTTGGAGCCCCTTTAGGCACAGGAAGGGGTTTTAGGGTCTCCTCAGAGCCTTCGTTTCTGCAGGCTGAACACCCCCAACTTGTGTAAATACAGACTGGAATTTAAAGGTCATGCAGAGAGGAGAAATGGGAGTTATTCTTGTACCCTTCCCAGAGAGATCCTTCCAAGTGCTGCCGCAGCAGGGCACTGGGACAAGGAGCCATCATCAGACAGGTCTGACAGGGAAAGCACCACCTCTGCTCCCAGCAGCCAAACTTTGCAGCTCCTTTTAGCCTGCACTTGATCCTTCCAAGGCATCTGGAGATAAAGCACGTGGCTGTGTTCAGAAATGATGCAAGGATGATGTGCCTTTGGCATGAACGCGGAGATGGAGCCCAGCTGACCCCGCCATTCCCCTCCTGTGCTCTGCTAACCCCCCGCTCCCAGTGGTCCAGCAGCACCTCTGGCTGCACCCACAGCACTTGGCAAGAGCCACCTGCTGTGTCCCCACCACACCCTGGTGCCCCGTGCCCTCCCACCTGGGTAGCTCCAAGCTGCACTTCCCAGCTGGAATGCTCCAGGAAAGCACTTGGAGGCAGGTGAGGGATGTCACCCCTGTGTCCTCGTCCCTCTGAAAGGTGTAGGGAAATGTCCCCGTCCATGGTGCCCTGCTGGCCCCCACACCCCCTCCTTGCAGGGGACGCTGGTGCGATGTCCCCAAGCCCCGGAGGAGCCCAGGGCAGGGCAGTGCCGGTGTCCCTGCAGGGCTGGGGGTGGCAGAGGCTGAGGCCATGCCCAGCCCGGCCACTGCTCAGTCTCGCAGTGTCCCCTGGTGTCTGCAGACGCCGAGCAGCCGGAGCTGCAGTGCTCCCCAGGGGTTTGCCCAGAGCATCCAGGAATGACATCCAGGTGAGCTGGAGCTGCAGCACAGCCCCTCTGCCACCCTCGGAGCCACTCCCAGTGACACCGCCCTCCCAAAAAGGGCACTGAGCCACCATCTGCTGTACAAGCCCTCCCAGAACGGATCTAAAAACAATTCCAAATGATCCCACACAGAAAAGCTGGAGGAATTTGCCTTTCAGCTTGGATTCCAGTGCACTTGAGGTGTTGTGAACACACTGGGCCTGTTTGCCTCCCCACAGTCACCCTGAAAGTCTGAATTCACCCAGATGTGAAGGGTTCACAATTCAGGCCCTATAACCCCAGAAAGAAAATATAAATGTCTCTTCCCTGGTTTTACACTGGGCATAAAATCTCCAGGGAGGTGAGAAACAGGGAAATGCTGAGGAATTGGTGCTGGAGCAAAGTGCAGCTGAATTAAAACTAATAATATGTGATTAGACACAGAGAAATTGAGGTTCCATTAATTCCTCTTTCTTTTTCTAGAGGGCCAGTAGTCTCCTGGAGCAATCCAAGCTATCTGTCAGGGACTGGGAAGCTGAAAAAACAAATAAATTATTAACGAGGTAGGAAAAATCCTAGAGTCTTCAAAGGAGCTGCTTAAATAGAGGGGAGCTCTACCTGGCCAAAGGATTTAATAAACAGATGCCAGCCTTGAAATCCACAATATTTATAACTCCTCTGACTACAAAAGAATGTGGGGACTTCTGTTACCCACCAGTGTCATTTTTGGGGTATTTTGGAAGCTGCAGAGGAGCAGGAACATCCCGGACTCCCAGTTTAAGGAATACATCCTGTGCTGCTCTCCAAATGCGTAAATACAGCTGATTTTGGTGTTTAAATCAGTCCCTGAATATTCAACACTAAATATTGAACCTCTCTAAGGCCAGACCCTTCAGGTTTTCTGGAAGATTTGCTGATCCTTCTCTCCGCACAGGATCAACTCGGGATAAATACGGGTGAGATTCTACAGAGTTTTGGCAGAATAATTCTAATAAAAATCCCAAGGAATTGTGCTGTTATCCAGCACAACTCCCTGACCTCAGCACTTCCCACGAGGCACTGTTGTGTTTAGCAAACATGCCGTAGGATTTTGCTGGAAAATAAAACTGACTGGACGGAAATGGGAGTCAGTGAGCTAAAAGGATGCTCATGGAAAAAGTCAGCATCCAAGGCTGAGGGGATTATTTCAGGTAAAAATCCAGCTGAAACAACATCGGTGTTAAATGCAGTTTATCCCAAATGACAGGCATTAACCTGCTGAAATTGCATCACAGAATATGAATGATGTGGAATGGACCCACAAGGATCATCCAGTCCAATCCCTGGCCCTGCACAGGACATCCCAAATTCCCACTCTGTGCCTGAGAGCATTGTCTAAATGCATTCCAATATTTATCTGATTACCAAAACCAGTTTGTTCCTTTTTAGCTTCAAAATTTTCAGTCACCTGAGTAAATCGACCATTTAATTTTATTCTTACTTCTGCCTGTTTAGGGACAGAGGTAATTTACTGTGTTTGGATAAGCCCTGATGTGGACTTCTCTGTTTGGCATTCCCTTTGTAACACAAATAATGACACCCAAATTTGTCTTGTTGGCTGGACACGAACACAAAGCCACACCACAAAGGTGTGCATCTTAATCATTCTCTCTAATTTCCTGTGCTTTATCTGAATTCCCTTATTGTCTTCTCCTTGAAAAGAAAGCAATGACTGGGGGGAAGCACCGGCATTTAGCACTGATAACGTCAAAAAAAAAAAAAAAAAAAAAAAAAAAAAAAAAAAAAAAAAAGCAAAGCAGGCACTCCTGGAGAGAGAAAAAAACGTCTGGGGGAAAAGACACAGAGGAGAGGCTGGAAATCCACCCAGGAGCTCCCACCTCCTCCCAAACCTGGAGAGCTTTCCAGCGCATCCAGAGAATTTATTCCCCTTCTGCAGAGGCACTGCAGCAGTTGCAGCTTCTTCCAGGAGGTGGCAGGAAGATTTTTGCAGAGAAGGAGGAGAGGGAAAGTCGGAGAGAAAGATTGAAAGGAGGAAAGGATACACCTGGCAGGCAGCGATCTGAAACCCTTCCTACTCCTCCCGAGCTGAGGGGATGCTCAGGTTGGCAGGGGCACCTTCCACGGTCCCAACTTGCTCCAAGCCCCAGTGTCCAACCTGGCCCAGGACACTTCCAGGGACGCAGGGGCAGCCACAGCTTCTCTGGGCAACCATCACCTCCCTCACAGGGAGGAATTTCCTTCCCAATATCCCATTTATCCCTGCCCTCTGGCAGTGGGAAGCCATTCCCCTTGTCCTGGCACTCCATCCCTTGGGAATATTCTCTCTCCCTTTTTCTTGTTGGCTCCTTCAGGCACTGGAAGGCCACAGTGAGGTCACCTGGAGCTTCTCTTCTCCAGGTGAACAATCCCAGCTGTGCCAGCCTTTCCTCCCAGCAGAACTGCTCCATCCCTCTGCTCACCCTGGTGCCTCCTCTGGACTCTCTCCAGCAGCTCCATGGAAGTGTAGAATTTAAGTGAAAAGTATCCTGACCTGAGGTTCCTGTCTGATTCCCAGGATGGGAATTACTGGAGGATTTTCAAGCAGATTTGGGTGCCCAAAATTTCCTTTGCTCTTCCTGGCTCTGTAAAGGGGACTGCACACCTTGTATCCCTGCGATATCCAAAGGCAGGCAGGTGCATGGGAATCCTGTCCTGCAAGGGCATGGCTTCGTGGTTTGAATTAAGAGGGACAAAAGCCTGCTGCTAATGTTGTTGTTGCTACTCCTGTAGTAGCATCAGGAGTTGCAAAAGCATGATTCAAGGTCTCATTCCCTTTGTCAGAACTTCCAAGCACAGAGCGCTGCTGGAGCACTGGGATTTGCAGGGTGTCCTCGGAGCTCACCCTCTCCACATACCCTGGCATTACAGCCCCAGGGAGACTTTCCCTGGGAAAAGAGCCCTCTGCTCAGAAATTGATTTTTGGCAGACTTTAGTGGGACATTATTGAAACCATTTGTAAAATTGCTGTACTCTATTCCTCTCGTATCAGGCAGCAATTGGAGCAGCAGTGTGGAAATGAAACATTTCAATCTCCGTTAATATGGATTGTTTCAGTCTTATTAAAACACTTCAAGAAGGTCAAAGCAAAATACTGTCAGGATATTTTTCTTGCTGAAGAGAAATAGGGACTTGCCTTTGAAATCCTGCTTTGGGTGACCTCGGGTTGGAAATCTCTACTTGCAGGGATAGAATAATTCCAAGTTTGGAGACATTTCAACCACACTTCCTACCCATGGACAAGGGATGTAAACTGGCTCTGGAAATCCACCAGGAGGGGCAGCTCCTGGACTTTGGCACAGCTGGGATTGCAGTCCACAGCCACAACTTCCAGATGGGATGTGGCTGGCTGGGGAGGCACCGGGGAGGTCGATCGTACCTTTCTCAAAGCTGGAAGCTTTTGGAGGATGGAGAGAAACCAAACAACTGACTTTGGTCCACACAAAGAGAAGTGGGATCATTCCCCCAGCCAGAGCTACCTTGTAGATGCTCCAAAAAGCCTCCCCCTTAAAAAAGAGAATAATGGAATTATAAAATCATTTTGGTTGGAAAAGCCCTCCAAAACCACCAGGTCCAACCTGTGACCAATCCCCACCTTGTCAGCAGCCCAGAGCTCTGAGTGCAACATCCAGGGATGGGGACTCCAAACCTCCCTGGGCAGCTCCTGCCAGTGCCTGGCCACCCTTTCCAGGAAGGAATTCTTCCTATTGTCCAACCCAAACCATCCTGGAGGGCACAGTGAGTGGTTCCAGCCTGGAGTTATTTGAACTAGAATTCCCTGGATAGGCATCTCAGTAAGCCAACAGGATCCTGGTTTTATCTTTCCACCAACTGGGGGTTCTCCAAGCCCCTTGAAGCTCCTTTAGGTGGGTTTTTCCCAGGTCTGGTGAGCACTGCACAGATTATTTGGAGTGAGGGTAGATTTTTGGTGTGGTTGGCTGAGACATCCAAATTTAGGATGAAAGCCCAGGGCTAATCACTGGCCTCTCATTTTTTTTTTTTAATATACTTGTAATAAACTCATCACTTTTACTGAAAATTCAAGAGTTTTTCCTCACTTTATCTCTCTTCCTTTGCTAATCCCCTTGTTGGCTTCCACTCTCAAGAGAGAAAACATCTCTTTTAATTATTTAGCCTATTATTGGCATTAGTTGGCTCTGTTTTCTTTTGCAGAAGCCACCAGAAGCTCCTTCAAAAGAGCAGCATAATTCTGTAGTCAGGCTTTGCATTTCCTGATCATTAACAAACAGAGTTTTATGAAATTCTGGCTTTTTTTTTTTTGTCTCTTTATCACTGAGTAGACAGTGAGAAATACAAAAAAACCCTTCTGCTCTCATCTCCTTTGAAAGCATTTAATACTTTCTCCTCACAGTTTCTCTGTGGTCCACGCCAAGAAAATATTCCTGCAAGGTCAGGTCTGCCGGGGAGGCCAAATGAAATGTTGGACCTCGGTGGAATTACAGGATCATCTGGACAGGCAATATTGGCCTTGGGAAAGAGCTTTGCTCCATGAATTCACAGCTCTGGCTGCAGCCAGCGTGGCTTTAAAGGAATAAAACAACAGCTTTGAAGGGCCTTATCTACAACTAACACAGTGGTTTAAGCCTCAGAGACCCTGGGCTACTACATCTGGTGTCTTTTCTTCCTCCTCTCCACTTTGGGCTGGACTCAGCCTTGTTGGATTGGCTTCCCTTCCCCGGGAAATGGGGAAAATGGCAAGTTTTGCCTCTGAGGTGGCAGCAAACCTTCCTGCCTGAGGAAAAGCAGGATATCCCTCTGCAGGATCTCACAGGGACCACGGGCAGGACTGGCAGCCACAGATCTGTGTCCTCTCTCCT
This sequence comes from Vidua macroura, assembly GCF_024509145.1. Classification (NCBI taxonomy): domain Eukaryota; kingdom Metazoa; phylum Chordata; class Aves; order Passeriformes; family Viduidae; genus Vidua; species Vidua macroura. The sequence goes on along the minus strand of NC_071580.1, from coordinate 20,819,764 downwards.
GGCCTTGTGCACTTCTCTGTCACCACAGAGCTCACATCTATCACCCAAACTTGGATCGAAAAATCCATCTTTTCCCTTGGAATCTTGCTTTAGTCCCTCAGGCTAAAAGCACTCTGAGCTCTGAGGTAAATAAGGAAAAAGCTGACGTGGAAACTGAGTCATGAAAAGCTTGTGTGGGTCTGATTCCCACACCTTGCTCTGATTGCTGAGGAGGGAACAGCTGCAATGGGTTCCATAGGGACTGAGTGAAGAAACAAAGGAAAACTCTAAATCTGCTCAGAACTCCTGAGCTTCCCAGTGCTAAGGATCCATTCAGTGTGGGAGTGATGAGGCAGCTCTGCATTTCAGGCCCTCCTTCAGGGCTTTTTTTTCCATCAGAAAAGCAGTTTTGAAAGGAATATCCTGGTTTATTAATTCTGGGAAGAGCTGTGCAGGGGTGAGCTAAGCCTGGAAGCCCTGACTGGCCAGCATTCCATGGAATATCTGCTCAGGGCCTGGTTGTGAGGGAATGAATCAGGGAGCCAGGCTCTGGCCATGGTCCTTTTCCACACATGATAATTCCATTAAATTAACATTGGCTGCACGTTCTCATGGCAACTCTGAACCCAAACAATAACAACACAGAGGATGTGGGAATGGAGGGGGGGAAAACTCTCCTGGAAATTCCTCTTTTGTGGAGAATGGGCGTTGGGAAGTGAAAGGAGAGCAGCAGGAGGGCTCAGCTCCCGCCTCCCACGGGGCAGGATTATGGCTCTGCTCAGTCCCTGACAGCAGCGGGTGCACTTGGTGAGGCTGGGGACTTTTCCAGCCTTGAGGATTCTGTGATTCCTTAAGGATTCTGCGATCCACAGGCTGCTGGCACAGCACTGACTCCCTCTGCCCCCTTTTGGTTGTGCTCTGTCTTTTCCCGTCTCCCCTGGTTCTCCCTTTGGAGCAAAGCCTTGTGCTTCCCGTTTTCCTTAAGCATCTCCCCCTTGACCTACATCCCCTAATTTTATCCTGAACCTATTATTTATAAGGTATATAAATAATATTTATATTATTTATTTTATATTTATAATATTTATTTATTATAAATATATATTTATAAGGAATATCCCTGTTAGCCTGGGAGGAGCCTCTTTGCTGAGGTGCTCCTGGCAAGGGTTCTGTGTGAGGTGGGGGGTCCCTGGGCTGGGGGTTTGGGAGGATCCCTGGATTGGGGGTTTGAGGGGTGATGGTGTGGATGGTTTGGGAGGTCCCTGCTCTGAGGCTTTGAGGGGTTGCCTAGTCTGGAGCCTTGGGGGTTTCCCTGGTTTGGGGGTTTAGGGGGAGGTGCTGTGAAGGGTCCCTGGGCTGGGGGTTTGGGGTGAGATCATCTTGGGGTCCCTGGTGTGGAGGTTTAGGGGGGTCCCTGAATTGGGGTTTAGGGAGAGGTGGTGTGGGGGTCCTTGTTATGTGAGTTTGGGGGGGTTCCCTGGTCTGGGGGCTTGGGGGGTTCCCTGGACTGGGGGTTTATGGGGAGGTGGTGTTGTAGTCCCTGGTCTGGAGGTTTAGAGGGAGTCCCTGAATTTGGGTTCAAGGGGACACGGTGTGGGGAGTCCCTGCTCTGGAGGGTTGTGGGGAGGTGATGTGGAAGGTCCCTGGTCTGGGACTTTGTGCTGGGGCCCTGGGGGTTTGTGAGGATGCTCCATGTGTTGTTCTGGGGGATCTTCAAATGCTCACTGAGGTGAGTGAAGCAGGACCCACCTCTGCATGTCCCTCTCTAGCTCCAGGGGTAAAACCAGCCCCAGACTGGTGCTGCTGGTGGGCAGTGGCCTTGCTGAGGGCTGGGGCTCAGAGTTCAGGGTCACTTGTCTTGTTTTGTGTCCAATGAAGCTTTGAGTTGTACTTTTATAGGGAAACTTTGATGTTGTGCTTTGGTGCCCCACTTGTGTGAGTGATGCTGGGTCTGCCTGTTCCCGGTCGTGTCAAACACTTGCATATCTCTTTCTGCAGTAGCTGGAGAATTGTCCTGGCCCCTGGGGACCAGAGGGGACCATGCAGGCACAGCTGTTCCTCAGTCTCCTCTTTCAGGTGCCTGCAAACCCCTCCATGGGCTGTTTGTGCCACTGGTGCCACAGGCAGCCCCTGCAGTCCCCAAAATTGCTGTTCCTCCTCAGAACGAGCAGTTCCCCCACAGGGAGATGGGAAAGGTCTTCCTAGTGGTGTCTCTGAGGATCTGGGATTGGGGTGGGGGGGTCATTCCTTGTAAAACACTCAGTGGAGATGGGGAAAACAAAGCCACCTCTGTGAAGCAGCTCAGCTTTATCTGGGGAGAGTTTTCCCTCTGATTAATTGTGGGGGTGTGTATATGCTGGGAAAGGCACTAATGTTTACTGGAATTGGGCTATAAATGGTTGCTAACTTCTCATTCCCTGCATGATAAATATCATAATTGATGCTACAATATGTTAACATTCCAAGCATGAGCTCCTCTTTTCCTATGGATTTATTTTCATGCACAAGTAGTGTGGAGGGTTTGAAGACACCTTCCTTCAAAGATTAGGAGATCTTTACATCTTTCCACTGTATTAGGAAGAGGATAAGACATCCTTTTTTAAAAGAAGAGATGAATATCACCCGGCTTTGGTATGAAGAAATAACTTACTGAAATTGTTAAATGCATTTCTTGTCAAATTTACAAAGCTGGGCTGAACAACTTGTAATTTTATTAAATCCTGGGGAAGTGGTCAACAAACCTGGGAACTTCCACTTATGCTGGCAAACGTGTGTTAAATGGTGAAACCTGTCCTAATACGGCAGAACACGGAGGAGAATCCTTCCTTTTAAACTATAACTTCTTAAAAAATGTTTTTAGCCATGTGTGAGCTTAGAGAACAAGATCAGTGCAGGAAGGAGGGATTGCAGCGCTGTTAAAACTCCCTGTGTCAAACAACTAATTTTAGACCTGGGCTTTAAATGTGCCTTTGCAGTATATTTTTATGCTTCAACTCTATGCTTCAGACCTTCAAATTTTATTTGGGTGATGGATTTCTGTCAAAATTGGTCGACATTTAGCATTAAAGTCAGGTTGAAATATGAATCCAGTGCTTTAGGACTCCTTTTATTTTGTGTGTGGAGCCTGGGGTTCTCATCCCCCTTATAAACTGTTGCAGGAGCTTTCAGGTTCATATTTTTGAAAGAGTGATTTGGTTGAAGTTTCATTCCCTCTCAAAGTAGAGATTTATTGATGAAGTGAACCTGGGGGGGATTTTACAGATGGTGAATTTCCCTGTTAATTAGCAAATCACCTTTGGTACCACACCCATTGCTTTTTGCCACTTTTTTTTTTGGCATCATGGGGGTTACATTTCCTTATGTCATCAAAGAGTCCAAGGGACAGTTCACAGCTTTTTCTCTCCTGTTTCAGTTTTCCTGGTGTTCTGTTTTTGGCATGCGGAGATCACAGGTTTATGGCTGTGTGTGTCTGCTCTGCAAGCTCTCAATAGGGTGGGGATGGTGTTTGGTGGGGTTTTTCAGGGCAGAACTGTTTTTTTATGTCCAGACTCAATTTCCTTCAGAGAAGACAGCTGATTTTAGGAGTAAAATGGGATTAGGCCAGGTTTTGTAAAGAAAATAACTGTATTCTTGGCACCGTGCCTTCCCAGGATGTGAACATCCAGAGTCCTTTGAGATTAAGTTCTGTCTTTTTATAGAGGAGGAGATGCTTGATGTTACCTCGGGCTTTGGGAGAGCTGCCAGGTACCCAATCTGTGCTCCAGTATTAATTGCACATCTCAGATTCCAATCACCCCGTTTGCACAAACCTTCGTGTTATTCTGATGTTCCCTGCTGGGGAAAAAAAAAAAACAAACCCTTGCACACTGCTGCTGGAGCTGCTGCATTTGCACGTGGAGGCTTTCATTGGATCACAGAATCAGGGAATGGTTTGGGTTGGAAGAGACATTAAAGCTCATCTCATTCCATGGAAGGGACACCTTCCACTATTCCCAGGTGGCTCCAAGCCCCATCCAGCCTGGCCTTGGACACTTCCAGGGATCCAGGGGCGGCCACAGCTGCTCTGGGAAAGCTCTTTGGGGGTTATTTTTGGGTGGCATCACAATAAAACCAATATCCAGACACGTGACCTCTACCTCCATTGTCCTCTTCCAAGATTTTTCTCACCTCTTTCTAAAGCAGACATTGGCTGGACTTCCCGTCAGCCCGGAGGGTCCTGCCGGGCAGGGGAGCGCTTGACACCGTTTTGCATCCGAAGGCGGCACATGCCGCGGGAGCAGCAGGATCCTGCCTCCCTGGAAACCCGGACTGGCGCCTCTTTGGCAGGGCTGAGACCTCGCTAGCCCGGCCGGTCCCAGCTGCGAGCCGGCTGCGGGCAGGGAGCGTGAGCGGAGCTGCGGGCTGCAGGTGGCAGCAGCAGCCTTGCTGTGCCTGCGGCAGCGCGGGTGGATGCTGTGGATGCTGTGGATGCTGTGGATGCTGTGGATGCTGCGGCAGCTCAGCGCGGCTCCCGGCTGAACCAGCTCGCTGGTAAAACACACAGCTGGGAGCGGCGAGTGCACATCGTCGCCTCGCAGCCGCGATGTGGGCACACTCCGCACTTCCCCCTCCCTTCCCTCCTCCTTAAGTGGAATCCGGATCCTTGGAGAGAGAGGGGAGGGGAAGAAAAGCCTTTCTGCAGTGCCAGACAGACCCTGGTAATCACATTTGTGTGCAGTGATTGGTTGGGTTGGGTTCTCCGAGCCCTGAATTGAGCAGATTCCATCTTTTTGTGCTTTTTGGGGGTGTATTTCTCCTGTTCTTTCTGTGCTTCGCTGTGATAGCAGGAGCTGTTCTTCCACGATAGCGGGAAGCAAAGGCAGCTGTCGTTCCTGGGCGTTATTATTATTCCAGGCAGGGATACAGCCCTCGGAGCTGCAGGGCTTTGAGTGCTCAGTCCGTGAACTTTGTGGCTGACAGAGGCATCTCTCCCCACATCTCCTGGCTCTGGCTGCTCGTCCTGTCCGTGCCCTGGGTGGGATGACCCCAGTATTTACCTGCGAGTGTCACTTTGATCATTTCTGTGCACTCCTCGTGTGCTGCTCTCTGCAGCCCTGGAACTGCTCAGTGCTGTCCCTGCCAGAGCCACCTCCAGTCTGCCCTGTGCTGGGCTGATCCCAGCGTGGGCAGCAGGAAAGGGATTGGGATTCTGCCCCTCTGCCCTGCTCAGGTGAGACCCCACCTGCAGAGCTGCCCCAGCCCTGGGCCCAGCACAGGAAGGAGCTGGAGCTGCTGGAGAGAGTCCAGAGGAGGCACCAGGGTGAGCAGAGGGATGGAGCAGTTCTGCTGGGAGGAAAGGCTGGCACAGCTGGGATTGTTCACCTGGAGGAGAGAAGCTCTGGGGTGACCAAATTGTGGCCTTGGGAATATTGGGAAGGAATTGTTCCCTGTGAGGGTGGTGAGGCCCTGGCACAGGGTGCCCAGAGCAGCTGGGGCTGCCTCTGAATCCCTGGAAGTGTTCCAGGCCAGGTTGGACAGAGCTTGGAGCAACCTGGGACAGTGGAAGGTGTCCCTGCCCATGGCAGGGGTTGGAATTGGACGATCTCTAAGGTCCCTTCCAATCCAGGCCATTCCATGATTTGCGGGAGAGCTGCACTGCAGTGTGCAGATGGATTTTGGAAGGTGGTTGGAGCTAAATGCTGCAGGAATTCTCTGGAAGTAGCAGCTCTGTTGTTTGTTTCTGTCCTGTTGTTTGTTTCTGTCCTGACCTGAGGCAGCTTCCTTAGAGTGATGTGTTGCTTGAATTTTTGGGCTTGTCTCAGGATGGGATGAGCTCCAGCTGGTGACATCCAGTGAAGGGAGTGATGTCATCTGCCTCATCCCAGTGGCAGAAGGTTGCCACCACCAAATGAGGAGGAAAAATGGACTGGGAGAGCTGCTGCCTCCTGCAAGAGGCCCTGTGAGACCCTGCTGAAATGCCCAGACTGGTACAGGGTAGTGAGAGACCAGCTGGGAGGACACTGGGATTACACCTCTGGGGATCTCTGTCACCTTAGAAAATCCTAAAATCATTTAGATTGGAAAAGACCCTCAAGATCATTGACCCAGCACTGCAAGGCCACCAGTAGGCCATGTCCCTGAGTGCCACACCCAAATGTCTGTGAAATCCCTCCAGGGATGGTGACTCCAGCACTGCCCTGGACAGCAGTGCCAGGGCTGGACAGCCCTTCAGTGAAGAGATTGTCCCTAATATCCAAACCAAACCTTCCCTGGTGCCATTGAGGCTGTCTCCTCTTGCCCTGTCCTTTGTTCCCATGTTGTCAGATGAAGTGGTGCAAAGCTGAAGTGCTCAGGTCAGTGGTAGGGTTTAATTACATTAATTACTGCTAATTGTCTCCCAGATTGGATGTACCCAAGGCATGGCTCTGCTGCTGGCTCGAGTGCCACCAGAGACAGAAGTGTCCCTTCAGCACAGGCTGTTTGGGATGCCAGCAGTGGTGGTGGTAGGAGTTCACAGCAGGGTTACACAGCAGGGAAATGTGCAAAGCAGGTGCTCAGGAACCAGGGATTCATGGACTGCCTTGCCAAGATCCCACTGGGAATGAAGGGCAGTGCTGCCCCAGAAATGCTGCTGTGCCACAGGGTCAGTGGAGCACTGAACAGTGGCAGGGAGAATCCTGTGAATCCCTCATTCCTGCTTTTCCCTCCCCTTGCTCTGCTCCACCAGCCCAGGGAGGGGTCCCTGCAAGGCCACAGCACCTGCAGTTGAGGTGTTGAAGGAAACTTGCAATCATGGAATGGTTTGGTTGGAAGGCATGTTAAAACCATCCCATTCCACCCCCTGCCGTGGGCAGGGACACCTTCCAGTATCCCAGGTTGCTCCAAGCCCTGTCCAGCCTGGCCTTGGACACTTCCAGGGATCCAGGGACAGCCAAAGCTGCTCTGGGCACCCTGTGCCAGGACCTCATCACCCTCTGAGTAAAGAATTCCTTCCTACTTTCTAATCCAAACGTGTTTCCTCCCAGTCCAGAGCTGGGCCCTCCTTTTCCCACAAGAACTGCGCTCGCAGGCATTTTAATGCATTTGATTTGTTTTTGCACAGAATGAAGATTTGCTAACACTGATGCTAATCGTGACTCTGGAGTGATTTGACCAGATTGTTTTAGAACAAAAACCCCCAGGGAGAAAAAGACAAGTACTTTCTGCTGACATTTCTGCAAACTCTTTTTGCTTCTTTTCTGTTGAGCTGACTTTTCATTTCAGACCTTTCCTTAACTTGATTTTTGAGACGTTCAGAAGTGCTCCAAAAAGAGTTTTTCAATTTTGTGGAAGCAGATTTTGTAGTCAAGGCAGAATAGCTTTGCCGTTGCTCTCTTCTTCTCATTCCCAACTTTCACAATGTGCAAATCAATCAAAGAAAAAAAATGTATTGTTTGGCTGCTGGACTCCTCATCCAGCAGCTCCTGGGTAGGGCAGAGTGATTGGCTTTGTGACCTCTTGGCTCAAAATGCCTGGGTGACAGCACTCCTTTTTTAGATATTTTTTTTTTTCCCCTCCTGCTGAGGGGAATGACAAGATCCTGAACCTGTCCCTGGTTTGGTTGTGACTGAGTTTGGAAATCTGTGGCTGTGTCTGTGCACTGGGAGCTGTTTGACATCCCTGATTCCAGCAGGAGAGGGCTGGTGGTCAGAGTGCAGCTGGAACTGCCAGAGCAGAGCCATTGATCCCGCTGGCTCCAGGCTGGAGGGGTCTGGGATGCACTGGGGGTGCTGGCCTGTGTCTGAGCAGTCTGATAGCACAACTCCTTAATTACTGTTTATTATCCTGAGATGTTGCTCCTGCCACCCTTTGCAGCAGCACCAAATGCTCCTGATGGAAAATGTAGAATCAGGGAATGGTTTGGGCTGGAAGGGACTTTAAAACTTCATCCAACCCCACCCCTGCCATGGGCAGGGACACCTTCCACTATCCCAGGCTGCTCCAAGCTCTGTCCAGCCTGGCCTTGGACAATTCCAGGGATTTAGCCACAGCTTCTCTGGGCAACCTGTGACAGAGCATCACCACCCTCACAGCCAGGAATTTCTTCCCAATATCTAAGCTGAATTTCCCCTCTTTCAGTTTGAACCCCCTTCTCCTGGCACTCCAGTTCCTGCTGAAAAATCCCTGTCCAGCTTCCCTGTAGCTCCTGCAGACACTGGGAGTGGCTCCGAGATCTCCACACAACCTTCTCTTCTCCAGGATGAGCAGCCCCAGCTCTCCCAGCCTGTCCCCAGTTCCCTATGGCAGCCATAAACACAGACTTCCAGAGGGCTCTGGTTTCCCAAGGTGTGAAATCTCCTTTGCTGTGTATTATTTTAGTTTGTATTTGTCTTTTGTTCCTGCATTGGAGAGTGTTGAGTTCAACCCCGAGTGTCGGCCCTGGGACTTTTCCAGCAAAACCTTTTTGCTGTGTGAGTCTTTCAGCAGCTCCTAAGGATGGTCCATTTCTGGAATTCTTAATCTGTGTGAGGCTGTAGCACAGCTGCTGCTCCCAGTGTGACGGGCTTGATCCCAGGACTCCAGGAATGGCTGGAGCTGTGCCAGGGGGGTTTAGGTTGGATATCAGGGAAGGTTCTTCCCCCAGAGGGTGCTGGGCACTGCCCAGGCTCCCCAGGGAATGGGCACAGCCCCGGGGCTGCCAGAGCTCCAGGAGCGTTTGGACAACGCTCTCAGGGGTGCACAGGGTGGGATTGTTGGGGGTCTGTGCAGGGCCAGGAGTGACACTGCACGATCCCTGTGTGTCCTTCCCACTGAGGATATTCCATGATTCTTTGCTGTCGCTGTTGTCAAGCTCAGCTGATTGGCAGCTCCACGGAGCAGAATGGCCATCAGGTAACTCTCCAAAACTGATAAATACATAAATAATGGATGTGCTCATCCCACTCTGACAAATTATTCAAACCCATATTACAGCCCCAAAACAGATAAGAAATAATTGAGTGAGACACGGGACTCCTTTTTCTCCTTTAATCCTCTGCAAAAAGGACCCATTCAAAGATTTCTCTTGGTCTTTTTAGTTTGCAGTTGTAATTTTTGGATTTTTCTTTAATCATGATTCCTTTGTGTTCTGCAGAATGAGGATCACAGGATGGAAACCTGCTAAGTCCGGAGCCTCTGTAGCAGGATGTGCAGGCAGAGTCTTGCAGAAGGAATGCCAAAGGGTGTGCGAGCAAATAGACAAATTGCTGGTGGCAGAATTTCTTGGAAATAAACCTGGCGAATTAGGACTGTTAAAGCAACTGCTGAAATGGCTGCTGCCAGTGAATTGTTAAAACAGGGGAGTGCAGAGCTCCTCAGGTAATTTACATAGCACCAAAGCAAAAATAATGGGGAAATAATGAGCAGTTATTGGTCCTGGCTCTCCCCACTCATTATCTGAAGTTAAGACACTTATCAGTATGGAATTAAGCTGGTGAGATGTGCATGTGACACAATTACAGTGGGCAGTCAGAACCAGGGGGGATTTGAGGAATTAGATGATGGCAAACAGGCAGAAATAATCATTGTTGCAGGAATCCAGGTGAGGAGGAACAGTCAGGGCTCCTGGAGTGGTGTTTAGGTCACTGGGAAGGGCGAGTGGGGTGGTTTGGGGAGGGGAATGATGAGATCTGCTTCACATGCACAACCAGTTATGCCATGAGTGGTGTCGGATGTTTGGGTGTGCCTGGGTTTGAACAGTTCAGTGCCACTGATGTTGGGCATCCTGTTGGCTCCATAAGCCCTTCCCAAGCTGCTCCAAGGGGAAGGGAGATTCCCCCTCCCCAAGTGTGCCAAGTACCTTTAACACAGACTGTGGGATCCCAGGACCACTGAGGTTGGAAAACTCTTCCAAGACCAAGTCCAACTGTGCCCCATGCCCACCTTGTCACCAGCCCAGAGCACTGAGTGCCACATCCAGGCCTTCCTTGGACACCTCCAGGCATGGGGACTCCACCAGCCCCTTTCAATGCCTGACAGCCCCTTCCATGAGGAAAATGCTGCACTGGAGGACATCTCTTTATGCAGAAGCCATGGGGAGACCTTGCCTCGGGGTGAAATTCTGGAGACTGCTCTTCATCACTCCCATCCCTGTGTTTGACCCCAGAGGAAAAGAACAGGCACTGGAATAAGCTGGAGCCTTCTGTGTCCCTGAAGCCAAGGTGTGAGGGCTCTTCAGGCAGTTGAGGCGTCTGCTGGGCCCTGGCTTCCTCCAGGAATGGCTGATCCGACCTCTGAAGGCAGCTCCCTGGTGCTGACTGGGAGGCAGGAGGGCTGAGCCAGAGCAGCTCCCAGCCCTGCAGTGAGCTCTGACAGATGCTAGCAGAGCAGCTCCCCATAAATAAATATGTAATCGGGCTGCGTGCTGCACTTGCACAACCCGAGGAGCAAATTCTGACACCCCTGGCCTTTTATCTCTCGCATCCCTCGGCAGCTGTGAAGGAGCCTCTGACCTGGGCTGCTCATTTTGTTTCAGCAGGAGTCGGTGCCTGTGCAGCTTTGTTGCTGTGTGCTGCGGAGGAGGAGGAGAGCAGCGGGCGTTTTGTTGAAGTTCTTAATTGCAGGCACAGCAGGATTATGGAAATGTCAAGAGGGAAGTGACAGGGAAGACCTGACAAACACGTGGGGGTTGGTTGATTCACTGCTCTCTTTTCCACTGGGGTGGTGGGTGGATTCTGAGGCAGAGGCTGGACTGGGGCTGCTGTATTTAGGCCTTGCTCAAGTCCAGGCCCAGGATTAGCAAAACCCAACACAAGTGGCCTGTGCCAGAGGAGCTGGGAGGAATGACAGCGGAGAAGAGCAGGATTTGGTCCCCTCCGTATGAACCTGCACCAGGGAGCCCATGGGAGATGCAGGTGTAGCAGCTGCCTGTTCCAAATTCCAGGTGTAATTTGGGGTGGGTGTTGTGGCAGGAGACCCCCAGGGGGAGGCTGACTCCAAACAGCATTTCAGGAGTTAACAAAGAATCTCTGCCTCGTTGTGATTTAGCAGATATTGCTATTCCATTTCCTTCAGCCTGACACAAGGGTTCGTTCCTCATCTTAGGAAAACTGAGATGCTGTCTTTGGGGTGCAATTCCTTGGGAAAGAAGCCTCTGCACCTTTAGATTTCCCTCTGAAGAGGGAGAGATGGATCCTGCGGCTGCCATGGCCACCCAGGTGCTGGAGCCAAAGAAGCAGCACACACTGGATTCAACCTTGGAGCCACTGCAGGGATGGATTTTCCACAGTCCCCCAGGGCACTGCTGGAAGGAGGGGGCTGCTCCTGTCAAAGCTCCCCAGAGGGTTTGTTCCACAGCAGATCCCGTGGCTTCCTGAGCCATCCTCTCCAAAGATTATCCAGCTGCTCTGCTTGATGTCCCTGGTGCTTTCTCCCTGTCAGCCAGGACATGAAACCCAGGTTGGCACACAAAGAGCCTTCATCCCCTCCCAAGGTGAGGAGCTGTCTCCAGGTGGCCTCTTAGGTTGCCTGGGAAAGCTGCATGGAGAAAGGAAGAAATCATCCAGATGTATCATCCAGATGTATCCCAAAGCAGCAGCTCCATCCTGGTCAGGATGGGATGATCCTGGTGCTGGCTGAGCTATAGGACTGAGAGCTGCAGGAGAAGGCACTCCTGGTGGGAAGGACAGCACTGTCCCACTGGCCTGGACCAGGCCAGGATCTGTGAACCCCACAAACCCTCATTTCTGTGCTCACACAGCAGTGAGCCCTCCCCAGTGCATGCTGGATTGTGCAGGGAGCAGGGAATGCTGTGATTGCTGGGATGTTTGCACAGGCAGGTGGTTCCCAGGGAGCTGCCAGACGCTCCCTGTCAGTGGGAACAGGCTGTGTCAGGCCTGGCAGGGGGCTGGGAGAGGCTGCTCAGCTGACAGACACAGCTCTTCGGTGTTTTGGGGACCGGGAAGGAGAAGGAGCAGCCAGGAATATTTATTGCCCAAAAGCTCGCAGAGAGACAGGGAGGAGAAGCCAGCGAGGTTCAAAATGGGTGGCTGGAAACAGAGGAAAACAGGGAAACGATAGAAAAGAGTAGGAGGATTGGCAGAGGAGAAAGCTGTTCTCAAAGTACAACTCAAGTGTTGGAGAGAGTCCAGAGGAGGCACCAGGATGAGCAGAGGGATGGAGCAGCTCTGCTGGGAGGAAAGGCTGGGAGAGCTGGGATTGTTCACCTGGAGAAGAGAAGCTCTGGGATGGTCTCATTGTGGCCTCGCAGTGCCTGAAGGAACCAACAAGAGACATGGAGAGAGACTCTTTCCAAGGGATGGAGTGCCAGGACAAGGGGGAATGGCTTCCCACTGCCAGCAGGCAGGATTAGATGGGATATTGGGAAGGAAATTCCTCCCTGTGAGCATGGGCAGGCCCTTGCACAGGTTGCCCAGAGAAGCTGTGGCTGCCCCTGGATCCCTGGAAGTGTCCAAGGCCAGGTTGGATGGGGCTTGGAGCAACCTGGGATAGTGGAAGGTGTCCCTGCCCATGGCAGGGGGTGGAATGGGATGGGATGAGCTTTAAAGTCCCTCCCAACCCAAACTATTCCATGACTCCATGACACACTGGGAGTGAGTGTGCTAAACGTTTGTGGAACATGGAATGGTGGAACCTGGATTGTTGCTTCTTTCTAATATTTTCCTTCACAAAGGCCAGACTGCCTCATCTCATTGTTCTATCCCTTCATTTTGATCCCCCAGAGCTCATATTCCTTGTTGAGCATCTCTGTGCTTGTAGCCCGAGTAATTTGGGTAATTTTGGGCTTGTACCAGCAGCTGGGCCAGGGCCAGGTCTGTCTGAGGTTCTGAGCTCGAGGCACTGCAGGGTGGTGGCTGCAGGTCACAACTGCAGGGTGTTGAACATGTCCCTGAAATTGGCAGAGCCCCTAAACATCGAGTGGTGAGACTCTGCCCTTGCTCGTTTTCCCAGCTCTTGGTGAAGGACGTTGCTCCTGCTCTTTGGGCCCTTTCCCTGCCTTGTTGCTTGTTAAAAAGGTGTTTTGCTTTCCCGCGGTCTTGGAGAGGTTTGTGACATTTTGAGCTAAACTTTGCTGTTTCAGCAGCCAGCAATGAAGGTGATTCCAGGCACTTGTTCCATGCGCAGCAGAACTAATGAGCCCCTGGATTTGTATCCCACTTTCCTGACCTTCACCTCCCCCTTGATAATATTATCTCTTCCCAGAGAGCCAATGTGTCCCTGTCCCCTTCCTCCATGTCCTTTCACTCTTGGCACTCACAGGTTGCCACGTGGAGCACTTTTCTCAGCTCACATCACAGCCAAGGCACTCATTTGGCTCTGTCTCTTCCCCATTCCCACCATATTTTTTCCCAGGATTTCTCAGTATTTAATTATCTCTGAGCCTTCTGTCAGTCTGGGGGAAGTTTAAGTTCCTGGAGGTAGGAATCTGCTGCTCAGATGGACCAGCAGTTGTACAGACAGCGGGAAAGGAGTTTCTGCAGAATAAATCCCTTTCCTGGGAGGTGTGGATGGTGTCCTTTGTCCCTCTCAGCTGCCTGGAAAGCCAGGTACTGCTGTGTGTTGGAGAGGAAAAGCCTGGGAATAAACAGAAACACAGCAGAGAACTGGGGGTGTCAGCAGGGCGGGAGGATGAGAGGAGAGGGCACAAAGGGTGTTTGGGATATTCTGAGCAGTGTTTGCCATTGAGAGAGTCATCCTTGGCTTCCCATCCTCGGCACTGCTTGCCTTTGGGCAGGGCCTGCCCTTCCCAAAGGATTCAGAGGATAAACTCTGTGCAGGAGCTCAGATCCACACACTGAGGGCTCAGGCCTGTGCAAGGGGGTGAATCATGGAATCCTGGAATGCTTTGGGTTGGCAGAGACTTTAAACACCACTTTGTTCCAGCTGACACCTCCTGCTTGTGCCTTTGTCCCCCTTGGATGTTCCTGCTGGGATGAGATCAGAGGTTGGAGCAGGATTTTCTCCCCTGGCTGTGCCTTTGCAATTTCCAACCCCTCACATCAATTTCTCGGCTCATCCATGTTCCACTTTTCACTTTTCCCGGAGCACTTCTGCAGCCTTGGCATTGCCCAATGACCCAAGAGGAGTGAGGAAGTCAGATCCAATTTGTGACCTTTCAGTACGTCCAGGGAGTTCATAAAAAAGAGGGAGAGTGACACAGACAGTGCTGGGACAAGGGGGATGGCGTTAAACTAAAAGAGTAGGAGTTTTATCATCTGAATCCTGTGTGAAGAGCATGGCCTGCCCAAGATTTAGGTTGGAAATTAGGGAGAAATCTTTCCCTGTAGAGGGTGGGGAATCCCTGGCACAGGCTGCCCAGAGAAGCTGGGGCTGCCCCTGAATCCCTGGAAGTGTCCAAGGCCAGGTTGGACAGGGCTTGGAGCAACCTGGGATAGTGGAAGGTGTCCCTGCCCATGGCAGGGGCTGGAATAGGATGAGCTTTAAGATTCCCTCCAACCCAAACCTGGCCAGGACTGTGACCCACTACAGGATTTGTGCATCTGTATGTGTCCCAAACCTTGGAGGAATTGCTGGGAGAGAGCCAGGGAACTGCACTGTGCTGGGAATATCCATTCCCAGGCAGCATCTGGAAAGGGCCCCAAATTTATCTCTGTCGTTGTCACTCCCCATTCACCCCCCTGAGTGACACAAGCAGCTCTGCACAGAGCTCTGCATAACTTGCCTGACTTTAGGAGTCAGCAAATGATAAATGTCTGTATCCTTGGATGAGGATAATACAATCGTACAAGTCTGGCTGGATTTCAGCTGTTCTCCAGAAAAAAAAAATAAATAAAAAGGAGGAGGGGAGTGAAATATTTACTTTTGGTGCTTTCCACAAGTGGAGGTGACAGAGTGTGGGAGAATAAAAGCCAGTCCTGGTGGGCAAAGGTTGGCGAGGAAAAGAAGGGAGGAAAATCTCCTCTCTTTGCTGGTAAAAAGGGGCTTGGCAAGAACAGAGCCATTCTTTGGATTTCTCCAAGGCACAGGATGAAGGCAGAATATTTAATGAACATAACTCTGCCATTGTCAGTGCACGGTTGTTGATGCCAGCCAGGCAAGCCGACCCCGAGCTTTGATTAAAAAAAGTCAGCCAGCCCCAAATGTTTCAATAAAAAAGCAGTTATGAAAAAAACCTTGTGCTTTGGTTAAAGAGCACCCAGCGCCAGAGTCATTTATTACAGCTGAAAGGATTAAATGTCATCAGGGAACCCAAAAAGCAAATGAATCTGTAATTAAATGTTTAGCCCAGCCAAGGCAGTGTGGCAGTGCCAGGCTGAATAATGTATAGAGGAACCAGCCCCAGCTCCGTGCTTGCTTCCTGTTTTTTCATTAACTGGATCTGTTTTAATGCAAAACAAGGGAGCTGAGTGATTTTCAGCACATTCTGGATTTGTTGGTGTTTTGATGATCCCAGGACTCAAAAAGCTTCAGCTGAGATCAGTGCCAGCTTGTGCTGGACTTATCCAAACAGGAGATCTGATACCTGCTGGAAAAGCAAACAGGAGAGCGAGTGAAAACAAACAGTGAAAATCCACCAAGGCCTGGCCTAGCAGAGCCTGGAGAGCCCTGGGCAGGGCATTCTCCTCTTTTCCAGCCTTGCCTGTGGAAATCTGCACAAATCTGAGCTGGCAACAGAGCTGAGATCTCTTTCCTAATTCATGTTATCAACTAAACACAATGCAAAGATTGAGGCTGGCTAACAAAAACCGAACCCAGGACATTGGGACATTGAAGGAGAGGAGGAAAAAAATGATCAAATTCAGCTTATAAAGCACAGCAATCAAAGTGGTGCAGAAAGGTCATTTCACTTCATCTGATTGTATGTTATGTGTCTGGCAAGCCTTTTTTTTTACCCAAATATGGAGACGGAGTGCCAACATTTTTAAGCCTAATCAAGCTTACCAATTAGTGGAGACATTCTCAATGACAATTGTCAATTAACCCCAAGGTTAGAAATCCAGGGTAACCTGAACCATCCTTAAGCTCATGTCAGAGTCCCAGTAATACCCCGTAATATTAAAATAAACCTCCAGCAGTTTTTACACATATGCAGACCCAATGTACCTCTGCATCTTCCTGAAATCTATTTTCAATTCTTTCATAGCTTCTTTTTTGCAGCTAAACATTATTAACCTTCAGAGCTGTCTGTCCTACTTATGGTAATCGAGGCAGCAGCAACTGATTCTGCTGGAGCATTGATCCCTCTGTCTCCAGGTTATTGTTCCTGCCTCTCCCCCAGCTGGGACCTCGTTCATCCTGGTATCAGACCTTGCAGGTCTGTAAGTTTTACCTGGTCTTTGATGTTGCTCCTGTTCCAGTTAGAAAGGCAAAGCTCAGCTTTTGGAATCAGGCTCCGTGAGCGCCTCGAGGCCAGAAAGGGATTTGGGTTTGCCTCCCTTGCCCTTCTTCCACCCAGCATCCCACCTTCCACAGCTAAAGAAGCAGGATACACTAAATTCTAAATATTCCTGAGATATTGGAGAGCTGAGACCTGAATCCCCACTTTCTAGAAGCTTTTTAGACATGTGTCCCCCAAGGGCAAGGAATTTTCACAGTGAATTTTCATTAGGAAGCAGAAAGGGCTGGGAGAGGCATCGCTCCTGTTCATTGTCTGCTCTTCCTTGTTCAAGGCACTGTTGTGCTAAAGGAGGGCCTTGGAAACCTGGAATTACTTTGGAAAACAGCCTCTGTGTTCCCAGGAAGGGTGAATTGATGCCTGAAAAATTATCTCCCTTCCAACACAGGCAAGAGTGCTTTAGAGAAAGGATGTTCTTCACTTCAGCACGTTCAAAGAACCATTTAGGTGTGATTTGTGGGGCAGCTCCTGCCAGAGCCCTGGCTGGCTGCCAGGGTCAGGCACAGGGAAGAATCCTCTTGGGATGGGAAGTCTGGCATCGTTTGTCTTACCACGGGCTCATCACACACTCTGTGTGTGTGTGGGGTGTGGCTGTGAGGGTGTCAGGAGGGAGGGAACTGCACTCCCAGCACGGCATCATTAAAATGTTCCACTTCATTTTCATGACCCCTGGGGGACAAGGAGAATTTTAATGGGCTTTGGGTTCTATCTCCCCAATTCTGTCCCATTTTCAAGTAAATAACACTGATGTCTCTTATCTCTCCTCTGCCATCAGGGCTGGAATGGGGGAAATCCAGCATTTTGTTGGGAGTTTTAAAGCTGCCTTGAAATCTGTCGAGGGAGATAAATTATCTTTGCTATCAGAAAATAGCTTCTCTCTGCTATCTGCTGGAGCAACCACTGCTCCACAAAAGATGCTCTTGCCCAAAGGCTTCTCAGAGGGAGACACTCCCAGGGGAAAGGTGGAAGAACCCAGGGGGTTTTTGGGCACCCTCTGCATTCCAAGGAGGTGAGGTTTCAGGGAGTGAAAAGACTTCTGGAAAAGGGCAGCACCGGATCTTGATGAGCCACGTGCATCCCGCAGCAGCACCCTGGTGAGGAGCCATGGAGAGATGAGCTGAGGTTGTAAAGGAATTCCCTGAGTCAGGAGATGGTTCTGCTCCCATTTGCCACGGCAAGAGGGTGGAACTGAGTCATTTGGTTGCTGTAAATCACAGAATCACACACAGATCTGAGTGTATTTTCGTGCGGGATATTCATGTACAGCCCAGTGGAGCTCTGGAGAAGGTTTCTTTTTTTTAACTGCTTGAAGTTTGCTCTGTAAGTGAAACATTTCCCTCCAGCCAAACTGCTCCACCTGCCAAAATTATCCCCATTAAATGTTACCAGAATCAATATCTAAATTATTCTGCTTAAATGTGTGGCTTTATTGAACCAAAGCAAATGAAGCCTTTACAAAAATATTTTGAGGAAAGGATTTTGAGCATGGGAACACCTCTGATGGTGGTGGCAAGTTACCAGATGTCCCAAATTACCTTGAGAGTGTGATGCTTCCAGCTGGAAATCCTGGCAGGCACCACAGATGGACCAGTTGGAGAAATCATCTCTTTTGCTCCTGGGGATGCATCTGCCACTGGATCCCTGGGGCAGCTCACCAGCCACCCAGGAGGGTGAAGCTCTTCTGCAAAGCCCAGGATTTGAGGGAGAATTGGTGAGTGAAAACCCAGCCAATTTCTGGTGGTTTCCCTTTGTAAGAGACATTAATCCCAATATTTCAGAGCTCAGGGGTTTTAAAGAGCTAATCCACACCTCACCAAAGTGAAATCAAAATCCAAAACTCAACCTTGGCTCCCAAGCTGTGATTTTGGGAGAGGCCAGAATTCCTGTTGAGAGGCATTGTGCTAACAGACACTGAAAGCCTTTTCTTGGCTGCTTCTCTCTGCAGAGCTCCTCTGGGAAATGCCACACTTACTCTCTCTCTGCTTCCTGCAGTTTTTCCTTGGCATGGATTGCCTTTGGAGACAGCTTTGGAGTCTCTTGGTTTCACTAACATCTCCCTCCTGCTAAAGAAGAGAATGAATGCTGCAGGAATGGAGTGGGGATTCCAGCTGGGACTCTCTCACCCTGATACCTTTCCCTCACTCCTGCTTTCCTGGGGGACTATTTCCATTTTTCTGCTGGTTTCCCACCTTGATCCTTCTCCCCACTGGAGACTTCTTGGTGTCCCTTGGTGGGATACAGCCCCCTCCCTTCTGGGATCCCTCTTCTGTGTGTATGGACTCCTTTTGGAGACCTTCCTTCTGTTTCCCATTCAGCTGGAAAGAGTCCCACAGTCCCCCCCATTCCTGGTGACTTCCTGTAGTTCCTTAGCAAAGAAATTCCAAGTTTTCATTAGACCTTTTCTGATCCTTTGCATGTCTGGAGGCACTTATTCCTTAGGTGTGGAGGGAGAGAGATTCTACAAGTGGTTCTCTGAGTTGTAAATTCAACATGAAGATGCTCAAACCCCTCCTGCATCCAGTATCCCAATTTTAACATGAACCAAAGGAACACTGATAGTAATTCCTGGCATTTAGGAGCTGCATTTTCTGGGTTTGGTGAGTGTGTGTAGAGACTTCTCAAACACCAATTTTTTGGTTCTGAGTGTCAGGATTTTGGGAGTGGGAGGTTGGCTGCCCTTTCCTGCACATGGTTCCTCAGAACATTTCCCAGAGCTGCTTGCTCACTTCCATGGGGAGGAAGCACACGAGAGCACAGAGGAGATAAAACCAGCCAAGCTGAAGGTCAGTTCCTGAACTAGGCTGGGTTTTGTGCTGAGCCAGGGTTTGTGCTCATCCATGGGTGGGGGTGGGAGGGGAGGTGGTGGGAACGCTGGGGGAAGCAATGGTTTTAAATAGATATTTATGGAGAATATCAACATTTGGCATTTCTCGATTTCAGAACAGTGGAGGAGGAACCCAGAACTCCAGCAACCCCCCTCCTTCCCTCCGTGCCAATTAGGACCTCAGCCTGCTCCTCTCCCTCACATGGAACAGCCACTTGGGCACCCGTGCCAGCAGCACCATCCCCTGGGAGCCAATTCCTGCCTTCCAGTGGCTCAGAACCATCCTGGAGGTGTTTCCTGTGTGCTGGGACTCTGCCAACCGCCTGTTCCAGGGAATTAGCACCTAATTTCGGGAGATTCTCTCTTCATTGTCTTCTGTCTCTCACCTCTTCCCCCGAGCAGGGCTGGGATGTGGATATGCACTTTTCCTTTTTCCTTCTAGCCAGGCACCAGGAAGTTCCCATCCACCTCCAAACTGTGTTTATCCAAGGTCTCGGGTCCTGCCACCCCCACTCCCAGGTGGCTGCTGGAAGTCCCCTGTTCATGTGCATTTCCATGAGCTGCTGTCTCTGGCAACCTGGAGGTTCCAAGCCTCAAACAGCCTTTTCCTCTCTCTTCTGGGCTGCTCTCCCAAATATTTGCATTTCCTTTCTCCATATCCTGCTGTCACCTGCTGCTGTTGCACTTTGCATCTTGGCAGCCCCTTGTGTCAGAGGGATTGATCCCAAAACATCACAAGGTGTTGGGAAATCTTCACTGCAGTTCAGGGATCAGCTGTTGTTCCAGCAGCATCTGGAGTTTCCAACCCCTCTGCTTGCTGGGGATTTCAATCACTGCTCCTTGGCAGGCCTGCAGCATTCCTGGGAAGTTCCTTCCTCAGTGTCTGGTAGCTGTGCTGAGCACAGGAGTCTTTGGATCACCCATTTCTCTTGGCACAAGAATGTTTTATCTATTCCCCACTGCATTCAGGGAGTATGAACAGTCCTTTTCCATTGATTTCCTGAGTGCTTTCAACTGGTGAGTCCAGGATGCAGGGATTGCAGTGATTTTGGAGTTTCTGAATCCAGAACCATTTGTGGTCCCAGCACAGAGCTCTGGAGGTGGCTACAGCTTTCCCAAGGGTGCTGACAGCCAGGGGCAGGGAGCAGGAAATGCCAGAGAAACCAAGGAAGCCACTCTGAAGGATGGAGGACACAAACCCTGCTGCCCAAGGTTGCTGGATTAATGAAGATGGGAGGCGTGGAGCAGAGTCTCCTTCTCACTGCTAGATTTGGGTGTCATGAGGACAAGAAATGATGGAGGAGCCAAGAAACAAGTGGATCTTTGGAGAGAACAACCTCTGCTGGCTCCAATTCCCTGAGGAAGATGATGTTCTATAATGTCCCCAACCCTTCCTTTGTTCCTCTCAGAGCTGCACCATTTCTTTCCCCCATTCCCACATCTCAGGAATGGGAGATCCAGTGGGACATACCCAGATGAATCCCATTCCCAGAGCCCAGGGCACGCTGAGCCTGTTGCCAGCAGGAAAAGGGAATTTTGCTGAGGATGGGAGAGTTCCCAGCGTGAAGATGGCACCTGGTGTCAGCAATGCAGGAGAGCTCAGTAGGAATCCTCAGAATGCCTTTTATCTTTAGCAGCACAGCTTCCCAGAAAGCTTTCAGTTCCTTTTCTTCCTACCAATTAAAACAAAATAAAAATATTACGAGCTGTTTTGTCTGTTTTTTAAAGGAAAACAAATAAAAAGGGGTTTGGCAGAGCAACACTCTCAAAAATTGTGCTGCTTTGGGGGTTTCACTTGGTTGACTTGTTTCTTTTAGGAGGGTGGCTTGCAAATTTTGTGCAAACACAATGTTTTCCTTCAAATCACCTCATGTTCTTGAGAAGTGGTGTATACATGTTCCAAATGTGCTGTGTTTAAAAAGGAGAGGCGTCTACCAGCAGGGTGGTTTTGAAGAAAGGTGTGTGCTCTGGGTTGAGCTTGAGTCTGTCATAAATATCTGAGCCTCCACGACTCCAGGATCAAACACTGCTTTTGAAATTAGAAATAAAACCTACAATTAAAAAACCAACCCAGCCTCGTCTGCTAATGGCAGCCTGCTAGTGCTGTGTGCTCCAACAGAGCTGGGGGAGGAGCTGGGAGCGGGATTTTATCCCTTATTTTTGATGTGCTGACTAAAGTGAGTGCTGCAGCCCTGCTGCTGCTGTGTCCTGTGCCAGCACAGATGCCCAGGACAGCCCAGGGAGAGCAGCATGGAGGGGCTGATTTGGGGATGATTAAAGAACCTCAGGAAGCCAGGGCGGAAAGAGGAAAGGACTCTGAACTTTGTTTTAGGGAGGATTTAGGGGTCCCAGTGCATCAGCTCAGCAGGAGGGATCCCAACTCAGGCTGGGGGAGAACCAAACTGCTCTGATCAACTCAGGCTGTGCTGTCCCTGCGATATTCCTGCTGCCTCTGCTCCCAGGTCACAGATGGGAGCTGTGCCTTGGCTTCCAGGTCCTGCTGGGAAAACCTTTGGCTTCCCCAGGACTGTGTTCTCTGGCACCGTGACAACACAGGCGTGCTCCATCCCTGGAAAGGTTTAAGGGCAGGTTGGATGGAGCTCTGAGCAGCCTGGTCTGGTGGAAGGTTGGGGTGGAATGAGATGAACTTTGAGGTGCCTCCCACTCCAAACCCATCTGTGATCTCACAGGGCTCCTGGGATGTTCCAGGAGAAGACAAATAACAGGGGAGGCTTGGGACATCACGCACTCGAGCAGTCAGGCTGTTCCTGCTGAAAGCTCTGCTGGGCAGAGTGCAGGGGAAGAGCTCATAGGAGGGCAGTGGAAAACCTGTGGATATCCCAAAATCCCATCATCTGCTGCTCTGCTGTGCTGTGCCTGGTCAAACAGGCCCTTCTGGAGGGGCTCAGCACCTCTGCAGACAGTGCATGTGGAGTCCTTGGAGGGCTGGTCTGGGTAGGGGACTGGTTTTGGGATGCCTTGAGCTTCTGCCACACCCCAGTGACACAGAGCCTGAGCAAGGTAACGATGCCTTGCCCTGCTGGGGCTGCAGGGACTTGCTGAGCTCCACACTGCTCCCCTCCCAGAGAGCCCAGTTGGATGGCTCTTTAACTGGGACACACACTGGGAGATGGTTTGCTTTGCCTGCTGTTTGCTGATCCAGTCCCAGATCCAAAGGAGGTGGCCAAGGCTTGTTCTGCTGGGATTTAGGTCATGGCCAAAGCTCCACAGCCAGAGCTGGGAGTGCACAGAGCCTCAGAGATCAGAGCCTGGCTCAGTCCTGACCAGACAGACCCCCCAGTACAGGGTCTGGAGAAGATCACCAGCCACCACTGAGAGGAGAGGCGTGGGATGGAACCACTCCAGGCCTTGTTCTCCTTATCTCTGGTGGAGATGGAGACAGTGCCTCACGCAGGGGCAGGATGTGGGAGGAGAGCCAGGGTTTGTCTGATGTCTGGAGGCTTCAGAAGCGGATCCAGAAGGATCAGAGAGGAGGCAGGAGCGAGTGGCAGGGAGTGTTCGATCCAGGCGCCTGCTGCTGCCTGTCTTTATGTGGCATTTGAGACAGTGTGGGCAGCTGGCTCCAGCTTTCCCTCCTGACGCCGCTTTGTTTGGAAGGTTGTAGACACATGTCAGCAGTGATGGATAGATTTGTTTGACTTCCTGTCAAATCAATGATTACTCCTAGAAATCTCTTTTATTAGTTTATCAGAGGAAGTTCTCTGTCATTTATCCCAGCGGAGCTTGGCTGCCTGGTGTCACCGAGCAGGAGTTATTGCTGGCTTTGTTGTGCTGCTGCTTTTAGGCTTTGACACCATATTTATTTTTTGTCTTGCTTTGGCACTAGGAAAGGTTCACTCCTGTTTCCCCCTCATTGCACAGAAGGTTTGTCTTTCCTTTCCCATCCCAGTCCTTGGAAATTTGCAGGAAGTTGCCCCAAGTACCACGGTTTATATCCATGTTCTCTGTTCAAGTCTAACTTGATGCTGTCTGGCTATTCCTTGCCATTTTTGAGCCCATGAAGGTTTTGGTTTCCCAGGAATTATAGATGATTTGGATTGGAAGGGACCTTAAAGATCTTCCAGTTCCAACCTCCTGCATCATAGAAGATGGAACAAATGGGTTGGAATCGGAGGAAGGAGGGGTTGGTGAGTTAGAGGGAAAAGTCACAGGGATGGATGTCCCAAATCTTCTCCATTGGGCTTGTTTGGGTCCAGGGAGAAGGAGGAGCTCCCCTCTCCAAAGTTTTCATGCTGCATCCCAAGGGATGGGCTGTGGGGTGGTTTGGTCCCAAGGCTCTTCCACGGCTGCAGGAGCACTGTGGGGCTGAGCTGGACTCCCTGCAGGCCCCCTGTGACATTCCTGGGCCATCTCCATGTTCCCCCAGCCCTCTGGGATTTGGAGGGTCCTCTGCTCACAGCATCCCAACCCTGCAGGGCTGATGGACACCCAAAGGCTGCAGGGATTCAAAGTGCAGTCCCTTCATGTGGGCTCAGGTGGGGGAGCTGGGGCAGAGCTTTTTTGGATCCTCTGGATGCAACAGCTTTGCTGAGAACCATTTCATAGTTGTTTTCAAACTGGGGAGAAGGAGACTTCAGGCGTAGCTCACACATAAAAGAGCTTGTCCAAATTACGGAGTCATTTCTATCCTTGGTTATTTGTCCCCATTAAAAAGCTCATGGAATGACTTCAGATCAATTGAAATAATATTTTTCCCATTGATATTATGAATCATAGAATCACAGAATATGCTGAGCTGGAAGGGACCCATCATAAAGTCCAGCTCCTGGCCCTGCACAGAACACCCTGACAATCTCCCAGTGCCTGAGAGCATTGTCCAAATGTTCCTTGAGCTCTGGCAGCCTTGGAAAAATGGCTGAGGATCACAGTGGAAAGGAAGATGCTTTCAAATCAGTTTCAAAACTAATCTTGGAAAGGATTTTTCTAAGTAAAATCTCGGCTTGACTAAAAGTAATGAAAAGAAACATCATCCTGGCTGTTCTCAAGCTTCCCTACCAGTAACAGAAATACAGAGAACTGAGAGTGCTTTCTTGTTCTGCTTTATCTGGAGGGAATTCTTCCAGAGCCAGGCTCTGCAGCTCTTCCCTGCCCTCTCCAGTGGCTGAGCACGTGCTTTGGGAGCTGCTGATCCTGCCAAGATAACAAAGCTGACCCCGGAGTTCAAGGAGGAGAGGGCTCTGTTAGAGCAGGGAGGGGACACCCGAGGGCAGAGCTTCACCCTCTGAAGAGCCCCACATCATTTCAGCCACCAGGGGAGCAGAGCAGGGAGCAGAGGGGAATGAGGTGGGAACGATGCAGCTGCACAGGAACAGGCTCTGGGTGACTTTGCTCGAGTTGTGGATGCTGCTGCAGCCTCCTCTCCTCCTCCCAGGGCCAAAGGTCTTGCTGTGCTTGCTCTGTCAGTCCAGGAACTCCTAAGGCAGGCTTTGACATGCTGATCTTTGCCTTCTCTCAAGCAGTTTATGCTTGAGCTACATTGGAGAGAAGGAATTTCTGCCACTGAGCTGAGGGGGATTTGGGCCCAGTTTAAGGTGAATATACACCCAGTTTTGGTTGTCTGCTGATCCAGGCTGCTCCACCAAATGCTTCTCATGCCTCGTGCCCCTCAACTGGAGCTGATGTACTTCCATATCCCCTCATGGTCCTGGTTGTTTTTTACCTGGAGTTGGATGTCTGGAATTGGTACCCAGCCTTGAGAGAAAACAACACCCAGCTGATCTGTTGTGTAGTGGTGGGGGCAGTAAATGAAGCTGAGGGGAGATAGGGGCAGTGGTTGAAGCCTTCAGTGAGAAGATAAAAGCCTGTTCTGAGATCAAAGGCAGAGGGGAGAGGCACACAGCTCCTGAAAGCAAATAACCACCGACAACCATCAAACGTGAAGCTGGGATTTGTCTCTGGTGCTGAGACCAGGGCACATCCCATCCCTCCATCAGCAGCTAAGCCTGACAAGGACAGCAATTGCCTCCTCTCTGATGGGTCACTGGAACTCTGTGCAGAAGGAAAGGTACAGCCTGTCACCCTTCCCAGGACAGGAACCTGTTCCTTCTGCTGGGAAGTGCTTCCAGAGGGAGAGAGGTCAATTCCCACTCTTATCAGGCTTTTCTACCCAGTAGTTAATGGGCCAAACACCTGGCTTGATTCCCAGGCTGTTCCCAAATTAGTGAAAGGTGCAGGGTGTAGGAATCACCTGCAGGAAGAACAGAGGGGAAACTGAGGGAGAACTGAGGAGGAACTGAGGGAGGAACAGAGGAGAACAGAGGGGGAACTGAGGAGGAACACAGGGCGGAACTGAGGAGAACAGAGGAGAACTGAGGAGAACAGAGGGGGAACTGAGGAGGAACACAGGGCGGAACTGAGGGGGAACTGAGGAGGAACATAGGAGGAACTGAGGGAGGAAGAGAGGAGAACTGAGGAGAACAGAGGGGGAACTGAGGAGAACAGAGGGGGAACTGAGGAGGAACTGAGGAGGAACTGAGGGAATCCTCAGGAGAGGCGGGTGAAGTTTGCTGGCCCAGGGGGCCCATTAATTTTGCTGGCGTGTAATGCAGAGTGCAGTGATTGCTCCAAACAGAAATGATTTAACCTTGAGCGAGGGAAACACAAGCCAGCAGCAGCCGTGGAACAATAAAGAAATTCCATCAGTGATCCCGCGTGCCCCGCGCCGCGCTCGAGCGGCTCCGATGTCAGCGATCCATTATTGCCATGAGCTGCTGGAAGTGCATTATGCATGAGCCCGTGGCCACTGCTGGATCAGCCAGGACTCCTTCAAGGCAGCACAAATAATCCATGTGATTTCATGGAGCTGGGCTGTGCTCCTTGGCTTGAGAAGACGGTGCTGCCCGGCTGTGGTTTTGCCTGAGTTTTGCCTGAGTTTTCCATGTGTTTCCCTGTGGGTGCGGATTGTGGCAGCCCCCACAAAGGGCTTGGCTGCGTGACTGCAGCGGGAGCAGCACCTTAGGCTCCCTGAAAATGCCGGATTTGCTGTGGGGCATCGCTTTAGGGAGAAGCTGGAGGACATCTCAGCTTTTGGCACCTACCCAGGTGGGCTGTGGGGTGAGGAGGGGAGGTGGGAAGGTAGATCGGACTTTGCCATGCCAAGGGGGGAATCACAGAATCATGGAATATCCTGAGGTGGAAGGGAACCACAAAGATCATCAAGTTCAACTTCTGGCCCTGCACAGGCACCACAAAATCCCATCACTGAGACCTCACCGGGGTCAGCAGTTTCCTCTTGAGGAGCAGCTCCAGTCTTTGCTCTCTGTGACCAGGGACAGTGATGCCCAGTGATGACAGAACCCGGGCTGGAGCTGTGTTAGGGGAATTTAGGTTGGATATCAGGAAAAGGTTCTTCTTCCACAGGGTGTTGGGGCACTTGCCCCGGCTCCCCAGGGAATGGGCATGGCCCCAGGGCTGCCAGAGCTCCAGGAGCGTTGGGAAAACAATCCCATGGATGCCCAGGGTGGGATTGTTGGGATGTCCTGGGCAGGGTCAAGAGCTGGACTGGATGGTCCCTGTGGGTCCCTTGCAGCTCAGGGTACTCCACGGCTGTAAGGAATGATGGCTGTGAACAGCTCTGCATTGCTGTATGCAGGGTTTAACAACTGCACAGGTGTCCAGGGGAAATAAGGATGGATGAGGCTTTTCCTGGGGCTCAGGAGCTGTGGGATGCTCTGGGACCTGCTGAAGGCTGTTTAGCACTGACCCTACATGCTCATCCCTTAGGTCTCAATACCTGGGTGTTGCCTTGGACTAAAGTAGTGGCTCCTTTACAGCCTGTTCTGGACTGAGTTTTCCCTCTCCAGAGCTTTCCCAGAGACCATAGCATGGGCAACATATTTCCCTGTGTCCCTGGAATCCAGGCTGCCCCATGGGAGCCCAGGTAAGTGGTGGAAAGTAACAGCCTGCTTGGAATGAAATCATGTTTCTTCATTAGGTGAAACAATACAGCAGAGGGAAAGGGATTTTAAAACAACAAAGGCCCACAGCATATTTTACCTCATTTAATCTTACAAGCTGGGTTTGATAGGCTTTTCTTTCCCCTGCTAGCTTACAAAGCTCCAATTCCCCTCCAGGGCTTTGTTCTACTCTCCCCAATCCCTGCTTGGAAGGCTCAGAGCAGCATCTGAGGGGGCCCACAGGGAGCCAGAGAGGGACTGTTCATCAGGAGCTGGAGTGCCAGGACAAGGAAGAGAGGCTTGGATCAGACACAGGGCACGGTTAGATGGGCTATTGGGAAGGAATTCTTCCCTCTGAGGATGGGGAGGCCCTGGCACAGGGTGCCCAGAGAAGCTGTGGCTGCCCCTGGATCCCTGGAAGTGTCCAAGGCCAGGCTGGACATGGCTTGGAGCAACCTGGGCTAGTGGAAGGTGTCATATGAGCCACAGAATCATGGAATACCCTGAGTTGGAAGGGATCATCAATCCAGCTCCTGGCCCTGCACAGACACCCCAACAATCCCACCCTGGGCATCCCTGAGATTGTTGTCCAAACTCTCCTGGAGCTCTGGCAGCCCTGGGGCTGTGCCCATTCCCTGGGGAGCCTGGGCAGTGCCCAGCACCCTCTGGGGAAAGAGCTTTTTCCTGATCTCCAACCTAAACCTCCCCTGAGATTCAGCCCCCTTCATCAATGTTAGGTTCCACTGAATCAGTTTCTGCTCACAAAGCTGGGAGAAAACAAGCAGGGCATTTTCTCCCCTTAGCTGACTGCAGTTTTAACCTCCCAAAACCTGGCAGTCTGGCTGCACTGATGTTGCTGCTGAAAAGAAACAGAATTAGAAGGAATCAGGGGAATTATTCTGTAGGCTTGTAGAGTGTCTGCAAACCCAAAACATTCTGTATTATTGTGATGTCTAAAAGAGTGAGCTGTCCTTGTCCCTCCGGAGATTCTGCACCAAAAGGAGGTGCCAGCAGTGGCAGACAAGGCTCTGAACTGAAAGCCACCTTTCTCTTGCTGAGCCTGAGGCTGCTGCTGCTCTCCAGTAGATGCCAGGATTATGGAAGAGCTCAGCAGAGCGCTGTTCTCCAGCAGTTCCTGCTATTTCCCAGCCATCCCTTACATTTCAGACCTTTGATGTTCACTTTGTGGGATAGAACACAGCGCTAATTAAGTCAGGATCCTGAGCAGTTTTGCATCTCCTGCAGTCATGAAGGGATGATCTGTCACTCCTGAGACTGCCAGTGCTGATCCAAACAAAGAGCTGTGGCATTCCCACATCATCAGAGGAACAAAGGCAGTTCCTAAAAGGCTGCACATGCTGAGTGCAGAGCACCAGCACAGCTCCGCCTGACCTGGGACAGCTCCCCCCAGCCCTCTGTTCCTCTGCAGCTTCTGTCACATCCGTGCTCTCCTCCGTGCTCTGGGGCAGCAATTCTCCCTGATTATGCGTGTGCAGGAGGCTTTGATCTCCGTGGCTGCATCCTGTATTACAGCACGGAGAGCCTTTAATAATCAGAGCAAGAAGCCCATTAATAATTTTTGGCTTCTCTGCACATGTGAACCTCCAGGACTCCTGCATTGCCCTTCTGCTTCCTGGGGACAGTTCCTGGGGTTGGGAGGGCACAAGGGTCACTTGCCTTGTTTGAAAAGTCCACGTCCAACTGGATCAACAGTGGCTACAGCGACTGCTTTCCTGCGTTCCCTCAGGCAGGAGGAGGATGTGGGTTCAGGAGCAGGCTGAGGGGCAGCTGGCACTGTGCTGAGGTCTGCTTGCTTGATTTGAGAGGTGTGGGTGCCATGTGAGCTGGGCACAATCCTGGGAATCCTGTGTTCCATGGCTCCCTGGAGACAGGGACAAAGGGCTGTCTGTCAAGGTAAGAACTGAATCATGGAATGGTTTGGGTTGGAAGGGACCTTAAAGCCCATCCAGTCCCTCCCCTGCCACGGGCAGGGACACCTTCCACTGTCCCAGGCTGCTCCATGCCCCATCCAACCTGGCCTTGGACATTCCAGGGATCCAGGGGCAGCCACAGCTGCTCTGGGCACCCTGTGCCAGGGCATCTCCATCCTCAGAGGGAAGAATTCCTTCCCAATATCCCATCTAAATCTACCCTCCTTCATCTTAAAGCCATTCCCCCTCATCCTGTCACTCCAGGCCCTTGTCCACATTCTCACCCCATGTCTCCTGTCAGCTCCTTCAGGCACTGGAAGGCCACAGTGAGGTCACCTGGAGCTTCTCTCCTCCAGGTGAACAATCCCAGCTGTGCCAGCCTTTCCTCCCAGCAGAGCTGCTCCATCCCTCTGCTCACCCTGGTGCCTCCTCTGGACTCTCTCCAGCAGCTCCAGCTCCTTCCTGTGCTGGGCCCAGGGCTGGGGCAGCTCTGCAGGTGGGGTGGGGAGAGGACTTTTCCTCACTTGTTGATCTGAACACTGACATTATAGTTTTTTATCTCAGATTCTTTCAGGAGCTGCCTCTGGAGCTCCAGGCTGTTCCTGCTTGGCCTCAGGCCTTGCTGAGGTGCTGTGAGCCCGAGGCTGCTTTGCCTCCTGAAGGGAATTTTGTGCCACTTGCACTGCTGCTGTTGTAAGCGAGCCTGACACAGCTCATTTTATCACTGTGCCTTTGTCTTTCCATTTTGGAGGATGTACTTTTC
Source organism: Vidua macroura (assembly GCF_024509145.1). Lineage (NCBI taxonomy): Eukaryota > Metazoa > Chordata > Aves > Passeriformes > Viduidae > Vidua > Vidua macroura. Next base: position 20,790,039 of record NC_071580.1, on the reverse strand, counting down.
CTGACAGAATTTCCAATTCAGTTCATTTTCTTTGCCTGCAGTAGGAGGGGAGAAAAAGGTGGTTTGAGGGGTTGCTGCATGTATTATTAATTGTCCTGATTTCAAGGCAGCGGAGTCTTTTTCTGCCTGATATTCCCATTTTCTCCTGACTAATATTGGCTGCCGGTTTGAAAGGGGTTTGGCATTTGAAATTCTATGGATTTCTTTGTGCTGGTAGTGTGTTTAAAGCTGGAGAACGTGGTTCTCCTGCTTATCTGGAGCTAAAATGGCAGCGTGTTAGTCATCAGTCAATTGAACTGTGTTGTCGAGCAGTTGATTATTGCAGCTGCCTGTGTTTCATGAGCTGGTTAAAACATCCCCCAGATGTGCTGTGTCAGAACCTGGCCACTAAACATCATTAATGCCGGAGCAGGAAGGGGCTTTGGCACACAGGTGAGCAGGTCTGGGTCATTCCCAGCCCTGGTGATCCTGTTAGGAGGCAAGCGTGGTCCTGGATAACAAGCAGGAATTCCTGCTGGGGCTGTGTGGTGCTGCATGAGGATTTTCAGGGCTGTCAGCTTGTGTTCCCACAGAGCTCAAGGCCCAGGTGGGATGGGTTTGTGATTCCAGCCCAGTTCCTGGTGAATACTGTGTCAGAGCAGGGAAAAAGCTGCATTTGCTACCCAGTGGAACACGATTCAAGCCGTGTGTTGTTAAAGCTGTTCAGATAAAAGGGACACTCAGCCCTAGGCAGGGGAAAGTCTCCTGACAGTAGTCCTGGGGTCAAGGTGATCCTCCTGATTCCAGAGGGGAAGAACACATTTCCCAGGGGAACTAATTAACCTGTTAATGGGTCTCCGAGAGGGGCAGTGGGAGGTCCCTCTGTGTTTGCTCCTGCTCCTCCTCTCCCTCCTCCAGGACTCTCATTTCCTATTACCCTTCCCAGGGCATTTGCAGTTGCAGCAAATCCTGGACACAATGACAGGACAGGGGTAAATCCCAGGCTGCAGTGACCAGAGAAGCAAGGGGGGCACAGGGATTCTCCCCCACCAGAGCTCCATAAAGGATCATTCTCTTGGCTGCTGTGGGCCCAGGGTAATGTTCACACTCCCCCTTATCTCCCTTCATCCTGCAGCTCTCCCTTGCTCCTGTCCAGCTCCAAGTGTGAATTTTATTCCTGGTTTGCCTCTCCCTGAGTCCGGCCTCTTCCTTGCTGGAGCCCAGACAGACCCTCCCCAGGGAGCAGCTCTGCCCTGACCTTCCTTGCACCACTTCCCGCTGGTGTTTCCTTGGCTTTCCAGGAGCCATCCAAATAGGATTGGCCTCCTGTCCTCCCTGCTGGCCCCTGCCATTCCAGCCCCTCCTGTGCCATCCCGGCGTGTGCTGCAGAGCTGCCGGGGAATGCAGCCTGCTCCTGCCACAAAGGAAACATCTAAAGGCAGCCAGAGCATGTCCAATAGGATTTGTGGTTCTTCCAACCTCCCCATGTTATTGACTCCCCCTTTCAAGTGTGGCCAGGGCTTTATCTGTTGGTAGTAGGGAGAATTAATCATTTCCTTTAAAAGAAAAAAAAAAATCGGCTTAAAAACCCCTCCACCTTTTTATTTATTTTTTTACATAAAAAGGCAAGTAAAAGACATAACAAAGTTGTTAAAAGTTCAAAGGGAATGCTAATCCCTGTAATGTGGACTAATCAACTTTTATCCAGACAATCCCCTTGTATCTCTGGGGCCTTGTGTGGTGCAGGATTCCCACAGGCAAGTGCTGGGCTTTAACTCCTTTGGAGCTGCTTTCAAGCTCCCTGTCCCTCTTCCCAGAGCAGTGCTGCCATGCTATCACTCAGGAGCAGCCTGGCACCTTCCTGGACTCGGAACAGCTTCAAAGGTGCTGCAACTTCCCTGGTGAAGCTTTCAAAGAGATGTGGAAACAAAAAAGTTCTTTTCCCTTGGAGAGCTGAACCATCCCAGGGTGGATAATTGAGCGGAGCTGCTCCAGCTGTGGGAACTGCTGGGGATGGATAAAGTGGCACAGAATCCAGGCAGGACTCACAAGTAATTCCTTGGTATGATGCCTCTAGGAATGACTTCTCCAGATGGGGAGATCTGTGGGGTGTAGGACACGTGGCCAGTGCTGTTTGCTCCCTTTGGTTTGGGCTCACCTGGATGCCTCCCTCGGACCCTCCGTGTGCGGGTCTTGGGAAGGGCAGAGCAGTTCCCCCAGGCAGGAATGTTTTCTTTGGCAAAGGTGCTGTTTGAGGAGCTCATCCCCGAACAAACACCCTCAGGTGCCTGGCATTCTCCACATTAAGCTTACTTTACACTGGTATCAAGGCTACAAGTGTGATAATCCACCTGTGGGGAATTTTGGGAGGAATTCAAGATGGGACTTTGGAGTTGTTTTTGATTATGTGGTTTATTTTCTTATCATCTACCTAAGCAGGAAGGCTGAGTTCAGCTCGCATTGTTACAGCATGGTTCAGAAGGTCACAACACTCTTAGTTACAAGACCTTTTAAGGAGTTATTGACTAATAAAACACTGCCAATAAGGATATTTATGTTTTTGACTCAATCTTTAAATATTTTGTCTTACCATGCTACAGTGTAAGCTTTCTTAGCTAATCATGTTATAACACTCAAACCTACATTACTGCATTCTAATATTTTTGTTGACCTCTGTAACGACTTTTATTTTTTATATATCTTAAACTCTAAAACTCTAAACTTTCCTCCACTTAGCTTAAGGTGTCTCTGCTTTAAACTATAAATCCACATTCTCGCTTCTAGCACCTAAGGCTGGAAGCCTTTTCCAAGGTCTCAGATCAAATCCTGTGTTTAATTCTAAGCTTTGGCTTCCAGGCCAAAAGTTCTGAACGTTCCTTGCATTTCGGATTCCAACATACAAGAAGCAGCATCCACCACCTTGAAAAGGAAGGGAGGAAAAGTGTTCCAGCGTTCCTGGATCTTGGAATATGGGGATTTACTGGAATATGGGGATTCAGTGGGCTTTGAAGGGATTCTTTAGTGCTTTCACTGCCATATGAGTGCCCCTGGGTGATTTGTGGGTTGCACAAACTCGTGCAGCTGCAGAGCTGAGACCAGGGGATGGGGATGGTGTGTTTTGGAAGGCCCAGCTGCAGAGACAGATGTGTTTGTGCTCCCAAAATCCCTGCCAGAGGAAGGCAGAGAGCCACGCTGGCTGAGGCCTAGTAACAGTTGTTCCAGTAAAACTCTCTGCTGCTTTTTCCATCTTGGAGGGCAGGATGGAATGGAATTATTCCTTCCTGACAGGCATTGCAGCTGCCCCGTTCTCACAGGCAGGGACAGACCCTGCTCTCGGGCTGGTTGTTGGGGTGGCTGGGTTTGTGTGACAAGTGACATCAGGCATTCCCAAGGAGCTTCCAGCTGTGTGCCTGATGCTGGGAACAAGGGGATAAACTTGGTGGTCTTTGTCCTGAGCTGGGATGTCGCTGGGGGTGGTGGTTTTCACTGCCCAGAAATCTGCAGCTTCTCCAGAAAGAGATTTTGGGTTGTGCTGTGGGTGAAGGGGGTGGTGGCTGAGGGGGTCTCCTGCAAACTGGGAGCATTGAGGAGCAATCCAGCCCTTTTTATCTTGGGATTCCTTCAGCCTGGAGAAGAGAAGGCTTTGGGAAAACCTCCAGTACCTAAAGGGGCTCAGGAGAGAGCAGGAGAGGAGCTGTTCATAAGGGCTGGAGTGACAGGACAAGGGGGAACAGCCTTAATGTGAAGGAGGGTGGATTTGGGTTGGATCTGAGGGAGAATCAGCTCAGTTGGTCAGAGCCTGGTGCCATAAACACCAAGGTTATGGCTTCAGTCCCTGCCTGGGCCATTCACTTGAGAGTCAGACTCAGTGACCTTGTGGGTCCCTTCCAACCCAGAACATTCTGTGATTCTGTGGAATTCTTCCCTGTGAGGGTGCTGAGGCCCTGGCACAGGGTGCCCAGAGCAGCTGTGGCTGCCCCTGGATCCCTGGAAGTGTCCAAGGCCAGGTTGGATGGGGCTTGGAGCAGCCTGGGACAGTGGAAGGTGTCCCTGCCCGTGGCAGGATGGAACAGGATGAGCTTTAAGGTCCCTTCCAACTCAAACCATTCCATAATAAGCTGAGGATGGACATCCCCAGGGTGCACTGAAGGGAGCAGGATCCAGTTTCCACCTGCTGCTGTGAGCTGTGGAAACTGGGATGCACTGGTGCAATGGCCCAGCTCAGCCCTGGGGCTGGATCCCAGTGGGGTGGGAGCTCCTTGGATTGGGATTTGCCCTCAGTCACCTCAAACCCAAACGGATGGAAGGATCAAATCTGGCAGGGCAGGAGGAGAAGGGACAGGGCTCAGTGAGATCAGAGGAGCTGCCAGCAGCAAGTGGGTCATCCTCAAACAGCCCTTCCCAACTTTCAGCCAGCCAGACATCAAATTTCAGATTTCCTGGTGCTTCTTTAAACTGTGATAGAAATCTGGCCAGCTGTGAAGCAGCTTCCCTGGAAATCTGGTGTATATTGAGGATGAAAAAGGAGCATTCTCCTTGAAAATTTCAGATGTAAGAAAAATCAAGATGACTTTCTGATTTAATCTTTCCTTAAATATTTTTAACAAGCTTTGAAAAACACTCAGTGGTTTTTGTGGAGTTGTTTTTTTTTTTTAGATGAGTAAATTGAATTCTTCTTTCCAAAGTAGTTTTTAAATTTCCTCTTTGAAGATATCTGGGCATTTTTTTTTTTTTGTAAAATGACTTCCAGTGCCTGGAGTGATTTCAGGGTTAGCAGGTTAATTAAACATTGGAGCAACTCACTGAGGTGTGAGCTGACTTCCTATCACTTGGCTTTGAAAAGCAAGATGGGCTGTGGTGGTTTGGGAATCCCTGGGAATCCTGGGAGAGGTGGATTAAACAGGATTAATGTGGAGGCTGTGCTGTCTCTGGGAGCATTCCCAGAGGACATCCCTGGGTGCTTTTTATGCTTTTTAATTACCTCTCCTCACCTGGAGATATTTTCCTCTTGGATCAAGCCCTGGAGTTGGTGGTCACAGTCCCACCAGGGTGGAAGCAGGTGGGGTTGGGCTCTGCTCCCGGGGAACAAGGGACAGGACAAGAGGAAACAGCCTCAAGCTGTGCCAGGGGAGGTTTAGTTTGGATATCAGGGAAAATTCCTGCATGGAAAGCATTGTCAAGCCTTGATGGAACCACCGTCCCTGGAAATGATGAGAATGTGTGGATGTGGTGGTGCTGGGCTGATCTTAAAAGTCTTTTCCAACCTTAATGTTTCCATGATTCCACGATATCCTGCAATGCAGGGAAATTGGGATGGGTGGGGGTGGCCAGACCTCCATGCCCACAAATGCTCTGTCCTCAAAGGTGAGGTGGAGCAAACCTTTCCACTTATTCCTGGCTGCGAATGACTCCAGTATTGCCACATCTCTCATCGTATCTCCTTAACTAAATGGATTAATTTTTTTTGTCCTCTTCACAGGCTTAATTAGCAATCTGCAACACAAATTAAATCACTATCAACTAATTCCAACTATCCCTTCAGAGATAGCCTTTAGCGAGCCCAATAATCTGGTTAGCATTGGAATGAGCCCGTGTCCTCCCCTGCAAACCCCAGCGTGAGCTGCTTTTTTTATCCACTGCTGAGAAGGCTTTGTCCTTCCTAACGAGGGCAGCAGTCACTCTCCGCTTGCTTTGCAGGCACATCAGCAGGGTTTGGGAGTTTGTGCCTGTGCTTGAGAAGGCAGCTGATCCCCGGAGAGGGCTGGAATCCAAACAGAGAGTGGGAACAGAAGATAAACTTGTGTTTTCCCAGTTATGAACCAACACAAGTGCAAAGCCCCCTTCATGCACCCAGAGGTGAATTTTGTGTCCACCTCTGTGGTCACGGACATGTT